>NW_026848146.1:165868-666869 GCF_030411735.1 Phialemonium atrogriseum
GGGGTCCCAACCCCCCCCCATCCTGGCCCAGTTGAATTTTGCCCGCCCGGGCGTCCCACCTTAGGGGGGGGCATCTTACCCCCCCCCACCCACGTCCCCCCCCCCCCCCCCCCCCGAGTCTTGGTTTTGTAGTCATCCCCAGTTCCCATTCCGGGTCAACGCATTTGTCTGGAAGAGCCCGTCTCCAAGCAGTTCACGGCCGACGAACGGAATGGCTGGTGAGCAAATGCCAATTTTCAAGCCTGCCTCCCCGTGTGCTCTTCTAGCTCTTCCCGCTGCCGCTTTGTCCCATCCAGCTCTTGGGCCCGACAGTGTAAGAGAAGGTAGTTAGTCGATGCTTGTTCTGGATAGCAAGCAATGCATATCAGAGCCGGGAGATAATGTCTGATGGCATCGCCTTACCCACCTGGAAAGCCTCTGTGCCCGATCGGATATGTGGAGAGGTGGGCAGATCCTGTTCGAAGTCAATTTCTTGGTTGCTTCGATCCCGATACCGTTGTGGAAGAAAGCCTTGCCCTACACGGGTATTACACCAACCATACGCACCGCTCGTTTGTTTGCTTGCATTAGATATTATTGCATTCTACGTCTTGGTTTATCGTATTTGTCTCTGTAAGTACATGGACCAAAGCGCGCCTCATCCTGACAGCTTACGAGAAACTCTAGGACCAAGCGTGGCGATTCGGCAGATTAATCCCAGAGTTGCGAGACTCCGTGACTAGGGACGACTTCTGGAAGACGAAGAATGGCAGGACGTGTGTTACAAAGCCAGGGCATCAAGTACAAGCCTCGGCAACCACAGCTCCTGGATAACCGCAGAAGGGGCTTGAATAGAGATTTTGCAGTGTAAATAGATCATGCACTCGTCCATATCATTTCTGCCAGCAACAACAACGCAATGATGCAGTCTGTTATGTTCCACGGCGACCCTTCCCCTGAACGCCCAGCCTTTCGTACCCTGCCCTCCTATTACCATAATGCAAGTATACCGCCAGATGCATGAATGCCATGATGGTCGCGTGTAAGTCGTCAATAAGCAAACGGTCTCCTTTTTTTGTCTTATTCCATCTGAACCAGAGCGGTGAGGGAGGAGAGATAGGGAGAGAAGAAGAAGAAGGAAATAAGGGGACAAGAGAAGTCGTTTGAAAGAAGAGGTGCTGGCAGGGCCGCAGAGAGACGGGATTCTCAAGCGATTACACATCATCGAAATGGGTGTTGCCGAACATTTGCTCGTCATTGGTGTTCGTCTTGACGATGCCGCTCATTCGGTTTGCGTCTCTCGAGTCGATATCTCCGAGGTCATCCCATTCATCATCCTTCTTACGGTCGATGTCGTCCATTTCCTCGTCGTCGTATCTGCCGCTGTACCGGTCCTTCATATGGTCTTCAAGAATGTCAAGAGCACTCTCGTCGACATAGGTGAAGCCTTGGAAGTTGGCCTGCACAGATGGCGAGAGAGGAGTCGATGTTGCGTACCCCTTGGCTAGAGCAGCAGCCCGCTCGTTCAGGGACCCATTGATGTTCAAGGCGTTGGTGAACTCTGGATCAAAGTACGAGACGTCCGTCTCACTCTTCAACTTGGGCTTGAACGGCGGTGTGATGAGCTTCTTCGCCAGCGCCTCCCAGTCGACATCTTGGAAAAAAGCGTGCCGCTTCAGCTCCTCGGCATCGTCAGTCGCACCGAGCCGATGCTTCGGGTTCCTGTTGAGCAACCCCTTGACGAAATTTCTCCCTTCCAAGGACAACGAGTCGCGAGGGAACCTGACCTTGCCGAAGGCAATGTTCTTGTACATTTGCTGTGTATCCTCGGCATAGAATGGGCTCCATCCACAACACATCTCAAAGACCAGGACTCCGAGAGACCAGAAATCCACCATCTTTGTGTAACCGGCCTCATCGAGTAGGACTTCGGGAGCCAGGTACTCGGTGGTCCCGCAAAATGTGTTGGTCGTGTCGTTCTTGGTTAGGTTCGCCTTGGACAGACCAAAGTCGCACAGGGCAATGTGTCCATTTGCGTCTAGTAGGATGTTTTCGGGCTTCAAATCGCGGTAGACAATGTCGTTGTTATGGAGATGCTGGATGGCGAGGATAAGCTCGGCGATGTAGAACTTTGCCCTCTTCTCGTCGAATCGGCCTTCTTTCTGTAGATGCCAGAAAAGCTCGCCGCCGGACATGTAGTCGGTCACCAGGTATAGATCCGACGGGGTTTGGAAGGAGAACTTCAGTCCCACGATGAAGGGCGAGTCGGACATAGCAGTCCGCACTAGAATGTTCCGTTCGCCAACGGTGTGGGCAACTTCCTTCTTCTGCACGATGACCTTCTTCGACAGGACCTTCATGGCGTAAATCCTTTTCGTGTCCTTTTTCCGCACCTGGTATACTTGGCCGAAGGTGCCTTTCCCGATCAGCCGCAAGATCTGGAACATTTCGGGTCCAAAGTGCTTGCGTTCAGCCCTCTGGAAGGATGCCTCGACGTATATCTCGCCTGTTGGTGTGTCCTCGATCATGGTGTCGGCATGACCTTTCAGGGAGTACCATCCTCGGACAGGGCCCTCCTTCTCCGACATCTTGGCCTGGAAATCGACGTGGCCTAGGAACTCCTCTCCAGAGGCGCTGTGGTCATATACCGAGACGTCTACAAGCATGTCCAATCCAACAACGTCACTATTGGCGGAGGGGTGGGCTATTAGCATGAAGATTGGGCCTCTCAGGGCCACCCAGACTTACAAGATAGCCTCGGCGTCCCATTTAGGATTGGTGAACGACCGGCGCGAATTACGGTTGCGGAAGGTCGTGTAGTCGCCAATGCTGGTGTTACTACTCTGGCGGCTTCTCATCGGGATGGCCATCGGTGGTCGTCCGGAGTCGCTCCCTTGGCGTTGCATTGGGGTGCCGCGTATGGGGACTGCCATGGCTGCCGAAACAGCAGTATCCTCGTCCTCTTCGGCGGGGCGTGGGCCGCCGGATATGAGCTCGCTGCGTTGGAAAACGACAACGACGTACGGATCACGACACTTCTTCAGTCCCCTCGCCTCGGCGATTTTGATAGTAAGCTTTCCTCTAGCGGCTGGTGCTTGGGCACCTGGGGGTGTCGGGGTGCGAGCCACTGCGCGGTCTGGAACGGCGACGGTTTCCCGGCTCGCGTCGTCTTGGCTTTCGGCTTTCGACGGGCGCGCGGTTGAAAGCGCTCGGGTCGGGGTTGAAGTACCACTCTTGACCCCGGCCACATCTGTTAGCTTCCTGAGGCTCTTGACACACGCGAACTTATTATCAGAGGCACCCTTCTCATCTCCAGAACTTGTACGCGTCGGTGAGCTTGGGACAGTGGAGGCCTGAGAGCTGGGGTTTGAGAAATGAGGGGCCGAGACACTAGATTCAGTGACCCTGGCTGTCAAAGGTGCGAGAAGGGAAGATCTTCGGGCATTTCCTCTAGCAAAGTCTGCGAGGCTCATCCTGCGAAGGCTGGGTTGTCGAGACGACGCAGGGGTGTCTCGACCCTCCAGGCCGACGCTAGGAATACTCGAACTCCCCCGGACAGAAGATCGCTGGGATGTAGGGGGAGTAGGATATGGATGCTCTTCAGAAGGGCCCACCGTCTCATGAGGGAAGAGAGAGGGCGCCTCGTCTGTAGATATGCGGCGCAAGTCCTGTTCAACAGCGCTAGCCGGGGGTTTCGACTGGGAAGTAGTTCGAGGTGACTCCTCGTCCTGAGGGCCGGCGGTCGGTGAGGCGGGTGGAGCGGGTGAAGCTTGTCCACTTGCGTTGAAGGTGCCAGACAACAAACGCTGAAAAGAGGCTGCACGAACCTGACCAAAGTAACTCATTATGCCGGGTAATCGCTTGTCGTGGAGGTCTGGTTGCGGTGTTGCCACACCGGAACGTGGGGTATCGAGGCCAATGTGGTCGGTTCCATCATCGTCGGCTGCGACAGACCTGCTGCGACCGTTAATACCTTCCGAGGCGAGGAATCGGTCCATCTTGAGAGTAGACCATAAAAGGCAAGTATGGTGAATGAAGAAGAAGAGTTGTGTAGTGAGTGGAGAAAGTGCATAAGCGGGAGAAGAGCGAAGAGCGAAACAGTCGAGGTAAATATGGCTAGCTCATGATGACTACTCTGGATTGGGCTGGGGTGAGGTGGCGATGATTTTCAGTGAGCTGAGGTGCTTTTTTGGGGTAAACCTGGAAATGGGGCGGGATGTAAAAATGCGCTCTGGGCGAAGCTGAACAGGGAAGGAAGGTAATACGTCGCTACCTAGTGAAGGCAGGGCTGATTGATGTGTGACTTGGGTCTGCATGAAAAGACAGGGAGAGAGTGAAGCAAGGAAGGGAAATGGAAAAAAGGAAAAGGAGCTGCCGTTCGAACGGGTTCCTCAGCTTCTGCCACTTTGGTACACTGCTTACTCGCTCTTGGGTAAACCTAGTAGTGTACCATTGATGCTTGCCATGCGGTTGACGAACGATCATGGAAGTGGGGGGAGCTTCTCATCCTCCACCTTTTCTTCAGGGCCACGGCTACAAGGGAAGGTGTGATAGCGACCTCGACAAGACAGACAGACAGACAATGGACTCTGGACGGGCAGACAACCTGACTGGTGCTACCATCCGGCCTGTCTGCCATCCACGGCCCCGGTCGGGAAGGGAAGACCAGATGAAATTTACATGTGCAAATCAATTATTGATGCGCCATATACGCAGACCATGAGGGGGAAGCATCCGGTAGGCGGAGTAGGCCCAGAGTTGCGGGCAAATGAGTAGGCATGTAAACCGCAAAAGGGCCCAAGGGCCATCTGGGGGCCGGCACTAGCCTGACTCGGGGATTGCCTTAGGTGGCTACGCAACCACATTCTTGATCACCGCCTCAAGCGTAGCGCAGTGGGTAGGCACCTATGTACCTTGCTGGCTCAGGTAGCCAGGTGGTACCTCTGGCTTAAATGGTGACGGGGAATGCGCTGCGGCATCGGCAAACGCAAGGGTTCATTGGGCACGGCCGCCAACTTTGGCAGCAGTCTGGGCTTGTGGGTCTTCCGAGGGGCTCAACAGGTTTGGCTAAACTTCTGCCGGGCGTTCTGGAAGCCCCAAGAAGTGGCCCATTAATATGAATAAAGGGACGTGATGGAACAGGAGCTTTGTAATGCGAAACAGGGTGTTCGAGGTATTTCTTCGCGGCAGCCGCAGGCGCTGAGGGATATCGAACTTGCAGTGAGGGGATCCAGGAGAGTCGGTAGGCAGAGACTAAAAAAGAGAAATATTTGATACCGACGTACTTTGACATCATTGCTTGGGTTGCACGTTTCAGCAGGTCGAAGCCGCCGCCGCCTGCACCAGCGCCTGAGCCATCAGCCGGGCCCGACATTTTGCATCTGCTCGCAGGAGAAAGCAAATGCCAGGCTGAGGAGGATCGGAGTTCGGGGCGAGAGTCGAGGTTGGTATTGGATCGTTTCAGCGGTGGGTTGCGCGTGGTGTGAGTGTGATAATATGAGGCGAGTCGATTGGGCGCTTGGGGTGTAGGTTGTTGGAGTTCTCTCTTTGGGGGGGGAGGGATTTCGGGAGTATGAATTTTTTTCCTGCCTGCGGCGGGCGAACTGCCCATGACCAGCCTAGCAGGCTAACATCCAGTTGAGGTAAGGTAGGTAGGTGGTAGTTTAACTAGGTTATTAGGCACCTATCTGGTTGGTTGGGAATAGCCCCGCGGCGACTCGTCGAGAAAAATGTCACCAACGATGTCAATGAGCAGCAGAACCAAGTTGGAGAAGTGGGGATTTATATGAATGTGAGGTAATCCGCTCGACAAGCCGAGAGCTCCCGAACCTGGGGTACCAAGTAAGGCCGCCACCAGAATAAGAGTGAGAGAAAAGCCTACTTTGCCTCCGAAGGTAAGGTTCTCCCGTCATCAGCAGATAAGGCTCAAAATCGTCTCTATGAGAGACAGTAGGTAGGCATCTGAACCATGATATCTCTCAGCTTCCCACTGGAGTGTATCAACGTTATGCTGAGAAGTATGATGTACAGTACTTTAGATACGCCGTACTATGTAGCTGGAACAAGTGGGGCCAAGCGGCTGCCGGATGTACTATACTAGGATACCCTTCCATACCAACAGCAGGGTTTGCTACTGTAACACGCGCTGCGATCGCAAAGGCCTATCGTACATGATACGTCAAGAAACGAAGAATCAGGATTCTGGGAGAGGGAACCATGACGGGGATCGGTCCAAAGCCAACTACGCATACCAGCGTACGAACCTGCCGAAGCTTGGAGATGCCGCCTGCAATGTAATAGGCTTCCTATGTCTCATGCTTTGACTCACGCCTCTCTTTTACCTTTTACACCTCCACTAGGTTTTGGTGTCACACTCGAGGCCTGCCCTTACTTGCTTATGTTGTTCCGGGGTCATTCGGGGGCTGGCCCAAGAGCCTGGTGCCGACTGGAATTGAGGTAACGCAACCCCCAGAGCTGAAGGCCTTCCAAGGTTTCAACTGTTTCCTGTTTCTAATCCCGTCCAGCTGCATTAACATAACCTGGCTCACGTGTAGGTAGTCTGGCATGGAAGTGATCAGATCTATGGTATGTGAATGTACTGTACATACACTACGGATTACAGCACACAATCAAAAGCTCCCGTCCGAAACGGGCGGCTTTCCTTCTGTCAGCTGGCCTATATCGTTTTCTATTTAGGTGCAGTCCGACCATCACCGCCATCTCCCAATGGTACACATGCATTCTGTATGTACATTCGACGTCTGCTGCCTCAAAAAACATGCTCCGCGGTCCATCACAGCCCGCCTGCGGCCAGATGGATCCTCGTGGCTGCCGCTCAAATTCATTCGCCTTGGGAGACCAAGCCGCCCAGGCCGAGTCCAAACGAGGCAATGCAGGCAGTGGGAACCCACGATAGCGAGTACCATCCCTTGGCCAAGGATCGCCGACCCGGGTTCCCGACCGTTGAGACCCCCACGAGTCGTATATGCGAGTCATGATTACTCGGTCCTCGACTTGCAGCGGATATCGATCGCCGTGGCGTCTGGTTGCCGTTGCACATGTGGTCTCCTGGGCACTACGATCTACACCACCTACCTAGTTAATCAACCCTCTCGCGTCAGCGACTGTGCGTGTATGTGGCATCCGGAGTGTCTTGAGAAAGCCCTCCCCCTTTCTTCACAGTAGTAGTGTACACAGTGTCTCTCTTCCTCTGCTATTATCCCGCCCGCAACTGCGCCAATCCCCTTTAGCCAAGTGCGATCGTCGATCTTGGGCGTCCTCCGTGACCCGATCCGCCGGCTCAGAGCGTGCAGCTCGTTTTTTTGCCGCGACGCAACCAATGTTGAGCCTTCGGAAACTAGGTCCTGTGCCGAACAGAGATCCACGCCTGGAGAACCCAGATTGCATGTACAGAGAACCGCCTTACCATCGACTGATTGCAGAATGGTGGAATGAGCAGTGAACGTATTCTACTGTTGAATACTACGTCAGCGTCCCAGGTTTGGGATGGCGTGCCCGACGAGCATGTGCACCCTGACTCACTGTATCCAGATCTGCGAGATGGGACGACAACTGCTGTCAGTCATGGCCAAGCGGCGATGGCATTGCATATCCCCGGAAATGCATGATGAGTCTGCTGCTCTGCTTTTTGTTATGGAAATTCATCTAATTGACTGACCTTATCTTGGAGCGTTCTACTAAGTCCAGGGCGGTTTGCCCTTGAGTCTGGGCGCATCCTAGTAGCTTAAAAGCTAGGTATGTTTGGATATTTTCAATCACAAATATCTCTCCCCAGGCAATAAGGGGAACGAGAAGGCTGTCCCATGGCTTGTCAATGTCCGGGTTGTGACTCGGGGTTCCAGCGGTATCGCATAGCTCTGAGCGACAATGCAAGTCCATAGTCGACAAGTGTTTACCAGTATATTCTAAGCACCATGGCAGGATACAGGATCACCAGCTGTGTTCAGATAACCATTGGTGCAGATGTAAGCCTCACCAAGCAAGATTCACAATCCTGTCGCCGTTTAATGCTGCTAAGCTAAGGGATGGTGCCGCGAGGCAACCGTATAGGATTGATAATAAACATCCCTTCCCCCCTTCCACTCCGACCAGACACTAACCCACCCAACTCCCTCCTTCAGAAGCCGGTCTCGACGCCATCCCATACGCGCCCTCGTCCTCACTCTCCGCCTCGAGGGCACCGAGTTGCTCGTCCGACGGCACCAGGAGCTCTGTTTGGTAGGCGAGCTCGACCGCATCCTTGTATGAGAGGTCGTGGTTTGGACCTCCTAAAGGGCAAACAGTCAGCAGATGTTCAATTTATACCGATCAGTTAGAGGAGGTGGCTACTAACTTCCGTAAATGGCCACGTGCCAGTGGTAGTACCTCGACTCGGCCTCGCGGCAGGCGGAGTACTCCCAGTCCAGACGCCTCTCGTGCGCCCTGGGTGACTCACCGGGCAGCACGGACGCGGTGGGCCACTTGCCCCACCGGATGCGGCGTGCGCCGGTGTGCTCCCAGAGCGCACGGTCCTTGTCGGGCCGGGAGTCCTCCGACGCCAGTTCGTCCTCGTCGGCGGCGAGCCGAGCCCGCTTCTCGGGGCGACCCCCGTCGGAAGAGTCGACAGATAGGCTTCTGCCTCGCCTGCCCGTGGGGCTGGCACCACCAAGGCTGGTATCCGAAGGTGGGGTGGGGTGCGAAGAGAGCCCGGTTGGCTGGGCTGGCGGCGAGTCGACGACCTCGGCGGAGGAGGCATTGATGGTGATGGTGAAAGACTTTTCGGCCTTTACCAAGACCTCGACGCCGCTGTCCCTCCCGGCGGTGGTGGAAGGCTTGATGGTGACGCTGGAAGTCTCGTCGACGTTGAGCGAGACCTCGAAGCCGGTCTCCTTCTCGGCGGTAGACGGGTTGATAGTGATAGTGAAAGACATCTTGAAGAAGGTTGGTATGGTATGAGGGTTGATTGTTACTGCGAAAGAGAGTAAAGAATTCGATGAAGATGAATCTGTTTGCTGGCTCACAAATCTTGAAAATGATCTATCCGGTCGCAAAAGTAGGAAGGGAGAAGGGCAAAGTTGATGTGTAAAGTTGAATTTATTCTGCTGCTGGTTCCCCTGAGCCCGGGATATTCTATTGTTGACGGAGTTGAATAGGTCGAATGCAATAGGGGGCTACTCACAGGGGGACGGAGCTGGCCGACAATTGGCCATGAATTACTATTGTCTTTAACAATACGGACAATAGAAAACGGACGAGCCACAAGACTTGGACTGAACCGCAGCATTGGCCCCCAGGACCATGTATCTCGATGAACAGCCCCCCCAAAAAAACACTCCCATAACACGCTCTCCTATCTTTCCATGGCATCAAGCATTCGATGTCGCCTGGGTCTTTGCAATAACGGCCATTAGACGCTCCTCTATCTCAGCAGTAACACCGGCAGGGTACTTCTTGGGGCTGATACCTTTCCGAGGCAGCAGCGGATCGGGATAGTCAGCTGTTATTTATGTTAGTCGAGAAGGCATTATCAAACATGACCTCGGGGACTAGGGACTTACTGATCCTGAACTTCTGATCTGAGAGGCGTGTCTTTGCCAGCTCTATCTCTTCCCTGAGCTTCTTCGGGTTCATCCCCCCTCCTGTGACCTTGCCGCTCTCCCCAGCTCCGGCAGCAGCGTCCTGGCTGAAGCTGCTAGGGGCGTCTGACAGCATCTCGTCTACGTTCATCCTGAAGATGAGGGTGTTGTTTATGACTCTTGGGGTGTCTCAATTACGACTTGCTAACCAGAGAGGGATAGTTTTGCGGTTGCTCTTCCCAACCCCAGGCAACGTGACCTGTGGTGTATGCTAGGAGGCTTATTAGTGTTTGGACGTCGAGTTACCTACACACAGTGTTCAAGGCTCTTTCCACACTATCCGTCAGCTCGTTTATGTGGGTCCAGGATTCCCACTGGGAGTATCGCGCTAATCAGAAAGTTGAATTAAATTTTGGAGAACAAGGGGAGAGGGTTCAGGCTTCAATTGCAACTCCAGATTACACAGATTACACGTACGATAGCGTGCAGGTTACTTTCTTGAAACCCCAGAACACACCTGGAACGGCTTCCTTTGAAATTGTTGCAAGAAGCTCTGTTCTTCTGAATAGCTACATGCTTCCAAGCCGAAACTTGACGTCACCGTAATACATCTTATCTTGATTGCTTATAAGATGCCGAAACACCATGAGCTCCCCGACGCGTGGGAAGACGACTGGGAGACGCAGGCCGATCAAATGTCCAAACAAGAGGAGGCAGCGCCTGCGCAGAAAACCCCCATGTCACGCCCTGAGCTGCTGGCAAGGCATGCCGAAGGCCAACGCAAACTCTGGGAATCAGCGTATGTCCACCGGCTTGTCGACTATTCCTACCCTGGCTGACGATGTTTGCAGCGAGACCCCAACAGAGAACCTGTTCGTAGTTGCGAGCAGCAACGTACCGCTGGCAACGGGCTTCAAACCTGCAGTGAAGGTCTTGAGCCGAAAGCCCACACCGCAGATGGTAGTCAAGAGGGATCCTGTTACCGGACTCGAGCGGTTGACACTCGATGACGACGAAGACGAGGATGACTCCACTAAGCACCAGCCCACACCAGAGGAGATCCGAATGCGCCAGCAGAGAGAGCTTGAGGAGAAGCAGCGCCGCTACGAAGAAGTACGAGCCAAGATCTTTGGCGACTCAAATGCCTCATCCGGCCAATCGACTCCTCGGAATGAGACCACTCCACCCTCATCAGATGGCCGCCAGACCTACAGAAAACAGACCAGGGGTCGCGGAGGAGGGCCCCGAAGCGAAGGATCCCGCAGCGACAGTCGGCACGACGGCCGGCAAGACGGTCAGAGCCGCCGCACGCCTGTGGGCAACCCGATCGGTTCCCGGGAACTGTATGATCCCAGCTACTCTCCCAAACCCGGGTTCGGCATACAGAAGCGGGACGGCGAAAGCGCGACACCTAGGCCTGGCAGGGCATCTACACCGCGAGAAGAAGAGCAGGCTATTCGTTCACCCATTGGACCCGATAATAGCGGAAGAGGCGGCTTTAGGTTCGCCAGGCGCGGTGCCAAAGAAGACTGAATTACCACGACACCACGTCGGACTACCTAGCCTAGGTACTGGTCACCACCCTCCACCGATCTTTCCAGCCAGTTGGACCACCCTCTCAGTATCCGTCGTCTTATCCTTCCCGACGTCACTGATTACCTCGCGGTAGCTCGTATAGGCCAGTCTATCCAACGCTATGCCTGTAATACTCGACCAATGCGCCAGGATATCTCGAATATATGCAGGGGAAATACCACCAACCACCTTCTCGTAGCCATTGGCCACGCCCTCCACATCACCCACACCGATTTCCGCCTCATCCGCAGAGAAATAAGCCTCGTCAACCAGCGACAGCCATTCCTTCTGCTCCAAGGGCCCCGGTTTTGAGGCAAACCCCTTGCGCTCAATGATGACCGGGTCGTCGACCTTTATCTGGCCGCCCCCATTGGTGCAGCCGCCGGGGCAGGCCATGACCTCGACATATGCATACTCCAACCCGGCCGACTTCCCCGCCGGCTTCCTGGCGCTGCCAACCGGCCTTCCGCCTGGCATCCGCGATGGCCTCACCGGCCTGAGCCGCCGGACCAAGTTCTGGATATTCCGGAAACCGTAATAACGTGCGGCCCTGAAGATGACTTCGCCGGAGGTAGAGGTTACGCTATAGTCGACAACGTCGGCGTTCCTGCCCCTTGTCGTTTGTATTTGCGATCCCGGGTGCGTCGACTGCATGTCCTGGAGGACGAAATAGAGGTTGCCACCAGATGACCCCGCTGCGGGTGACGGTCTGTGGCCCGACCTGGGAGGGAAGAGGAACCTCTGGATCGAGGGATCCGGGAATTGGGGTTGTCTTGGAAGGGGCCCTGAGGACAGACTGAAGAAGTCGATTCCCCGCGACTCGGCAAGCATGAGTATCTCTTTGCTCGTGATAACGCAGTCGACATCTCGCACTCCCCGGGCGGGCTTCCCGTCGCCCGCCCAAACTGCATCCGTCAGCTCCTCGCGACTCGCTTCCAGTTTCTTGTCGAAGCAAGGCATGATGGCCAGGTGCCATATCCGGTCGGGCGGGATCCCAAACTTCCGGCTGAGGGTGGTCTTGAGCAGGGTGCCCATCAGGGCCTGTGGCGACTTGACGCGCGATAGATGAGGGAGGACGTAAGGGTGTGTCTTCTCGGCATAGCATACCCATCCGGGGCATGATGATGTGAGGATAGGCCGCGCAGGCCCGTCCGCCGGCGGCTGCGTTGTAATAGAACCACCCCCGAGTACCTCGTCGGACCCAAGGACCAGACATGCCTCCCTCGCCGTGTTGGTGTCGACGACCCACGTGAACCCATTGCCCCACTTGCCGCCCGCTCTCAAACCCCCCTCCCCCATCAGCAGCCTCTCAAGCATGCGCCCGGCCTGCCCCTCCGTCACGCCGCCGCCGCACGCCGCCGCCAGGCTCGCCCGTGTCTGCGGCGACACGCTGGCGACGAACAGCCTCCGGGACTCGTCCTCGAGGCCCTCGACATTATCGGGGGCGAGCCGCAGCGACGGGGCCGAGTCGAGCGTGCTGAGCACCTCGGCGTGGCTCTGCAGGCTGACCAACACGGCCTCGGCCGAGGTGACGCAGCCGGAGCAGGCGAGGCAGTCGGTCAGCGATATCTCGGCCGGCGCGGCGCCGGCGGCGGCATGCGGGGGTTGTTGGCCGTCTAGGATGACTTCGTTCTCGTCGGCGGTCGTGGGGGACGCGGTGGCGGCGGCGGGGGGGAGCGTCTCGATGGGCTTGATGCAGGCGACGCCGGGGCTGATGAAGTCGTTGAGGTCGTCGGCGGAGAGTATCGCGCTCATTGTGACGGGTGTTGTTGGGTTGGAACCATCGAGCGGGTGTTTCTTGCGTGGATCCTCTCCTCCGAGTGTGTGTTGGTAATCAGATTCGAAACCGTCTGTGGTAGTGGCGAGGTTGTAGAAGATTCGGGGTGGGACTTGAAGGGTTATTACTGCCTTTGCCGCATCGAGTATATAGTCTCTTAGATCTTTTAAACAATTAGAAAAGAACAAGAGAGTGCTTCTGTCTTGTGAGTTTAAGTGTTGCTGCAAACTTTTTGCCTCCGCCTCTTCGTCTGGACATCTAGGTAGGTCAAGACGCTTTTTAACGGGTGATGCGAAATCGGCCTTGGGGCGGTCCAGTGGGGTCGTCTCTACCACAGTATTGCCGCAGTGGAGCAAGGTCCCTTTGCGTGCCAGCCAACCACGTCGGACTGATTATAGGCGTATATATGACGTAACCTGATCTTCCTCGGTTTGTACGGAGTTGTCATTGTCACTTGGAAATGCTATGCCAGGGAGGCTCCAGATCTTGACATATAAGACGCGTGTATTCTAGTACAAGTACTAATAAAAGGCGGAGTCCAGGCAGAAGCTCGATATTAAATCTTGCAACTATAGCACAACCACACACACCTCAATTATGGATGTAAGTCGTTCTCCTGGCTGGCAAGGGAGATAACTCGAGATCAACTTGAACTGACCATGGCCTCCCACTACTAGTCTATCTCCCTATACAGCTTCAGCAGCTTCGGCTGGCTGGCACTGCAGTCAATTCCTCTGGCACTCTGGCCGACATTTGTCATCTCTCTCCTCACTCCGGACTTCCGGCATGCAAGTGGTATGTGCCAGGGGCGCGCTCCCTTTGCGAAGACTCGGAGGCTAGATCGAGTACTAATATCTGAGCAGCCGTGGATCAGCACCTTGCCCGCTCGTTGGGGTTCTCGCAGCTGACCATTGGCGTTCTTCTCGTCGTCCTAACCGGGTCTCTGCCACTTACATCTCTGGTTGAGAGTAAGTCTCTATCCTCAGGTCGTTGCGCAAAAAGTACGCCAGCTTACAAGTACGTCACCAATATAGCTCCCTCCGGCAACATCACGCCCTTCTCCAATGCCGCCATACTCGTCTCCACGCTCTACCACGGGGCGTATGCATTTTCCACCTATGTCCAGTACAACTCCACCGGGCAGATGGGCTACCTTGTCGGGGCTGTTGGGTACAGCATCTTCGGCTCGTTCGGGCTGTGGTGCCTCATGTTTGGCGGCGACAAGGGCCATATCAGCAAAAGGACGGGGGCAGACAAAAGAACCAGCGGGTTCCCGTTCAAGAACGCCGAGGCTGACAAGAGGCGGCCGAAGGAGCTTTGAGCCGATGGTCTGCTTCGAGGGGACGGCCGATGCTGATGAGGAGTGGTCCTCGCAGTCATCACAACGTCATGTACGGTTAGGCGCAAGCTTGAGGCGTATGGCATGCATAGACGCGGTGATTGCCGCTGTAAATTAAGAGTACAAGGGTTCGTTCGCATGAAAGGAATTGCCACGGCTAGTAGTACAATCTTCGTGATATTCGTAGCCCATGCTGGGCTTGAAGTTCATGCCCAGCACCACCAAGTCGATGCCTAGTCTGCATCCACCACCATCTCGCCGTTTGTGACAACACCGCCGATATGCTCGTCCTCATCACCTGCCCCGTTAGCGACCACGTCCGGAACGTGCACATCAACCGCGCCGCTAAGCACCGCCCGCCTCCGTTTGTGCCAGCCTAGCTCGCTCTGCACGACTTGGTCTAAGAGGACCTCCTTCTCCAGCCACTCCTTCTTGTACAGGGCCTCCCACTTCTTGCACTCCTTCCGGAGCGCCTCCCCGTCCGCCTCGGCCCACTTCACCTGGCACCGGCAGAGGGCATATAGCTTATCCATCGGCATGTCACGCTCATTCTGGGTGAATCCAAGGTCCGTCGACAGCAGCGTCAAGGGTACCGAGTCGTCGGCGTTGCCCCCCTCCTCCGCGGAGTCGGAGTCCCCCTTCGAGTGCGACTGCGGCGTCTTGAGGATGATCTTGAGCTTGGACGACTTCCCCGCCGGCCCTCCCGTCTGCATGCTCTTCGGGACCGGGTCTGACGGTCGGAGAGCCTCAGTCTCGTGGACGGTGCGCATGTGTTTAGCAAGGGCATCGGATCTCGTAAACGCGCGATCGCATTCTGTGGAGTCTAGAGTTAGCGCGCAGTAATGGAAGACGGTGGCAGAGTCCTTGATGGGGGGTGTGGCCGAATAGACATACCAGGCAAGTAGCAGTAGAAGGGCTTTTCCCTCGTGTGACTCCGCATGTGCGCCTTCAGAGCGTAGCCACTGGCATGGGGCATGCTTTTCCGAGGGCAACCGATCCATTCGCAGGTGTACTTCTTCTGCCGACCCTCGATGTGATCGTTGTGTATGTGTTCGACGAGCTTATCCATGTTGCCGATACTGTAGGCCTTGCATCCCTCCCACGCGCACACCGTCACTTGCTCTGCGAATTCCTCCTCGTCGAGTCGTGCATTTATCGGCGAGCTGGGCACATCGCCCGAGGTGTCGGAGGACACGTCGGACATGCCTTCCAAGGAATCTGGATCTGGATCGGGAATGACTGCGGATGAGGCTACTGACCCATCGCCCCTCTTTTGGCGCTTTGCAGGAGGGAGGTCGTCAGCTGTCTCTGTGACATCTTCGTCGTAGCCGTCTGATGAATCCATTGAAGAGAGTGGTGAATCTGGTGGAGAATCGTGCCTTCCCATCGTAGGAGCGGTCGTGAAGCTTTTCGGCAACTTTGTAAGGGAAGGTGAAGTTGACTCCTCGGGAGGAGGTAATTTTCGATCGAATTAACCCCCCAGAGGTCAGAAAATTTACAATTGACTGTTCAGAAACTAATCGATGAACGTGTTCTTGCGCAGAGGACAATCGCCATTCACTTCTTCGAGCCTTGCATGTCAAAAGAAGTGATCTGACGCGATTTCAGCTGCCAACAGCCGAAAGAACCGCCAACTGGCATCACCTGCCCAGTTGCCCGATCTCGCCATCCCCCGAGGTACCTCCGTACCTAGATAATTATTTACGATCCCATTCCATTCAGTGTTTGTTTTGACCCCTCCCCCACCAAAATATCTCCCCAATCTCGCTCCCCAAACTTTTGCGACGTTGCCCCCAGAGCCTCAAGGATTACACCCTGCACATTATAGATATCGGAATCGGCCGACTTCTTGATCCTTACAGCATGGCACCGTCTACCAAGGTCTTTTCCCTCGATGGGAAAGGTCTGAAGCTGGACACCGCGGCTGACCTGGAACCCCACATTGCCGAGTTGCGGTCGATGGACGATGTCGAGGAGGTTAGGCTGCTCGGAAATACCTTGGGAGTCGGGGCCTGCAAGCTTCTTGGAGAGGTCCTGGCGACGAAAAAGAATCTACAGGCATGTCACGATATGGAAAGAGAAGGCTTTGCGCAAGATACTGACCCCAAACGATAGGTTGCGAATCTAGCCGATATCTTCACCGGTCGTCTCCTCAACGAGATCCCCGAGGCGCTTTCCTCCCTTCTGACTTCGATCTTGAACCTTCCTAAACTTTCTACGATCAACCTGAACGACAACGCGTTTGGTCTGAACACACAAGCCCCCCTCGTGGCGTTCCTCGCCGCGCACGTTCCTCTCCAGCATCTCTCTCTGAACAACAACGGCCTTGGCCCTCATGCCGGCATCTTGATCGCCGATGCGCTCTCTGAGCTTCACGCTAAGAAAGAGGCGGCACGGAAGGATGGTCAGGAGGTGCCTCACCTCGAGACTGTTATATGCGGTCGTAACCGACTGGAGAACGGCAGTATGACTGCATGGGCCAAGACGTTTAGCCTGCATAATGAGGTCAAGGAGGTCAAGATGGTCCAGAATGGCATCCGGCAGGAGGGTATCTCGCATTTGATTCTCGAGGGCCTTAGCTGTGCCTCTGGGCTCAAGGTCCTTGATCTCCAGGACAATACGTTTACGGCCAAGGGCGCCCGGGCTCTCGCGAAGGTCGCGCCGACTTGGAGTGAGCTCAAGGAACTGGGCATCGGTGACTCGCTCCTGAGCGCCAAGGGTGGCATCCTCCTTTCCGCCGCTCTTGGCCAGGGAAACAATAAGAAGCTCGAGATCCTGCGCCTGCAGTACAACGATATCACAGCCGCGGGGGTGAAGGGTCTCGCGAAGGCGGCAAAGGAAGCCCTTCCGGCGCTGAAGAAGATTGAGCTAAACGGGAACAAGTTCACAGAGGACGATGAATCGATCATTGCGCTCCAGGAACTGCTTGAGGAGCGGAAAGAGAAGCTCGGTGGTGACGTTCTGGTCGAGGACGAGTGGGGTCTTGACAGCCTGAGCGACCTCGAAGAGTTGGATTCAGAGGAGGAGGAAGAGGAGGAGGAGGAGGAGGAGGCCGAGCCCGAGGAGAGGGCCGAGAAACTCATCCACGAGGCCGAGGAGGCTCAGGAAGAGCCAGTCATCCCTGACAAGGACAAGGAGGTGGACGAATTGACGAAGAAGCTCGCCAAGACAGAAATCTGAGTTTGGACAGGCTTGAACATAGAATCATGACTGCCAGCGAATAGAGTTCCCATTAGAGACCGCTGGTTTTATGACATGCAAGACGATACCCAAATGGACCAAAGTTGGAAATTACCACAAGCAGTCTGTTTTAGACGGACTAGCTCGAGACGTCCTGGAAAGTGTCAACAATGGGTGTAAAGAAAGGTTGCAGGTCTTCAAGGCTTGTGGGAGCGACATCAGCAGTTTCTAGTTGAGCAATTGTGACGTTGTGGTGGCGCCGCTGGTCGTCCCATTATCACACCACAACAGCCCGATATATGGCACCTACTCACATCACCAACGCAAACATGGTAAACCTCGTGACTACTATGCCGACAGATAAATACCAGGGTTTGTTCCTGTCAAGAAATTAAATGTTGCAAACTATACCCTTGAGACATCATCTTGAACCAAACTCAACTTGACCAACTTAACCAACAAACCCAAAACCACCCGAGCATCGCTCAACGTTGAAAGCCCAAAAGAGAAGAAAATGGCAGGCTTCGTCCTCTTCGAAACAACAGACTCCGTAATAGACATCCTCTGGAACATCGCCCTAGCCTCCTTCATCATCCGCCTAGCCCTGATCTACACCCTCCTGACCCTCGCCTCGGGCCTCGCCCTCTCCCGCCTAGCGGCCCTAGCCCTGGCCAACCAAACCCACACCTCGGCTCCGCCGCTCCCCGTCCGAGCAGCGATGCTAGTCGCCGCGACGGCGTGCGCCCGCCTCCTCGTCGCCCGCTACGAGGTGCCACGCGCGGCGGGCCTGCGCCTCGCGGCGGGCGCGGCGGCGCTCGCGCTCATGGCCGTGACGCGCCTCGTCGCCCGCCTGGCGCTGTACGAGGTCGGAGGGGGAGAGGACTGGTTTGCGCGCGGTGGGACGGGGCCCGCGCTGGCGTCTGGGGGGATGCTGGTTGGGTATGCGCTCATGCCGGTGCTGGTAATGGTGTTTGAGAGGAGGGGGGAGGGGGGAGGGGAGGCGCGGGGGATCATGGGGGGAAAGGTTGATGTTGGTGAGGGTATTGGGTAAGTTGTCGGTTCGTCCTTAACTTGGGGGTTCTTGTGTGTGCGTTGCTGACTTCAGGGGTAGCCCGACTGTGAATGCGTCGAAGGCTTGAGCGGGACAGGAGGGGACATGGTAACCTGGCGAGCAGAGAGGGGAGGAAGGGGGGAATACAGAGCAACGGGAAAACTGGTCCCTCGAAGCAAGGAGTTTCGGGAGTCGTGCATTTGAAAGGAGGTCTTATTATTAGGGCGGGAGAAGAAACTGCATGATCACACGGCACTTGGAAAGGTGTGAGGGGTGTTTGTTTCTCACCAGAAGCGACAGGACAGAACTCACCATCAGAGACTTAATAAAATAGAGGATATCCTAGAGGAACTCTTTAGGTTCCAGGTCAGATCTACCACCGTGCAAATATATTCATGTATTAGAAGGCGGGGAACCGCATACTTGCGGTTTGCATGAAATTAGGTATATCATATGTCTCCAAGCAAGTCGACTGAGGAAACATCCATGGTCGAGATCCTTACTGAGCTGATTGCTTGTAGACCATCCAGCCCAATTATGCAGCAAGATAGTAATGTTATACATACGTGGACAACTTTGGAGGATAGCGCAGCTTCGGGCTTAAGCACACAGCAGATGTCACGACTCACTCGAGTTGAATCTGCCGGGAAACAACCAATAAGGGATTTTTAGTCCGTTGCCATGAGTTGGAATGGTTTGAGCCGCGGTTTTGTGCGACGAGGTTGGATTGGAGAGTGGAATCCAGCTCACAGCCTACCCAGCTTCCAATACGGAGGGAGCTTGTGAGACAATAAGGGGCAGGGAATAAACGCGCAAGGTCCAGCCTCAAATAAAGGGGATTCCATCACACCACGACCCTGATCTAGCAAGGCAGGGGGAGGGGCTAGAAGGGAAAAGGGAACAAAGAGATGGAATGAAGAAGATCAAGGTTGGTGCAGCAGTGGCCTTCCAGAATCCAGAACCCAGATAGAGATTGAGGTTGCATTCCTCCAGAATTGTCGCATGCCATTGGTGCAGCCACTAAAGGGTACCTGCCGATTCCACTCGGCTGGATCCGATTCCTCGACGCCGAGCTTCTTCCCCCTCCACTTCTCAACCTCAACCCAGCGAATCCAGGGAACGAACAATCAAGCTCAACAGCACATCGTCAAACATGAGCTACTCGGCGGACTAGAACCAATCAATTCACCGCTGCCTAGTCTCTAGATCACGATTCCCCCTTTCATTGCAGTCGCACGTTTCTCCTCCGTGCCCCCCCACTCGGAGTATAATCTCTAAAGTGCATGGCAGCCAACGTTGGATGAAGTCTTGCCAGGGGGAACTGTGGAGAGCAATAAACGTCGCTGTATGGCGAAACCTGTTGGACAACTTGGATGACCCGGATGAGATGGATGAGATGAACACGACGAGGGCTCGCATTGCCGTATTGATTGTTCACATCTTCCGGCAGATAATCCCACGGCCGTCCACCCGGTCCCATCTATATCTGGATAATCATATAGCCTCGTCTTCGGCGGTAGAAGCCTCAGTAGAAGCGCTCTGCCGAGGCCTCGCCGTCGTTCCCGGTCTAAGAAGCCGCGCAACACCAAAACCCCTCCCTGTTTTCTCCGTTGAGTTCATTCTTTTGGCCCCCCCTGCCTCCATCTCCCTCCCTCCTCTCGTAACGGCCCGGCAGACGGTCGAACCCTCACAGGCTAAAGATAGCTGCTCATTAGCAAAATTGCCTCCATTTCTTGAAAGTTGCACAGTGGTAGTTCCACAGCCTCTTGAGCAGCATGTCTTGGTTCCCTAGTCTCTCATATTTCAACTCGGCACGCCCCCCTCACCTTGTCTCTGAGGATGGATAGTCAGCCTCCCATTCCAAATTTCCGCGACAGTGTTCGACGTTGGTGAGCTGGGCCACCCTCTTACATTCCTTATACAGGCGCCCTAGCGTGGTCTAGTAGCCAAAGGCTTCACGAGTTCCCTTTAAAACTCTCATCTTCTGGCCTCTGGGTATGGCCTAGCTTGTTACATTCTCTCTTTCCAGTCCTTACTGCCAACGAGTAGATTATCTTCCACCATGTTGCCCGCCCTCTTGCTTGCCGCCGCTCCTTTCCTGCTGATAGCTCCGGCATCAGCTGGGCCGAGAATACTTGCCAGACAAGACCTCGAGCCAACCTGCGTAGAGATCACTGAAACCATAACGTTCACGACAGTCATCTCTTGGCTGGAGGAAACCACCTCCTTGCCCGCAACATCGTCGGCCGACCCGCCGACCATTCTCACCGAGCACTACAGCCCAATTGGAACATCTTCGAGAACCGTGCCCACCGACACTATACACAGCCACAGCCACACCATACCCAGCGAGATTTCAAGCTCCGAACCCACCCGGACCTCCCAGAGTCTCCTGCCATCACCAAGCGGCAGCGGGACAGCTAACCAAGGTGGCTCGGGACGGTACACAAACGCACTCTACTTCACGAACTGGTGCGCTTGCTCAAGTCCGGGACACACCTCTCCCTCAGTTGCTGACTTTATATATCAGGGGTATCTATGGCGCCGACTTCCAGCCCCAGCAACTTCCTGCGTCCGAGATAACCCATGTCCTCTTCTCGTTCGCCGATATCGCAGCAGATGGCGAAGTGTAAGTCCTCTGTCCCCCTTATACCTTCACCCAATGGCTAGCTAGCTGACATGTTTGGCAGGAAATCGTCAGATGAATACGCAGACCTCCAAAAGCACTACCCGACAGATTCTTGGAATGACCAGGGCAACAATGCATACGGGTGTGTCAAGCAGCTGTACTTGCTCAAGAAGAAAAACCGCGGCATGAAAGTGCTGCTCTCGATCGGCGGGTGGACGTACTCGTCCAAGTTCGCTCCCATCGCTGCGACCGAAGCCGGGCGCCAGAAGTTTGCTTCCTCGGCGGTCGCCCTGGTCAAAGACTGGGGTTTCGACGGCCTTGATATCGACTGGGAGTACCCGGCGAGCGCCGAGGAGGGCCGCAACTTTGTCCTGCTCCTCCAGGCGTGCCGTCAGGCCCTCGACAACTACGCCCAGCAGCATGCCCCGGGCTACCACTTCCTCATCACCATCGCCACCTCGGCCGGTCCAACGCACTACAGGAACATGGACTTCGCCGGCATGGAGCCGCTCGTCGACAACTGGAACCTCATGGCCTACGATTACGCGGGCTCGTGGGACACAACATCGGGCCACCAGGCCAACCTCTACGTGAACACTGGCGACCCGGCGAGCACAAAATTCAGCACGGAGCAGGCGGTGGAGGACTACCTCGCAGCAGGGATCCCCAGCCACAAGATCTCCATGGGCCTGCCGCTCTACGGGCGCTCCTTCGAGGACACGACGGGTCTCGGCCAGCCGTACAGCGGCATCGGCTCTGGCTCGGTCGAGGCGGGCGTCTGGCTGTACAAGGACCTGCCGCGGCCCGGCGCCCGCGAGGCCTACGACGACGTCGCCAAGGCGAGCTACAGCTACGACACGAGCACCAAGGAGCTCATCACCTACGACACCGTCTTCAGCGCCACCGCCAAGGCGCAGTACCTCGTCAGCAAGGGTCTCGGGGGCGCCGTCTTCTGGGAGGCGAGCGGCGACCGCACCGGCAGCGAAAGCCTCGTCGGAACCGTCGCGAAGCGCATGGGTGATCTCGATATGACCCCCAACCTGCTGTCGTACCCGGTTAGCAAGTATGACAACA
Source organism: Phialemonium atrogriseum (assembly GCF_030411735.1). Classification (NCBI taxonomy): domain Eukaryota; kingdom Fungi; phylum Ascomycota; class Sordariomycetes; order Cephalothecales; family Cephalothecaceae; genus Phialemonium; species Phialemonium atrogriseum. The sequence continues at coordinate 188,048 of NW_026848146.1, forward strand.
TCCGTGCGGGAATGCCGGACTCTTGAGGGGGGGTTTTGTTGTCGTTTTCTCCTGCCTTTTTCGCTTCTGATCTTCTCCTTTTCCCTTACCCCATCTCCCTTCAATTCTTGGATCCTGGTCCGGGACTGTGTCCCTGGCCTTTTCTCTTTCTAGGCTGTGGCTGAGGTTTTGTGCGTATGTATGTATATGATGGGGTGGCACGTTTGTCTCTGTCTGTGTCTGTCTTGTTTTCGGCTCCTGGTTCTTGACTCTCGGTTGTGCATTTGGCATGTCTGGCTTTGCAATATACCTCAGGTACATACATACATAGAACGATTGCATGATTACGATATACAAACTCGCCTGCTGGCAGCAACGGCGCTCCCTCTACAGTATCTCCCGTCCCTGGGGAACGACCGTGAGGGCTTGAGAATGATGTGGGGGACCATTTCCCTCGGCCCTCTGAGGCTAGTGATTTCTAGGAATTAGGAAGGCCCAGAAATTGTGCTCACATTGCTGTCAGGGGGGTCAGGAGGAGCCTGATGAGACAGAGAGAGGCGTGCAACGCGGGTTGAGCGTGAACTGAGCGCTCCCCGTCATACGCTCTCAACTGTTCGATTTTCATCCGTATGAACGAGTCCATTCCGCCGCGCGCTTCGTCCCCAAGTTCCTCACCCCCAAGTGTATTCGGCGCGTTGTTCACACAAGTGGTTGGGCGTTGCAGCGTTGGGGTTTACATACCTTTAAGAGGTGTTTCGGGTTGGCAAGCCTCCCCCGCCCTCTGCATTCCAGCTCTTAGATCTCTGGATATGGCGAGATCGATAGACTGTCTCAGCCCCTGCCTCCTGGGGGAGTATCAGCCCTATGAGCATGCCAATGGCATTTACGCGACCCAGCAATCCGTACAGCTGGCAGGCTTTGCTAACCCGGCTGGCAGACGAACGAACTCCAACCTCTGAGACATCCAATTAGCGACAGAAAATATGGCATTGTTCAAGAGATAAATATATCCCTCGCAGTAAATGGACCCCTCCCAAATATTGTGCAGAGGGGGTTGGACTCTGGTATCGAGAAACAACTGCATATCCCTGGGTTGGCAGGGATATTCATGGATGACAACCATCACTTTGCCCGCCTCCATTTTCTTCCAGTCCTAATTGCAGAAGGTAGACGAGCGGCAAGTCCCCGAAACACGACCCAATAACCGGACATTGTTGCTAGGGAGCATGTGCTTGCGGTCTTGGGGGGCAGCAGCATCCAGTGCACACGCCTACACCAGAGCGCCGGGAGTGCTGTAATATACAAACTATAGGGCTGAAGAATCCCCATGGTAGTCATACAATTACGAGGCGAAGCAACGGAGACGTCACCCAGCAGTCGACATGTCGTCCCGTTCTCGATGTCGCCGTTGACTTCTCCGCACAGCACTGCCATAGACCCCGCCTGCCAGGCTGGCAACACCAGCGGCTAGCACGGCGGCGCCGTGGTAGGCGGGCTTGAACTGGCCGCGCTCCAGGAGCCTCAGGTTGGAGAAGTACCGCGCCGTCCCGTAGACGATGGACCCGGAGCCCAGGCCCATGAGCGCCCCGACCAGGAGCTGCGACTGCTCCTTATCCTGCTCCCTCCCGTCGTCGTCGTCGGCGTCGTCGACGCCACCCCTGCGTCTCCTACTCTCCGGCGGCTGGAGGATTTCGCGGATATCGAGTTGCGAAAAGCGCTCAATGGCGATGCCGAGAGCCACAAAGCCGAGGCCGGTGCGGATCCAGGCAAGGAAGGTCCGCTCCGAGGCGAGGTGGTCCCGAGCGACGGAGCCAGTGTTCAGAAAGACAGGTGTCCTCCACCGGAATCGACGTAACATGGCTGGATTTTTCAAACAATGGTCGGGTGTTTTGTTTGTGATTCTTTGACAAAGACAAGCTCGGAACTTTCCGACTTTTGGAAGTAGCCAAACAATGGCTAGCGAGGAAAGGGGGGTGGAAACGGTCCCCTGCGCCTGCCTAATGCAGGGGCCTGAATCCGTCCCTAGGAACTCTATTTCTCTCCGTTTCTCTTTCAAGTCATCCCAACAGCCAATTCGTTTTGTGGCCATTCTCCCCTTCTTCCATTATCAGATGACGTGGAAATGTCTGGAAACCGGACCACGCGTTGCCAAGGAGTAGCAAGCTGGACAGTTTACTATAGGGACGGGAAACGAATCTGCCTCTTTGCCATGGTACTTGCGTTTCTGGATCGCTTGAATTGAGCTGGTGAGAAGCACGTTTGATCGCCTCAGGGGTTATTGTCAGAGCCGCAGCTTGGACTTCGACTCAGTCAGCCGGAGCATGAACGGATGAATTCGAGATCAGCAGCCACATGTTGCACGCCCTGGGTGGGGAGGCCTACCATGTGTGCCTGTTGTTATTTTCGACGACAATAAGATCCACCTGCTCTGAGAGATCTCGTCGCTCAAGGACTCCTCTGTACCAGGCGAGTCTCCCACATCACACACTGCCAGTCATGCAGTCTTGATGTTTCGCCACGATTTTGTTTATGCTGTCTGGGCTCTGTAGCCCTGAATCCCCCCAGCCCTGCACCATAGTACCACCTTTGAGACGAGGTGCCCGCAAGATTTTGCCAAGGGCTTGTCAAGGAACTGTCAAGGGCTCGCCAAAAGCGGGAACCTCGTCTCATCATCCCCGCCCCTGTCAGGGTAGGATGACATGTCCGCGGGCATCTCAGACTCATGCCGTGTCCCATTTCATATATTCACCCTGTTACCTGGGTCTGGCCTTCTTCCTCCTTGGCGCTCTCTTTTGAATCGGCTAAGTCTGCTTCGTGAGGTTGTCTCGTTCCCGCCTCTTCCTTCCATTCTCTAATCTTCTTCCATCGTCATTCCTTTCGAGAGACTGCAGGTCAGTATAGGTTTTTTGCTATACACTTTTTAGACCTCTTCAGCTTCACCGGACTTTTTCGCTTCGTCACCAGCTTTTGGCCTGGTCCCTTTCTTGTAACCTGTCTATCTTCCCACCCTCTACCCTCCGACAAAATGCACTTCTCTGCGAGATCCCTCGTCGCCATCCTCCTGGCGGCAAGCGCCTGCGATGCCGCTAACGGCGACCCCGCGCTCGGCGGTAACTCAACGGCTGCGGGACAGGTCAGCAATGGGCAGCAGCAAGTGGGCGCCGCGGTGGGAGGCGTTGCCGACCAGTCTGGCGCGAACGCCGTTGGCAACGCGGTCGGCGTGGGAGCTGCCGCCAATCCGAATGGTGTCAACACGAATGCTGCCAACCAGGGTGCTGTCGGCGCGAATGCTGCCAACCAGGGTGTCGCAGGCGCGAATGCTGTCAACCAGGGTGTCGCCGGCGCGAATGCTGTCAACCAGGGTGTCGCCGGCGCGAATGCTGTCAACCAGGGTGTCGCCGGCGCGAATGCTGTCAATGCGAATGCGGAAGTTGGGACAGCCGCGGCGGTAGCCGCTGCCACCGAGGCAGCAGCAGCAGGTCCTGGATCTCTACTACCTCTGCCTGGTTTCCAGGCCCAAACTGCCGGGGAGCTGAAGCCGCTGCCTAACCTCGGAACAGTGAACACTGTAGCCTCGGCCGTCCAGCCCGCCCTCACGGCCCTGGTACGTGTACACCGACTCCGCGTTTTCTCCCTGAATTTTCGCTAACATCAATTCTTCAGCCGAACCTCGGCGGTGGTGTTGCCTCTTCCGCACAAGCGCTCCAACCACTCCCCGGCCTGTCCACTGTGCAGGCTATCTCGTCTGTTGCGGCCCTTCCCCCTGTCGCACTCCCACCTGTTGGGGGTCTCTCAACCGTGGCAGCTCCCGCACCCGTAGCTTCCACAGCTGCGGTCGCTGGGTCCTTCAATGTTATCCCTGCTTCAAGCAGTGTGGCAGAAGTGGCTGGCGAAAACCCCGCAACAGCATCTGCGGCAACCACTTTGGCATCCTTTGCAACCATTGCTCCAGAGGCATCGGCATCTCTTGCACCCCTTGCACCCCTTGCACCACTTTCTCCTGTCGAGTCGGCACCCCTCGCCAGCCTTGCGCCCATAAGCGGAGCAACGGCCGTGCCTGGAGGTTTAGAGCCAATCGCAACCCCAACTGCCGGGGCTGATTCTGGGGTCCAGTTGCTGCCGCTGCCAGGGGTGTCCTCTTCCACTGCAGGCGGCCTTTCGATAGCCACGGCCCCGGCACCCGGCACGGAAGCATCTCAGCCAGCTTTCCCCTTCAACAACGGCACGGCCGGTCAGCCTGGTGGGCTCGGTGGCGGTGCTCAGCTTGCCGGGACCGGAGTCGCCCCCCAGGCAACTGCCGGCCTCATTCCTATTGGCTCTGCCAGCATCGGCGGCGTCGGCGCTGCCGCTGGCACTCTCGCCCCGCTCCCCGGTCTCAACGGGGCTAACGAGGGAGGCGCTGGGACTGGAGGTGCCGGCGAGGGAGGCTCGGTCTCCCTCAACCCGCTGCCCGGTAGCGCGGGGACCGGCGTAGGGAGCCTTGCGCCCCTCCCGATCGAGACGTCGACCAATGTTAGAGGCGGATCTGGCGCAGCTGGCACGCTGCCTTCCACCACGGCATCCACTGGCGGCGTCACCCTGACGGAGGGCGGCAGCACCGCTACGGCCTCGGCAGGTGGCACAACTAACGGCAATTCCACCCTAAACGCTAGCAACGCTGCAGGACCGGCGATGGATGCCTCGCTGGCCATTGTCGGCGGTGCCCTTGGCCTGTTTGCCATGCTCATGTTGTAAGAAGCGAGGAAGCAAGTGGACAGGCCCCGGGCGGATTTGCCCGACCGATGACCTCGACTTACGCTGAGCCTCGTGGTCGATCGGGTCGGATGGAGGCGGCCATGTTGTACCGTTTTATTTTATATTTTCTAGCCATCACCAAATGGCGACTTTGGTCCGCGGCCAACCTCAGACCAGGTTTACGAATTCAGTCATTCTTTTGTGGGCGGTGATTTATATATAGGACCGGACTCCTTTTTGAGGCGAGACCACTTGAGACGAATACATATGTGGAAGAGGATGGATGTTTGCCGTAGCTGGATCTGCTCGATAGGCTACGACAGCACCTTCCATCTGGGCAGCACTCAGACGCTGCTCATGATACATATCAATGGTGCGAATACTCGCTGTGGGACATAGGTAATTTCTGGCCGAGAAGGAGACACTGAAGGGGGAGAGTCGCGGAGAGTAAGGCAATACATATCTTACTAGTGTAGTAGATAGAAAACAACCAAAATAACAATATATTTTGTGCCACTGTCTTCCGTCTAGGTCTGCGTCTTTTTTAGACATCGCCTCACGGATCCAACTCTCAACTTCCGTTCACCACCACGGCACCCGGCCTGGCTTGCTCCAATAACCGCAAAATCGGACGTGGGCTGACTGACGGCTCCCTCGCAACGATGGCATTGTTTGATCGCTCTGCACAGCCACCACGGGATCGATCGCCCGCAAACCGCCGCCCCCACGGGCCATCCCCCAGGCAAGGCACGAGCGCCTGAAACTGCTCATGTTTCAGGGCGGGGGTCAAAGTTCAAGGTGAAGCGACGAAGTGGCGACTGGTAAAAAAAATAGATTCAGGTCCGAGGATTGTATTTTTTATCAGTACCTATAAAAGTAGGAGTCGGATCTTCCGCCCTTGGCACAAGGATGTTTGGTTATCTCCAAGCGAAGAAACAACGATCCCTTCCATGCATTCCACGCGATGGGAAGATCACGACCCGGGAATGGCGAGAAACTGATCTCCCTAGGCGCAGAATACGAGCAAGCAAGGAGATCGCAACACCAAAGGCCAATAATCCATTTTCACTCGTAGTATTCGTAGTGGTACAGTGCACAATCGCGTTTTGCTTGCTCTTCCACCCCCCTAGCACCGAGCACAAAAACACACAAAAGCCCCAAGGTGGGCGTAAATATCGCCATCGAGCTTCGACGCCTTTAAAGACTAGCATCACCCAACAGATATACCCCTGTTCCCGTAAACGCCGGTTGGACCCATCTCACCCCCTTGACCTGCTGACATACTTCCTCGACGACTCTGCAGCCGCCACGATTATGACTTGTCCGCCCCCTCGGGGGAATCTGCAATATGTGTACATGTGTGTCACAAAGGTCGTTTCTCGCCCCCTTAGCTTAGCTTACCTAGCTGCCGCATACCCTAGATGCCGCCATCGGCAGGCGTGCCCCCGGCGGACCGGTCCACGCCGTGGAACGCGTCCCCGAACGCCGAGTCCTCCATGTCCATGTTCAGGTCGAGCCCCTCGGCCAGGTCGGAGCCCCCGGCCCCGTCGTAGCTCGCCAGCGCGTCTCCCGCCGTGTCCAGGTCGCCCAGCGAGCTGAAGTCGCCGTGGTCGCCGTCGAACGCGGAGCCGTCGCCCGGCGTGGGGGCCGCCGACGCAGGCTTGCTCGGCACCTGGGTATGCTGCGCCTGGGTGGCCGGCTCCGTGGTAGATGTCGGCTGGGGCTGCGGAGTCCCGGAGGCTCCCGGCAGGTTGGGCGACGAGTTCCCGGAGCCGTCCGTCTTTTGTACGACTACCCAGTCGCCACTCCCCGTTCCCTGATCGGGGATCGTGGGTGCCTCGGCTTTAGCCGCACTTGCATCCTCCATCCTGACATCTCCGGCAGCGTGGGCTGCTGATGTTGGGGGTTGGGCGGCCGATGTTGCCTGCGTTGGCTGTGGGGATGGCGCATTTATGTTGGAGGGGGTAACGACGGAAGAAGCCATGGCAGAGAGGTGCGGTTGCGGTGTCGGGAAATTGTTGACAGGCGTTGGTGTCGATGAGAAGCCGGTGTGCATCTGATCCAAAAGGCCCGCAGCAGTCCCACCCATGTCAATATCAGAGTCGCCGATCATGATACCACTATTCTGGGATTCGTTCTGGGACAGCTGCCGAGACATCGGGGCGCTTGCGCCAGCATCCGGAACTCCAATGGCCATCTGCGGAGCTTGCGGAACGGGCTCAGGTTCCGGCAGAGGCTCCTGATATCCGCCATCCTGGACTCGATGGACGTCATGGACCACCGCGGCGTGCTTGCCCAGAGGCACTTCGACTTGAGCCAGAATATCCTCAATACTCTTCTTCTCGTGCCTTTGAGGCGATCTGATCGCCCCGTCTTCGTCTTCTTCCAGCTTGCCTTCGAGTCGCCAGAATTCCGGTCCCATCTCTTCCACCGTCGACCGCAGATCAATCTCAGCATCCTTGATGATTGCGTTGTCCCTCAGCTTGGCTACTACCTCTGCATGATCAGCCTTCATTTGCTCAATCTCGGCATTGGTCGACTCGATCTTCTCCTGGACACGTTTCTCAAACTCGGCGGCCAGGCCAGGGTCCAGTTGACCAATATATGGTTTCTTGGGCGGGACGGACAAGGCCTCGCTGCCTTGAGCTTCGAAGATCCCATCTGTCAAAGACGCGAGTTCCCCCTTGAGACCCAATCCAAGGTCTGGAGCGATGATCTGCAGAATACGGTAGGGTGAAGACAGGATCTCTTCCATCCACTCGTGGTTTTGTTGATATCGGGCTATGCTGACCTCCCGGAGGGTCATTTGGTCAAACAGGTCGCCCCGTGACGTGTCTTCCTCATCGTCGTAAGCTGCTTCTAGCGACGGAACTGCCCCGATCATGGGTTGTTGATGGGCCTGGGCTTGCGGCGCAACTTGTCCTGCCCGGCGCTTGGGGGTTGGGCCCGCTGCGGGAGGACCGTGCGGGGGATATGCCATCGTCTGCGGGACACCGCGAACATTCGCCGGTGGCGCATACATGGCGTTGCCTCGCCCTGGTAGAGGAAGGTGAGGCCAGTTGACGCGGTCCGAGAGCATGAACTCCTTCCGGACGATTTGGCCCATCGACATCAGTTGCTGGCGGAAGTTCAAGGTTTGCTGCATCTGCGGAGTGACGGGGATCATGTTTACAGGCAACCGGTCGCTCTTTTCGGCTGGTCCGTAGTGAACGATCCACAGGCGAGGATCGACTGGAGGTGTGTTTGGCGCGCCCGCCTGTGGCGGCATGAGACGGAAGCGTCGCCTCGAGTGCACGGCGGCCGGTTCGCCCATACGGTAGCCGGACCTTTGGAAGTATATCTCGAGAATCTGCCATATCTATTAGCCGCGCTTGTTCCTTCATGCATCTTCACTCGGTTTTCCGGCTCCACATACCAGTCTATTCCCGACTTCCTGGCGGTAGTAAGTCTCAGGGGAAGCCCACACGTATCCATCACTGGCAAAATCGATACCGCGTCGCACCAGTGGTTGCCAGGTCAAATATATTGAGCCATCTTGAGGGGTCTCAAGGTAAGTCCAGAAGAAAGGGGCAGTGTCGCGGGCGACCTTGGGCGCGCCAAGCAGCCAGTTAGTCACTTCTTGTAAATCGAGTCGTGGCATCAATGGGTATCGGTATGTCGACAGGAGATGGACGTGAGGGAGCTACCAATCAAGATTGTTAGGCTTGTATAAGATCGCCATTATGGCTGGGCTTCAACTCACCAAATCTCCTTGAACATTGAGACTCGGATCAGGCTCAACTGCCATCTTGTTGGCTGCCATGATGAGAGGTATCGGCGGGGCGATTGGCAATGTGGGTAGAATCACTAGGCCTAGCCGACCAAATCAGTGAGAAGCCCAGTATATTTCAGGTCACTGTTTTTTCCTGGGTAATGGCGATTGGCATGGAATCGTGGTTATTTATCTGATGGTGGACCCTCCTGTGAAGAAAAGTCGCGCCTCACGCGTGAGCACAGTGCACAGACAAGGCTGACAGAAAAGCCATCACAAACACCATCACGTGATATTTCCTCCCATGTAGTATACCTATGCCTACAGCCAATTAGGTAAACTCCACTATCATGGACCCAGGTGATGATGCTATGTACCGTACCTTTGCAAAAATACAACCTAGAAGTTTGCACTCAATCATGAATCCATTTTGTGTTCTCCATGCCAAACTGTAGGATCTACTCTCACGGAGCTACCAGTCTACTACTTCAGTCATCTACTTTTATGCACCAATCTCCCTTTTTTTAAGCCTGGTACGTGGAAGCAGAAACATTCCCTCCACGGCCGGTCCAGTTGACGTGGATATCCTCGCCTACCTTGTACTTGGAGCTGGCGAACTCGGGCTTGATTCTGAAGGTGTGAGCGCCGAAGTAATCACGCTGTCCCTGGAGCAGGTTTGCCGGCAGATCCTTGGTGCGGTAACCATCAAACCAGGACAGGGCAGTCGAGAAAGCGGGGGTCGGGATGCCGAGCAGCGCCGCCTTCGAGACAACGTCTCTCCAGCCGGGCTGAGCCTTGTGGATGGCATTGTTGAAGAAATCGTCGAAGAGCAGGTTCTCCAGATCCGGCTGCTTGCGGTACGCGGCAGTGATGTCCTTGAGGAAGACGGACCGGATAATGCAGCCACCACGCCACATTAGGGCAATCGATGGCTTGTTCAGCTTCCAGCCGTATTCCTTGGCGGCCTAGACGGCGTGGTTAATTAAAAAGCACCTTCTTGCACACCACTCCCTGGGGCGACGGCTTACCTCCTGCATGAGCATGAAGCCCTGGGCGTAGGAAATGATCTTGGAGGCGTACAGAGCTTGCTCCAGGTCGTCGAGGAACTGCTCCTTGTTGCCCTCGAACGTGTTGGCCCTGCCGACAAACTCGAGCTTGGACGAAGCCTTGACACGCTCATCCTTGATGCTGGACAAGCAGCGGGCGAGCACAGCCTCGGCAATGAGGGTCACAGGCATGCCCAAGTCCAAGGCGTTGACTGCTGTCCACTTGCCAGTACCCTTCTGGCCAGCCTTGTCAAGAATCTTCTCGACCAGGGCAGTGCCATCAGCGTCATTGTAGTACATGATATCCCTGGTGATCTCGATCAAGAAGGAGTCCAGGACACCCTTGTTCCACTTGGCGAAAACGTCACCCATTTCCTTGTTTGACATCCCGAGGCCGCGCTTCATGATATCGTACGCCTAGAAGATGGGTGTTAGTACACATGGCGGGACTCGGCGGGCTACAAGTGGGCAATAGATACCTCGCAGATGAGCTGCATGTCGCCGTACTCGATGCCGTTGTGGACCATCTTGACATAGTGGCCAGCACCCTCATCACCGACCCACTCGCAGCAGGGCTCGTTGTCGCTCTTGGCAGAGATGCTCTGGAAGATATCCTTGATGAAGGGCCAGGCATCCTCGTGGCCACCGGGCATGATGGAAGGGCCGTAACGGGCGCCCTCCTCGCCGCCGGAGACACCAGAGCCGACGAAGCGGAGGCCCTTGGATGCGAGGTACCTCGTTCTCCGGTTGGAATCGGGGAAATGTGAGTTACCACCGTCGATGATGATATCTCCACGCTCGAGAAGGGGGAGGAGGGTCTCGATCCAGTCGTCAACAGCCTTGCCAGCCTGGACCAGGAGCATGATACGGCGGGGCTTCTTCAGCTTGGAGACAAACTCCTCGGTGGAGTGGGCGCCAACGATGGACTTGCCCTTGGCCTCGTTTTCGAGGAAGCGGTCGACCTTGGACACGGTGCGGTTGAAAGCGCAAATGGTGAAACCATGGTCGGCCATGTTCAGGATCAGGTTCTGGCCCCTTGGCTCATGTTAGCCACGACTGGCGCGCGAGGATCGGAGGAAATGCGGCTCAAACTTACATGACGGCCAGGCCAATAAGGCCGAGATCAGCACTTGCGGTATCGTTAGCATTGCCTTGATTCTCTGGTTTCAGGGAGGATGAGATAGCTCGCCCGATCCCGCCAACGTTGAGGTTGGCCAGACGAGCGCTGGGAGGGACTCAGTAGGTATAAATGGAAGGAGATACGCAGCATCAATTAAACAAGTGCTGGAGGGTGGTTCCGACAACTACTGCGAGGCAGATCATCGACTTGCTGGCAAAGACGGAACTCCATCACCACCTGGAGGGGATGATCTCAGGTGCCTCGTGGTTTGCTTGGATTTGCTTGATCGGAGGAAGAAGGTGGGGTAGAACTTGCACAAGGGACTTACACTGCACCAGACATGGTGAATCAATGGGAACAGCAGGGTTCAGGGAAATCAAAAGAGGCAGAAAGGGGTTCTATGCTTGAAGGTGCAGCTGTTCCGGAGCCAAGGGCTTGAACAGGATTCCAGGTTCTTGGTTGTTGTTTGTTGTTGGGGGGAGGGAGTTGAGAAGAGCGGGATTTCTATTGGGGAAGGCGGGGAGGAGGAAAATATGGATGAGTGATGCAACTTCGAAGTCGGAGGAGGGTAGGAGGGCAATTGTGTAATAACGTCCAGTAGTAGGCAAAAGCTAAAATGAGCGGGTAATTGATGGCGGGGCTTATTACTCAGGGTCCCGACCGGCGACAGCATCAACCTGTTACCTGGATGATTTCATTGAGCCGTCCATCAAGTCAGTTCCTAGCTTTTTGTGCTGCTTGTCCATTCAGGTTTGACGATAACTACCATCTACTGTGGGCAGATGTTTGAAACGGTTCCAGCCCTCCTTTCCCATTGGACCATAGCCCTCCATGCCTTGATGAGAACATTGGCGTTGCTGTTTTCCAACCCTCAGTGTTACAAGGAGAGGTCCCTCCCTCAATCAAACCCTTCCATCTCATCTTTGTGTGCCCCTGTGGGGCAAGGCGGGATTTTTGTTGTCAAGGTCAGGAGGGAAGTCCGACCATGTTTCGCTCCCCGTCACAACAATTGTCCGTGAAAAAATGTCGCACCTAAATTCTCCGATCCTTATCAGTAGCTCTTAAAGACAACTTTAACACACTTAATCTGCACCTACCTATCCAATTGCCTGATAGTACGGAGTACACTCCGTGTTTACCGAATGACAGGTCTGTACGTCATGACGACGCCTATCTATTTCTTCGGCCTTTAGAGCTGGGAGGGCTCTAGAAGAGCCAAGCCAGAACCTCCAGGATCCACTATAACTGCATTTCACGCATTGCCTGTCTGTGTCTCCTGTGTTGTTGAACACATTTGAAACTACCGACAGTAGCATCTCTCAATGCCAGGCCGATGATGGAGCTTTGGAGGGGCATCACTCTGGCACTCCTGCCCCTCCATTGCTCAAGGTGGGGTGATTGTCACTTCCATGTGTGGCGCATTGAAAGATCGGCAGGAATCACGTGGCACTGCACTGCCACTCGACAAGTTTCTTTAGAGGCTGAAAAAAAGTACTTTGTTGATCCCCGACTGCCAACTTCCCGACGCCACTGACCAGGCAACATCCCCACGTCAACGAGTCCTACCTCCCCGTCTTTGTTGAGGTTCTCAAGAAGGAACTTAAAATTTGCCGGTGGGACTCACAGGTACGTGATAAATAACAGAGAACCACTCTTCTGCGAGCGCAACCAGTTCATCATGTCGTACCCCGGTCCTCCAGGTGTATCCAGCAACTCGTCGCACCCTTCGCTGCCACCACGACCACCAGCCCCAGCCAAGCAGCCATCGGGCTTCAAGCCAGCATTTCCACAGGCGACGAACTCATCATCCCCATCCTACCCATCCTATGCTCCCAGCCCAGCTCCCAGTTATCCGACAGCCACCTCGTACTCGAATGGCCCCAGCTACGGTGCTGCCCCTCCACGCCAATATGTCGCCCAACCCACCACGGCACCCTACCCCTCCTACTCGCAACCTCCCACCATAGGTGGAGGCCCTACCACCTACCAGCAGTCATCCTCATACAACTACCCCCAACGAAACTATCCACAACAACAGGCCTACTTCGGCGGCGCCAGCAGCGCGAGCTACTCAACTCCGCCTCAGATTCGCAACCCCTTCCCCGCACCCGACCCATCCGGCGGCGGCGGCGGCGGCGGCGACCACGACGCCGAGATGGCTGCCCAGATAGCCCAGTGGCAGAGCGCGTACATGCCAAAAGAAGCGGTCGACCCTACCGGCAAGCACCCCGGCGGCGGCCGGTTCGGCGGCGGGGCTAACGCGGGCGCGTCGGCGGTGACGGGAGCAGCCGGGGCGGCGGCGGCGACAGCGGCGGCGGACGCTGCAAAGGCGACGGATGCGGCGGACCCCGGCGCAGCGGCCGCGGCGGGAGACGGGAAGAAGAAGACGGTGTACCGCGAGGGCGGCGGCAAGAAGTGGATGGACGACACGCTGCTCGAGTGGGATCCCAACCACCTGCGGCTCTTCGTGGGCAACCTGGCCGGCGAGGTGACGGACGAGTCACTGCTCAAGGCCTTCTCGCGGTGGACCAGCGTGCAGAAAGCCAAGGTGGTGCGGGACAAGCGCACGACCAAGAGCAAGGGCTACGGGTTCGTGAGCTTCTCGGACCCGGACGACTTCTTCCAGGCGGCCAAGGAGATGAACGGCAAGTACATCCAGAGCCACCCCGTGGTCGTGCACAAGGCCAAGACCGAGATCAAGCCCCAGATCACCAAGGACGACCGTCGCGGCCGGGGCAAGAACAACAAGAAGGGCCGCGGCAACAAGAGCGGCAGCGGCTCGGGCAGGGGCGACGGTGCCGCCCCCGGATACGAGCCGCACCTTGGCCCGGCCGCTGGCTCCGGCATTACGAAGCCCGGCCAGAAGACGAGGGGCGGCCTCAAGCTCCTGGGTTAGCCCAGTCTTGCTCGGCTATCTGGGAGCGGAGCGCACTTTGATTTCCATCGCCTTACCTGGTGGGGACAGGAAGAAAGCTATGATCTCATCGGGCGTGGATATTGAGTCGATCAAGACGGTATTCAGCAGGCGAGGCACGGGAAAGTGCTCAGAGAAACCTAGAGAACGTGCATTGGAGGCAACTGGTACTTGACATTTGCTCTCGGCGTTGGGGGTAGGAACATACCCAGGATTAATGGCTACTTGACGGCAGCAGCAGTTGTATCGCACTTAGCTAACCGTCTGCGTATAGAGTCAAGAACAGAAATTCATGAATAATTCTTCACAATCCCCATTTGTAGGATTTCTACGCTTCCTCGTTCTTCTGACCCCGTATTTATTTTCATGTATCTCGATGGAAATGCACATACCCTAAAAGTACCCGACTGTACGCCATCCCCATGACCACCTTGCGTTTATCCCCCTCTTCCTTCAAATGTCTACTATTATTACATGGGTATTTTGCAACTGTCCATCACAATCGACCTATTTCCCCTAAGGATGTTCGTCCTTGACGGTCGGTGTCCGAAGCCTATGCTGATTTGTGTCCGTTGAATATAAATGGTCGTTCGAGACGGATTATCTTTTGTACAGGATGGGAGACGATGTCTAAATATCGCACCATATGCATATCGATTAGAAAATAATTTCGGGGGGCCGCTGACACAAAAGCCGCCCGGGCTTGATCGACCGGTGATTCTAGTCCTCCCGTTCGGACTTTTTATTCAAGTTGGATACCAGTTCTGGCGACGAAATCGTGTCGCCGTCCACGGCGAACGCATTGTCCTCCGCATCGGTGCTGTGCCGGAGGAGTCCCGTATCCTCGCCGCCGTCATCGGCGTCCTCGTCGCCGCCGCTGGTGCTGGACGAGGAGAAGCCGTTGGAGTCCACCTCCTTGTTGCCGGCCATGTGGCTGCGGTGGGCCTCGGCCTGGGCCTCCTCGCGCATCTTGGCGATCTTGAGCCAGTTGTACGCGGCGATGGCCCCGAGGGTGACGAGCAGGCCGGAGACGTTGACCACGGTCAGCGTGTCGCCGAAGACGATGGCGGCGGCCGAGATGGTGACGGCTTCCTTGAAGATGCCCGCGATCGACAGGGTCACGACCGACGTCCGTTGCAGCAGGGCGAACTCGGCGGCCGTCATCATGAAGGCGATGGCGCCAGGGAAGACGATTAACATGGGGGTGAGGATGGGGCCCCATTCGTTGGCAAGCGTGCCGATGCCTTGCAGTAGCGCCGGAAAGCCCTCGGCGGGGATGGCAATTACGATGAGAGACAGGAACATCACGGGGGCGAGGAAGAATATGCTGGAGAATGGATTGGAGGTTGCGGGGTTGCGTAGGAGGAGGATCTGCGTCAGGGCCCAGCGGAATCCAGAGAAAAAGGCGGCCGAGATGACCAGGAGGAACCCGCCCATTTTAAATTCGACTTCGCCAGCGACCATCATGACGACGCCTGCGGTCATGGTTGCGATTATGGCGATGAGCCTCCATGTCGGGGACTCGAGGCGGAACAGGAAGGCAAAGACGAGAACGAATGCTAGGCTTGAGGACTTGCACATGGCTGCGGGGTTGTTAGGCTTTTCGATTCCCCCAAACCAACGCCGTTCGATAGACTTACTGTAGAATGTGAGAGTGATGAACTTCAGGGACGTGTTGCCCAGACCGATGTCAAGGCCAGTCGCCACTCCGCAGGGAGCAATTCGGGTGAAGTAGAACATCTTGGACATGATTGGCCTGTCCGGCTCGTGTCTTGATTGCCCAAGGTCTGATCTGTGGGCATTTTCTGGCCGGAATGAGGGTATGAAGTAGAGGGTCAGAGACGCAAGGGAAAACTGTACGATCATATGCACGGCAGTCGTAAACAGCGGGAAAGGAAAGTTGAGTTTGTCCTTATCGAACATCCACTTGTTGTACTACATGTGCATGTTAGTCTCTTCTCTGGCCTGGATCTCGAAGCAGCGGGGCGGGGGGGAGGGAGGGCAGAGGTTTACCAGTGAGATGAGGAGAGAGAAGAAATACCACAGGCCGATAAGGACTCCGTTCACCAAGAGCCTCCTGGCAACGGTTTGGTCCGCCTCTTTCTTCTCCTGAGCTGTGATTCTCTCCCGGACAACCCTCTGATCTAGACGGGTATTCCGTCTCTTCTTTCGCTGTTTCCGACGTTTGTCCTCCCCGGTGAGGCCCGCCTCTTCGTCGTCGTGCAGGTCTTCATCCGACAAGCTGTCGTTACCCCTTTCATCCGTCCTCGAAGCGTCCGTCTCGTCGTCTACCTCCAATATCTTGGGCTCCTCGTGGGCACTCAACTGGTTCCTAACCGATGACGCCGTAGGCCGCGAGGATCCAGATTGGTTGGTTCCAGAGTTGGCCGGATTCTTCAGGCTACTCCTGCGCCGGCGATGGGCAGCTGGAGCGATGGGGTCCATTTCGATGTCGTCGGAGCGCAGGGTTACCGGAGCAGACGCGGCATCTGGATATGTCCAGTTGTCGGAGGGGCCAGCTGGCCAGGGGTCTGTAGGGAGATTGAGATCCCCTAGAGCACGGGACGTCGAGATGGGCTGTGGCCTCGTCGAGGAGGTTGAGACGGAGAGGAAGGTGGTCGAATTGGGGTCTATTCGAGGGGGTGGAGCTGTGGGCGGTGTGCCTCTTCTGTCGGATGGGAAAGGAAGAGACATATTATTTTATGTAGGGTTATGTTGCTTCCGGTCTTTTCTTCATTGCCCATTAGCGATCTGATCTGGGGACATTGGAGCAGGTCGATGGCGCTCACAAGATGAGTTGTGGAGCAGCTTGGCACTCCTGAGCGAATCGCGAATCTGGCTAGAGTTTACTTGGGTCCCGACGTCCCAAGAAATCCCTGCCCTTGCTTGGCGTGTTGTGCAGGGCCCCTGTTACCTCAGGGCCCCTTCCCTCTTTTGCCTGTCACCTGGCACCCGCGAAGCACCGCAGATTCACATGAGTGTACCAGCGAATTCGGTATCGTTCGGAAATGCCGGCACCTAGTGTATACTACAGTATGTCTGTTCATCGTCTTGCATTGCATCCTGTTTGATTCTTCAGGGTTCCTAGGTACCTATGGTGAGGCACGCGACTTGCAGGAAGCCCCGCATCATCGACGGGCCATTCGGAAAGGAAGGGCGGGCTGGAATGTCGGTGGCTGATGGATACTTTGCCGACTTTTGATGGCTCGGTGGTCTACCACTACCTAGTGCCGCCGGGAAGTGTGGGGACGCTGGGGAGTGGTGAGGGATGACCCCTCTGTTAATCCGTACTTGCAGCGCCAATGCTTCCACATGATGCTCAGCGAACACTCTATTCTACTAACTACATACCTAGCCGAAGTAATTCGTTGTCCGCTGTGACTTGCGTAGGTAGTTACGGGTTATCAAGGCGATACCCGCAGTCAGTGATCGGCGATCTTCGCATTCTAGTCGGATCTAGTGTAGTAGTATACGTAGTATACGTTAGATAGTGGGTAGTCCAAGTCAACGATACCAGGTGCTGGCGTCATCGCCCACTCCCCGTTCCCATTCCACTGGCTTTCTCTTAGTTCCATGCCACTTTTCATGCCTTAAGATGCGATACTTGAAGAATACTCGTGTAAGCCTAGGTACCTCTCGGCATGGTAGGTCCTAGTGAAGCATATTGCTTAGTCAGTCCCGGCCGTTCAAACTACCTATCGCAAGAAGGTAGGTGGTTGGAATGTCCCGGATGAGCTGAGCTGAACTTTGAACGACATCCCTTGCCACATTCTGAGTCCTCCCAAGTCAGTCTCCGAGCAACCCAGGATCAAAATACTCAAGCGTATAAGCACCTGCCTACCTGAGTAGATTGGTATATAGAACTTGGGTAAGCCCTGGATCACTACATACCTCTCCCTTCTCATCCTCATCTCTCAAGATCCCGGGCTCACTCTTTCTTTCCGAGTTGTAGCCATGGCTTCTACGTGCGCTACCATGACCCCGACCGGTCAAGTACGTCAGCATTCGGGGGGCTATCTCCCAATCGAGAACTATGGGTTGATAGGGAATATGCGGACCTGTGCCCTAGTGGGTATGGATGGGAGCATCGACTTCATGTGCTGGTAGGTTTAGCAGGCCCTGTGTGTGTCTGGGAGGAGATGGGCATCCCAAAGCTCACTACCCATAGGCCCGACTTTGACTCTCCGTCTGTCTTCTGCCGGCTTCTGGATAAGGACAAGGGAGGATACTTCAGCATCCATCCCGACTCCAGCCTCTCATGCACGACCAAGCAGCAATACATGCCCTCGTCCAATATTCTACAAACTCGCTATATCAACGAAGTCGGTGTCGTTGACATTGTGGACTTCTTCCCAAGGCCAAAGAACGCCAGCGTCATAGCCAAGGGTCCCAGGCAGAACCCTTATCGGGAAATCATGACTGTCCAAGAGGAGCTTAAGAGATGGCTCGTCCGACGAGTAGAGTGCATCCGCGGAACGCTTTCCTTGGGTCCGGATAACCCCCTTTCCATGTCGTCACCAAGGAGTCGGCAATGCTGATTCAGTTATAGATGTTGAGATCTTTCCTGCGTTTGATTATGCCCTGGAACCCCACACCACTACCATCGTTCAGCCTGTCCACGAGCCAGGAGGTGAGCGGAGCAAGACGGTGACTTTCCACAGCAAGAATGTCAAGCTGCAGCTGGACGTCTCAATTGATCGGGGCGAAGAAGATGCTGAGACTTGCCCGACTGTTGTGTTCAAAAAGGTCCAACGGCCCGGTATGCTGGGAGAGGGTGTCGTAGCCAGCATCGTGGTCCAGGAGGGGCAGGCCATCTCCTTCATCCTCCGCGACGACATCCAAAACCACGTCACTGAACACATTACAAGCTCCATCCTCGATTCTCAACAACACGACACCCAGGCTTTCTGGTACAACTGGATCTCGAAGAGCAAATACAAAGGCCGGTGGCGAGAAGTCGTCGCGCGCAGTCTCTTGATCTTAAAGCTAATGACCTATGAACCCACGGGTGCCATCATTGCCGCCCCGACGTTTTCTATTCCCGAGGATATTGGTGGTACTCGGTATGTGCCCTCGCCCCTCGTTCTCCTGGAGCTGCTGACCTGACATAGGCCAAGTAACTGGGACTATCGCTACTGCTGGGTGCGAGATTCGAGTTTCACCATCTACATCCTGCTTCGTCTGGGGTTCACTGCTGAGGCAGACGCCTACATGGGCTTCATCAGCGAACGGTTTATGAAGTCGTCGTTTCCAGACGAGGGACTGCCCATCATGTTCACGATCAGGGGCGAGACCGATATTCCCGAGAGGGAGCTATCCCACCTGGATGGCTATAGGGGTAGCAAACCAGTCCGGATCGGAAACGGGGCTGCTTTCCACAAGCAGTTTGACATATACGGTGAGCTGATGGATGGCATATATCTGTATAACAAGTACGGCAAGCCCATCAACTGGGAGCAGTGGTGCTCGGTCCGCCACATGCTCGACTACGTTCTCACCATAATGGACCAGCCGGACATGTCCATCTGGGAGGTGCGCAACAACAAACAGCACTTCACCTACTCCAAGATCATGCTGTGGGTGGCATTCGACCGGGGCCTGCGCCTCTCCGAAAAGAGGAACTTCCCGTGTCAAAACCGCGCCAAGTGGCTCGAGGCCAGAGACTCGCTGTATGAAGAGATCATGGAGAAGGGCTTCAACAAGGAGATGAATTGTTTCATCCAAAGCTACGAGAACAACACAATGCTCGACTCTTCCATCCTCATTGCCCCTCTGGTCTTCTTCATTGCCCCCAACGACCCTCGCTTCCTCAGCACCATGGATCGAATCCTGTTGCCACCCGAGAAGGGGGGGTTGACGAGCACCGGCCTCGTGTATCGCTATAACACAGAGGTCTCTGAAGATGGTGAGTTCTGGCCCCCTTTCATCTGTACCCCCCTTCTCGCTAACTGTCTCCACAGGCGTTGGAGGCCGCGAGGGAGCTTTCAGCATGTGCGTTTTCTGGCTGGTGGAAGCCATGACTCGGGCGAGCGTGTACGAGCCCAAGTATCTGCCAAGGGCGATCAATCTCTTCCAGAATATCCTGAGCTTCTCCAACCACCTGATGATGTTCTCGGAGGAGATCGCGCGCAGTGGCGAGCAGCTCGGAAACACTCCGCAGGCCTTCAGTCACTTGGCCCTCATCAGTGCCGCCTTCAACTTGGATCGTGTGTCAGAGTTTCAGAAGTAGGTAGATGTCGGGTTGTTAAGGGCGGAGAGATATCGAATACTTTTCTGAAAGTTTTATGTTCTTGTATTGCCACCGAGTAGGTACCCCTAAACTTAAATGGTAGCTCTACTGTGCAAGTTGAAGAGAGAGAACGGGCGCCACCCAAGGATCCGCACGCTTCGCCGAGGAGAGCCACCAGTGTCTCCGACTAAACTTACCTCCGCTTGTGGGATATTAATATGAGGGAAGATTGGGCCCGGCATTACTGCGATGGGGACGGTTTCCCCTATGTACAGGCCCCATAGATGTGCGGGCATGGCTCACGCCGAAAACCGTAAAATTCGGGTGTTAGGGAACCACCCCCCCACCACCCCCCTCTTCCATTTCCTCGAGCCGTAACGCCGTCGCTATGCAGGTTGGTATCCAAATCATCACAAAGAATCCATCATCTCGTCGTAGTCCCCGATGCTGCGGTCTCCAAGGGAACTCAGACCCGAACTGGGAGGCCTGGAACCGTCGCCGTTCCCGTTGGCGTGCTGCTCTTCGGCGACGTCGCGCACCGCCCCCTGCGAGGCCGCCCGCATCTTCTCGATCCATCTCTGTATGCTGGGGACCTCGCCCCCCTCGACGAGGACATCACCGTGTTCGTTGCACCTCCCGAGGAGTGTACCGGCGTACTTTGAATCGTCGTCTGTCTTTCCGTGCTTCTTCTTGAGCGCTACACGCAACCCGAGTCAGCACTTTTGAATGTATATACGCCCTGCTGCTCCTAGACCATCACTCACCGTTAAGGTAATCAGTCGCATCCTCGACCCCATCCAGGGCGACGCGCTTGATCTCCTTGTTGACGGGGCCCCTGGCCCAGGCGACGAACTCGTCGGCGCCCCGCGTGTCCTCGACGCCGAGGAACTCCTGCTCCTCCTCGGCCCGCTCCGGCAGCAGCGCGCCCATGTACTGCAGGGCCATGCGCACGTCGACGACGTCGGGCCCCGCGGCCGAGTCGGACCCGTTGTGCGCCGCGTACAGGGCCGTCATGTGGCAGAGCTCCGAGAGGTAGCGCGCCGCGAGGTCGGTCAGCGAGTCGAGCACCGTGGGCTTGGCGCTGTGGTAGCCCATTGCGCGCAGGATCTGGAGGACGCTGGGCCGGAGGAGGGTGTGGAACAGGGCCTGGGGGGGCGTCATCTTGTCGGGTCGTCGGCGAGTGGGGAGGAGGTTGTCTTTTTTCTGGCGGTGAGTGGATCGAGGTATCGATTGTATGGGCGATATGAGAAAGCGAGCTTGGGATTTTGGGAGGGTTGAAAGTGAACCAAAGCTAGACTTTGCTTGAGCTTGCTTTGAGCTGAGCTTAGCGATCCATAGTGCAATCAGCTTGAGGCTCCTTCTGGTAGAGCCTTAGAAAGCACAGGCTTTTGTTAGCAGCTAGCTCGGTATATCACTCAGGCAACTAACATACTGTGGCGAGAGTTCTTTGAGAGAGCGTGGAAATCCGAAGTTGCTGTGCTCTTTATTTTGTACGTCGAAGCTAGATTTGGCTTATATGAGGAGGTGCCTACTTTTATTGGTGCAAGGATAGATACTTATGCAGTTAGTAATGCAGATGCCTGTAATTGCGGCGCTAGACTGGCACAGCTTGCTATTCAGACCAGGTAACAATAGGATGCCACCCACTAATTAGACAATGCCAGGAAACGGTGCAGTGCTCCGTAGAGGGGCTTTGACTGCGTCCATTACATCCAATCATCCATCACCTCCTGCCTACCTATTCAGACGGGTAGAAGACCAGAATCTCCAGTTGTAGCGCCAGCATATTCCTAACTTCCTGTCTACCTAGGGAATGGGTAGATCGACTTGAATATCAGCTACCAGGCGGCCAGCTCCCGGCTCCCCCATTACTGGCATCTCCCATAATCTATGGAACCTCGTTTATGACGAGTCTCTCACCTCGTCGCGCGCTGCTGGCGCCGATCTGACCTTTGAAGCCATCCAATCCCCCGATACCTTTTCGATTCCTATTCACCAACACGAATAAAAGATGGCCGAACCCCCTCAGACGAAGAGGAAGATTACCCTCAAGATTGGCGGCACCTCCTCAGGCGCGGCGACGCCGACCGCGACGACTCCCAGTTCTGCTCTGCCGTTCGCAACCTCACCTGCCCCCGAGACCCCTTCCTCCGAGGGCGGCACAAAGATCAAGCTCAGCGTCGCCAGGAAGCCCCTGCCTTCGGCGCCCCCAGATGGAGCCCATCCAGCGGTTATGCCGCCGCCGCCGGTACCGATTCTACAAGAACCCAAGCCGTCCGTGAGGACAAAGACGGGGCGTATAACAAAACCGACAGCCAAGAAACGCGCTAAGGACGATACACTCGGTGACAAACATGGGGATGGGCCTCTTGTGAACGGGTCATCCACGACGGAGCCAAAGGCAAAGCGAATCAAGGTCCTCAAGACACCGATTCTGACCAGGCCGCCCACCCTAAAGCTCAAGAACGCGGGCAAGATACCCTACCGCCCACCGGGGGATGGCTACGATTCTGAGGCTGAAGACGGAGAGGCCGATCCGATCATTGAGGAGCAATTCGTCTTGCGCATGCCACCTGGCGAGCACTGCGATTACATCCGCAAGGCTATCCAAGAGCGGAAGATTGGCCTCCCTCGGCATCAAGGAGGCGCCGACCTTTCGATGAAATGGGTCGATGACGAGGGTCGGCGGTGCATGGTTACCGTTCAAGGACAGAACTACGCCGCCGTTCTACTCGACCTGCCCACCATTACGGAGGCAATGAAGACCTGGGACAAGAAGTCTCTCATCAAGGCTGCGGACATCTGCCAGATGCTGCTGGTGTTTGAAAAGGTCAAGAACGAGGAGGAGGTGAGGCACGCGAAGCTCCCCAAGCTGGCCGAGCAGGGCTACAGATGGCCGCACGGTCTCACCCCACCAATGCACGACTGCATTCACAGGCGATTCCGGAAGCGCCTGAGCAAGCTGGAGATCCAGAACAAAGAAGCCGAAGTCGAGCGCTTGCTCAGGGCCGATAAGGAGGCTGCAAGCACGAGATGGGAGTTTGTCGACGACCGGCACCAGGCCAACGCGGCCGGCAGGGAAGATTCTCAACTGTACGAGGAGGAGGAGGAGGAGGAGGAAGAGGAAGAGGAGGAGGAAGAAGAAGAAGAAGGAGGAGAGGAAGATGCGGAAGCAGACGCGGAAGGTGAGGCTGAGGACTACTTCGGCGACGGAGGCGCTATGGAGGCAGACCTGGACTTCGACGATGCGCTTCTCGAGGCCGAGTTCGAGGCCCAAGTCAGCGATGCAATGGCGGAGCCTCTTGACGCGGGCACCCCGACTCTGGGCGTCGGATTAGAAGTAGCCACGCCGACGACCCCGAACACGGCAACTCCGGCGGGCCAGACAGATGCAAGTGGCGCGGAGGAGGACGTCGACGTCGACGCCGACGCCGACGAGGACGAGGACGAGGAGGACGAATCAGAAGAGGACGAAGGCGACCATGGCGACATCGACGAGGACGATGTGGACGGCGTCCGGCACGATGAGGTCACCGCCGTCCGCAACGAGATCGCGCACTTGAAGAAACAGCTCACGGACCTCGAGGGGCAGCTCGCTAGAAGCGTGCAGCCCATGATGCAGAGACGCATTGAGCAGAATATCAAGAACCTCAAGGCCGAGGTCGAGTTGAAGAAGTCCTCCATCGGAGAGATGGACGACGATTAGCTTTAGGGATTACAACCCAATCTCGGTGGGCAAGGCGTTAGTTCCGGACTGCGTTCAGGAAGTCATTTACAGGAGTATTCTAGCTGTAGGATATGGACATGACCCGGTGCCAGAATGCTTCAGGGGCACAAGAGGAGCAGGGGCCTTTTCGGTGGAAAGCAGGAAGATATTTTACAAAAGCAGTTCTCCCAATGGGAGGCTTAGCGTTAGGGCATTCTAAAGTGCCCGGGTTCCAAAAATATGATACATACAACAACATCCTATCTATCCCCGTCCCGTCCTGGCGATATGAGTACAGCTGTGTGATATTTACATCGACTTCAAGTAGTTGGTCTCCTTGATCTTGGCCCTCCTCTCCTTCCTCATGGCCTTGCGTAGCTCCTCCCTCTTAGTCAAGGCGAGGATGGCGCCGTCGACGCTGCCGTCCTCGGCCGCGGGCAGGTTGATCGTCTGCTGCTGGAGGGGTATCTTAGGGGCCAGCGCCTCTAGGTCTCCCGAGGCCAGAATCTTCGCCTCCAGTATCCGCTGGCGCTTCGCCGCCAGCCGTCGCTGCTTCCTCGACTTGGCTGTGGAGAGAAAGGAAAGCCCAGGTTAGCTAATTGATACAACACGTTGACGACCCGCGTCGATAAGGGAGAGAAGAAAGGAAGGAAGGGGGGCGAGTGAAACATACAGAACTCGTCGCCGGCGGTCTCGTCCGCTTCCTCGGTCTTGGTCTGGACCTCGAGGCACCTCCACAGCCAGTCCGGGTATTCCTCGTCCGCGGCGGCGACGGGGTCGGCCTTGCCCTTGAGGTAGTTCAGGCCGGTGAGGATTGTTCCGGCGGGACAGGAGGACAGCGCCGCCTTCGACTCGGTTGCCGTCGCTGAGGATGATGATGCGTCATCACCGCCGCCGGGCTTGGTCAGCGGTGTGCTGAGGTCGGGGATCTGCTGCGATGCCCCAGGTGGTGCTGCTGCCGGCGCGGCGTTGCGGAAGGCTATGCTGGTCGTGAATGTGCGAAGAGCCTGCGGCCGCTGGCTGAGGCCGGCGGCTCGCCTTAGACACGTCCGGCAGATCATGGTTGGTGGTCACACGGCGGGGTGTGTGGCAGTTGCGTACTGGGGGAGTTGTTGCTTTTCGAGGTCTGTCGGCACCTTCAAGTATGTTGATAGAAAATTTATGGGGCGGGCGGCACGAGCCACCATGGCAGTTCAGATACCAACTTGCCAACCTACTAAACATGTGCTTATTGATAGAACGCAACACGCGCAATTTACGACCTACAAGTAGGAAATCTGCCAAAATACGACATGTAGAACAGTTGGATGCAATTTTGAAAATTTGAAATGTCCGATTGGGTACATTGGATCGGTATATGTACAGTTGGGGTGGCTTCCGCTTGACCTCCGCCCCTGTATATCAGCACCCTCATGCACTGCAATTGCAGCCCTGCTGTTGCTCTCGCCTCGACCGTCCGAGAGATGCCTCATAAAAAGCCAATTCGAAATGCTTTATACTCCAGTAACCTCCAATTCCATTCATTCCTGTTTCGAAATGTAGTTCTGTTGCTCAAACAGATAACCCTTCACCTGGCCGGTCTTGAGAAGTTGCAGGTACCGTTCTGTGATTGTCAGTCAAAATACGCTCCATTAATCAATTCCCATTCTCTCCGGCGTGGTCGAGAACAGTTCAACTGAGATTGCAACTCCAATTGGTTGCAATTCGTCACAGGGTCGGGTCAAGCAGACTGACCTCGCAAATGGCCGCATTTCTCCAGATGGTTGACCCCTTCCCGGTAGTAACACTTGCTAAGCTCCTCCCGTACTAGACGCCCCATCATGACTTGTACCCACTGCTCCCTGATGATTGCATCTTGGGCCTGCTTCAAGCGCTTGTTGTCGTCGTAGTCGACACCGTCGAAGGTTGGGGGCACGGTCGGCTTCTTGGCCAGGAAGGCGGCAGATTCGGGTGTCGGCATCTTGGGCGTAGGCTGTGACCTTAAAAAATATCTTCGACGTAGTCCGGGACCAGGCGCTCGCGCTGATGTGGCAGAGTGCAGAGGACGCGGGGGAAGTTCCAATGCCTTGGAACAACGATCAGTTGATGTCTGAGCTTTGGATGCTTCCAGTTGAGCTTCCGAAATTGCCGCCTTGATATCCAGGCACCAAAAATAGCCTATCCGTACGGCTGCAGCCCCCACCTCGGTACCTAGGTACAGACAGACACTTTCCATCCTACCTATCCGCGCCAAGTGATCATTGAAGTAAATTTTTGCTCCTCACCGCCTTGGGTCCCCACCTGTGAAGAAAAAAATCTAGGTTTTTTTCCTAGCTCTCGAGACGAACCCAGCCTCCCAACCGCCTATATCAACTGCCCACCCCGAATTGTAAAGTTGAATTTTCGTCCCTCCAACACCACCTTTCACCCCCAAAATAAATCCAGTCCATCTCAATCCATCCTCCATAACATCTTCATCATGGGTAAAGTCAAGGATATCAAGAGCAAGTCCAAGGGCTCTGCCAAACCCGTCGCCGCTGCCAAACCTGCTGGTGTCACCAAGTCGGCCAACAGCCCGGCGGTCCAGTCCAAGAAATTGGCCAAGGACATCGCCAACAAGGCTGTGAACGGAAAGGAGAAGAAGAGCAAGAAGGTTGAAGTCTCCTCGTCCGAGGACGATTCTGACGACTCCGAGTCTGACTCGGCCTCCGAGGATGGCTCTGACGACTCCGAGTCCGACTCTGCTTCCGACTCGTCGGAGCCTAAGAAGGTGAAGACGGCTGCCAAGACCAACGGAAAGGCCAAGGCCGCCCCCAAGATTGCCGCCGAGGAGAGCTCTGATTCTTCCGACTCCTCCTCCGACGAGGAGGAGACCGAAGCCAAGCCTGTCAAGGCCAACGGCAAGGCAAAGGCCGATGCCGATGCAAGCGTAAGTGACCATAGCTACTACTCTCCCCTGGATGTACATATATATTAACCTCGTCGTTCAGTCATCCGATGACTCAGAAGATGACTCCGATGATTCGGCATCCGACTCTGACGCATCCGAAGCCTCTTCTGAGACGGGCTCTAAGGCTGAGGCCCCGTCCAAGAAGCGTAAGGCTGAGGATGAGGCTGAGGAGGAGGCCGAGGCCCCGGCCAAGAAGACCAAGACCGAGGACGAGTCTGAGGACAAGCCCCTCACCCTCTTCGTTGGCAACCTCACCTGGAATATCGATGATGACGCTCTGTTCGAGGAGTTCAAGGGCTTCGGCGATCTCGCCAGCGCTCGCGTTATCACTGACCGGAACACCGGCAGGTCCCGTGGCTTCGGCTACGTCGACTTCACCACGCCCGACGCCGCACAGAAGGCTTACGACGAGAAGAACGGCGAGTTGCTTGACGGCCGCGACATGAGACTGGACTTCGCCCAGAAGCGTGCCAACAACGACGCCGCCAACGGTGGCCGCCCGGCTTCCTTCGACCGTGCGAAGCAGCATGGCGATGTGATCAGCCCCGAGAGTGATACCCTCTTCGTGGCCAACATCCCGTGGAGCGCTGATGAGGACGCCATCTCTGCCTTCTTCAACGACGTTTGCAAGGTCCAGAGCCTGCGGCTCCCAACTGACCAGTGAGTTTCTGCAATCCGCTCCTACACATAACGTCCTTGATAATTCTGACACACTTCCTAGGACAACTGGTCAGCCAAAGGGCTTCGGCTATGTCTCTTTCCATTCCATCGAGGATGCGAAGACTGCCTTCGAGGCCAAGAACGGGGAGTTCCTCAATGGCCGGGCCGTCCGCTTGGACTTTGCCAAGCCTCGTGACCCGAACAGCGGCGGTGGTGGCGGCGGTGGCTGGGGCGGAGACCGTGGTGGTGGTGGTTTCGGCCGTGGTGGTGGTGGGCGAGGAGGCGGCCGTGGTGGTGGTGGCCGTGGTGGTGGCCGTGGCCGTGGCGGAGACCGTGGTGGTTTCAGCCGTGGCGGCGGTGGTGGTGGCTTCCAGGGCAAGAAGATCACCTTCTAAGGTGGCCAGCCGCACATGTTTCCATTGTCCATCGTCCCTGAGGGCTCTTGTCGGACACAATAGTGGGCTTCGAGTGGGTTGTCGGCTTTGAAAACTTACACTCCTTCCAGGAGTAGTGGGCTTCCGAGAGAAAACACTTCTAGCAAGGAGTGCGATACACCCGAGGGCTTGATACTATCCGTGGCAAGCTGGTTGCTCTTTGACAGCTCGCCGAGACCATGTGGGCTCATCGACTTCGCGTCGATCTGACACACCAAGATGGGTTACCTTGTCGCTGTGGGTTTCGCGGTTTCCGCAGGCTCCGAGGGCTTCGACATAGAAGTTGGGATGAACCTCCTTATGTCCCCCCGTGGACATCTTGGAGTGGACCAAGCTTCACGTCACCGCTGCTTTCCGAGGGTTTACCGAGGGCGTCCAAAAGTATCGTTTCATCTGCGCTTAGCGCATACCTAGTTGCTCATGAGGGTTGGCTTTTCCCCTTTTCTTTCCAGACACTTAAGCTGGCATTATCTGCTGGCACTCGACTCCGGCCGGTAAGTACCACCATATACCCCACGGTAGTCTAGTATCGCAGTCGTCTGGTCCATACATAGCCTGGAGGATAGATATAATTGTACGGTTACGGTCTACGGTACGGAAATACATACTGAAATTACATCCCTAAGCCATCCATTCAACCGTGTGTCGCATGGGAGCGATTGTGATGTTCGAATGCGACCTGAACCAACATAATACCCCTCTGATTTATATACTATACTATGTATGTACTATCATGCCACGTCCGACCACACTCCCGTCATCTCGACCACGAGGTTGATAATTGTACTTAGCGTCCAAATGGCTATCAAGCCCCACCCTATCTTCCTGCTCATGACCCATTTATTCGACGGCACGGCAATGAGCAGCACGATGAGCGTGAGCAGCACGGTGACGGCCGAGATCAGCAGCGTGCCGCCGACCTGTATATGGTACGGCTTGTAGCGTATGGGTGAGTCCGGGTGCCTCTCGTGGTCCTTGTTCGCCGCCTTGATCGTCATCCACGCGCCCCCGATCCCCACGCCGAGCAGGATGTTTAGCATGGGTCCACCGAAGCACGCAGCCCTTTTTGGTTCTCGTGAGTCAGTGTTCTTCACCACACATTGTGACAGGCAGATATAATGAATGGATGGATGGATGAACTTACAGCGCCATGACCGGATAGCCCAGGCGGGCCACGGTAATGTCGGCAACGAGGTCGCCCAGGGAGTTGCCGACGGCGAATATGGTGAGGCCGAGGATGGCCTCGGAGATGCTCAGGATCACGCCGAAGGTTTTGAGGACGCCGACGACCTCGCCGGCGACGGTGGAGATCCAGGCGATGCTGATGACGAAGCCCAGGAAGCAGAGGAGGAAGTGGTATTTCGGCTTCTTGTGCGGCGAGGTGGTCATGAGGACGGCCAGCATGACCAGGGAGACGAGGAGCGAGTAGAGGATCGACCTCAGCAGCGCCCAGCCGGGCTGGTCGACGTCTTCGCGCACGTTGGCCCAGAGGATGAAGACGACGAAGAGGGGCCCGGTGAAGATTTGCAGCGCAACGAGCCACCTGTTCCATCCGGCAGGACCCTCCGTCGAGGTGACGGAGCGACCGGGTTCCAGACTTGGGGAGGGCTTCGGTCGCTGATGGTTGGCCATCTCAGCCTGCGCACCAATATCTGGGATGAGCGACTCGGTCGGTTGTCGAGATCTGAGGG
Organism: Phialemonium atrogriseum; assembly: GCF_030411735.1. Taxonomy (NCBI): domain Eukaryota; kingdom Fungi; phylum Ascomycota; class Sordariomycetes; order Cephalothecales; family Cephalothecaceae; genus Phialemonium; species Phialemonium atrogriseum. The sequence goes on from NW_026848146.1 coordinate 217,241, forward strand.
GGACCAAGGCCGGGGACGTGTTTACGGATGGCTGGAATATAGAGGTCATTGTACTGCGGCGGTATCGTTGCCATTCTGTCTCGGGCTCAATGGTCCCATCCTGCTCCACAACTACTGGTGGAACGGTATCCCCGCCCACCCGAATCTCGGGCGGGTTGATTATTGCACCATCCTCCGATTCGTCATCGTGGTCGTGCTCGGTCTCGACAATCGGCAATGTGGTGACCAGAACGAAAATGCTTGGGACGGATATGATGCTAACCGTCCTGTCCCAGAAAGTCTTGTCTCTCCAGCCTTGCAAGGTTGGGAAGAGAGTCTCCCAGAGGACGTGAGGAGGGGGTAAAAACCTGTACGGCCACCAGTTGACTGGCTTTGGGGATTCGTCGTAGTCATCAAGGCCAAGACCGGCAATCGAGGAATGCCGCTCTACGGCGGGATGGGGTAGCATGAAGGCGGATGGGTGCCCTGAGACATTGGGCGTCATCGGCATGGGGGATTCGGATATTGCTGGGAAGGGCGACAACGAGGGTGACGACTGGCAACTTGATCCCCTCGAAGGGCTGGGAATCTGGAGTCGTAAATGAGGAGGCGGCCCTGGCGACTGTGGTTGTTGTTGTGCCGCCTGAGGTTCTGCTAGGTGACGTGCGGGGATAGGAGAGAGCCGCCCGTCGATGGATGTCGCTCCGGGGCTTGCAAATCGAGGGGTTGTAAATCGAGGCGGACTCGAGGGCCTGACCAGCAGTTCAGGACGAGGCAACCCGGAGTTATCCAGATTCAGAGGCGCGTTCCCTGACGATAGGGCACGCTCTCTCCGATCAAAGGGGATACCCCTAGAAGCATGGTGGAGCGATGCAGATGGCTGTGCGGGGGGTCCATGGGGTCCATCAACCGATCGGTTGTCTGAGTATGATCTTCCGGGCAGCGGCGTCAGATGCATGTTTCTGGCCTTCTGTAAAGAAGCCAGAACGGATCTGAATTCCAAAGCACCAACCAAGCTGGGCCGGATTGGCGTGATGGTGGTGTTGCTTCTCCCCCAGCGTGGCCGCATCACGCGCATGCTGCTAGTCATCTCCGCGGCAACATGCCGTCCTCGTTCATCATCCTCATCGTCCGGGGCTTGAGACATTGCAGAATCTGGCTCAAGCAAGGAGGCGCGCTCGAGGGCACTAATGTCAGGTGTCTCTGCGGCAGGTGACCGATGGCCAACGGGCGCAGTGTCCTCCTCCTCCTCATCGTCGCGATACGGTTCTAGCTCGTCGGTTTCCTGTCCGGTCACCCCATAGAAGTGGCCTCGAGAAACGTTCTCTCTCATGCGCCTCCTGCTCCTGCGCGCCGAGAGCCAGTGCCACCCGACAACGACGAAGACGTAGAAAACGTAGAAGCCGATCATGACGCAGCACTCCCACAGATGGAGTGCGCCGTCCGCGAGGAAGACCATGGTGAAACTGACAGCAGCGATGAAGAAGCATATGTCCCGAATGAACGACTTCTTGCTGACCTTGAACTCGCGGACGAGGGCCATGGAGCCCCCGACAACGGCAGTGATGAAGCCAGCCGCTCCTATCAGCTCGCCAACCGCCATGCTGCCGCTATTGGAACCCATCGCAGCAAATGTGCTGAAGACGTCGGGGGAACCATTGCCGAGGGCAAGGAAAGTGACACCCGCTAAGCTCTCACTGAGACCCAGGATTGTGGCAATGGTGCTCAGGTTGACAGTGAAAAAGTCACTGGCAGCAATTCCTATCGTCGTGAACAGTAGGCCTAGCCAGGCGACCATGACCACGAATGCGACTGGCCGCGCATTGCCTAGGGTGCAGTAATAGAGAGTGAGGTACGGCAGGAGGCCGGCTTCATCATCTTGACAATAAGCCAGGACAAAAGCGCACTGGTCCTCGGCATGGTGGACATCGTGGCATTCTGGCTCGGCCGATCTCGAATGAAGGAGAGGCGATTCATTTCGGCTACTCGAGACGCTTCCTCGCAGAAACAACGCATATGTCGCTATCAAGGTAATGAGGAGCGTTGACACTACAAACGGTCGCCCGCTTAGTTTGCGTCGTCTGAGGTGGGACGCCGACATTCTGAGATTATGACATCGCGGAGACAGCCGGAATGATGGAGTGGTCAATCCAATAGATATGAAGCTAAGATCGATGATTTAAACAACATGTACTGCGTATATGAGATGTTAGATAGTTGGGATAAGAGCTCGCGTGCCTTGATGTGACGGATATATGTACTATGGTATAAGATGGTATTCCCCCATCAGCTCTCCCTAATCTGGATATGATGGCGTAATTGTGCACGTTGCCTCTCGCCCCGCCCTACTCAGCCCTCTGCCCCTTTTAATAGGGAAACCTTCTGATATGCAGCCAGCCCTGATTCGCCAGTCACCCTACCCCACCCCCAACCCAAGCTCCTGTTTAGTTCGGTATCTGCACGTGCCGATCGGCCGCCACCAATGTTGGCGCGCTCAGAAGTAAACAAAAACACTGAACCTCGCTCCTAAGCACCGAAGGTGTGAACTGCGAACTGCGAACTGCGAACTGCGAACCATCCCAACATCAGAAGTACAACATCAACAAAATGCCTCGGGTGGCTCAGGTACCGCGAAAAAGCGCCACTAGCAGGACGGCTTCTGGCTCTCTGTCCGCATCGCCGTTCAAGTCACCGGTTAAGTGAGTTGGCGAAACCCGACAAGACAAACAGACTCGCATAGCAACCGCATTCCGACTAACTAGCTGACTCTCTGTCCACCAGGATCCCGCTTAACGACGATGCACAAGAGAAGGCGCGCCGGTCGCATGGCCGCAAAGCCCTTCACGAAGCACAGATCAACCAGCTCAAAGCCGCAGCGACTGGAACCCCGGCGCGCAAGATCAGCCTTGCGCTAGACGGGGACGAGAATGCCGGATCGCCGGGTTCAAATCCGCGCACGCCGGTGCGGTCACGGCAGAACGGCGCGATGGCGATAGACGACGACCACGAGCGATTCGTCGTCGGCGGCTCGGCGGTCACGCCTATGAAGCGCGTCCCGATCCTGGCCAACTTTGAGGAGTGGATGAAAATGGCTACCGACAACAAGATCAACGCGGCTAACTCGTGGAATTTTGCTCTGATCGACTACTTTCATGACATGTCTCTGCTGAAGGAGGGCGACGGCGTCAACTTCCAAAAAGCAAGTTGCACTCTGGACGGCTGCGTCAAGATCTATACGAGCAGAGTCGACAGTGTTGCAACCGAGACCGGTAAACTTCTAAGCGGCCTGGCCGATAGCCGGGACAACAAGAGGAAGGGCCGTGATAGCGAGGAAGGCGAGGAGGACGAGGAGGAAGAGGAGGAAGTAGACGAGGATGGCAACATTAAGAAGAAGCCCAAGAAGAAGGTTCCGTGCCCCTTGAATATGCCCCCATTTGACGAACCTCTGCTCACACATGGCGTAGTCGCAGCGATCGTCCGAGGCAACACTAGCCCCGTCATTTGCTTCTTTGCAACTAAAGAAGTTCGAGCTCGAATTCTCCGTCGATCCCCTATTCAAGAAAGCCTCGGCGGATTTCGACGAGGGCGGCGCCAAAGGCCTGCTCCTTAACCATCTCATGATTGACGGGCAAGGCCGCATTGTCTTCGACAGTAGCGACGATACAGGAGATGCGTCTGCCGAGTCCAAGTCGCGTCAGAAGGACGACATGGAAGGCGATGAAGATGATAGTGCAGAGGAGCTTGATGCTTCGACTGCGGATAAGACCGCGGCGCTTGAGGAGGAGGACGAGGATGTCGAAATCGACATCGCATCGCTCGGTGCCAAATTCTTCCCCGACCTCAGCGGCCTCGACGAACTGGACGTGTGCCCATCACTGAAGACATTCGACCTTGGAGACCCTTCGGGATCCCTGGATATCCCCTTCCTCAAAGCTCCAGAAGACTGGCGACAGGAGCAAGACAAGGAAAAAGGTGCCGAGTCCGGAGGCATCGGAGACAAATCGGGCATGTTCATCGACGAGGAGAACATGCTTGGTTTCGACGATACTGACGCCCTTGGCACTTTCGGCATGGGACCGGAAGTCAACTTCGGTGAAGGTGGCGAGGCTTGGGCTCGAGAAGCTGCGCTGGAGCAACAGATGATGCGAGTCTTCGATGTCGGGCTCGGCGACGGCGCTGGAGGTGACGGCGACGGTGTTGATATGCTGGACAATGTCAACGGCGATTTCGTCGTCTCCATGACCCATGCCCAGAAGGCGGACAAGGTGCACGAGGACATCCTCAGTTACTTTGACCAAGCGCTCCAGAAGAACTGGACAAATGCTGAGCACTGGAGAATACGAAAGATCAAGGACGTCAACAAGCCGTCCGAGCCGACACGGCAGAGGAAAGAGAAGCAGCCCTTCGAGATTGACTTCTCATCGCCACTCGATGCGGCCCTCGGCGAGGTCATCTATAACCAGGCCTCAAGCACCTCGGCCATCTCGTTGCCGAAGAAGGACTGGAAATCAAAGTCGCGCAACCTGCTCCCGGACGACAAGCACTTCAACTCGAAGCAGCTCGTCAGCCTCTTCCTCAAGCCCAAGGCTCGCCTTGCCCAGAGGCGAGCAGCATTCGGTAGCCGCGGCGGCGCCTTTGGCAACGGCGACCAGCAGAACCACGACGGGCCCGAGGGCGAGATGGACGAGGCCTTCTGGGCTGCGAGGAAGGCCCCCATAGAGAGCGTGGAGACCGGCTCGCCGGGCGACGACACCGCGCTCCCCCAGGGTGACTACGACGCCAATTTCTTCCAGGACGACGGCTTGCCGTTTGCGGGGGCCACCGGTCTCGAAGACGACGACGACATCGACGAGTTTGCCGATGCCCGCGAGCAGTTCTCCCCCGGCCTAGGGGAAGGGGCCAACTTGGGCATGACCGAGGATGTCGGCATGACGGGCGCCTTCACCGGCCTGACTGTCACGAACCCTGCCGACCTGGCGTTCGGCACTATGCTGGTTACTCAGAACAGGAGGGTGAGGCCCGAATACCTGCAGTACGCACGGGTCGCGAAGAAGGTGGATGTCCGCAGGCTAAAGGAGGAGATATGGAAGGGAATGCGCTTGGAGAAGCTCGAGAACGTAAGCGAGAACCGGAACATCCCTATCTAACCCCCCATACCTTCTTCGGCATCGATCTCTGACTGACCTTCCTTGGACAGGAACCCCCTCAACCAAGACTGCCCTCGCCGCCGGCCGATGAGTCAAGCCCGCCTCCCGCCATCTCAGCTGGCGGTGGAGGCGACCAACCGGCGCTGAAGTTCACCAACGTAATGAACGACCTTCAGAGGGTCTATCCCAAGACGGCCATGGACGACATCTCGACCAGTTTCTGCTTCATCTGCCTGCTCCACCTCGCCAACGAGAAGGGCCTCGTCATCACGAAGAACTCCGCGCTCGACGAGCTCGACATCCGGAAGGACTGGTCTGCCGAAATCACGGACGGCGGGGAGTAAGGCCGTTGGCAAGGTGGGGGTGGCAGGGGGATTGTCTGTCTGAGGGACAAGGCTCCTTCAACCGGGCTTACTCTGTGTGTACTGGATAGGAGTTCGATCGGCTTTGTTGTTGTCTCCCATGATCCTAGGCCCTTAAAGACCAGAAGGGCGGGCGGGTAATGTGGCTGGTCCGGTTTTGTTTACCTAGTTATGACGAGAAATGAGGGTGAGAGAGCGTGCATATGATATGGGATGCGTTTTTGAAGTTATCTTCGCTACATCCAACCCGTGGAATCCAGGCCTGGCCGTCGAATTCTCAGTGCCGACGATATTCCTCGTGAAACCCATGACATGCAAAAACTGTTGCAACGGCCGTAGCCCAGGTTATGCTTGTATAGGTCATAAACGAGCTCGAGCTGCGAGCCCCGGACACGACGGTACGATATCTAGAGAAACAAAGGCCTATCTATAGAGCGGGATACCGTGCTTACGCAAAACGCTGTCTATCCAGTCCTCGGTGGCCAAGCGGCCATGCTATCTGTTACCGTCATTCCCACTTCCATTAGCTGGCTCTTTGCCGTGACCGGTTGGCGGTTGCGCAGGCTCCTTTTCATCGGCCGCCGGCATATTGTCCTCGAACGACGCCAAAATCTCGTCAAGCTTGCTCTCAAGATTTGACAGGTTCTTTTCGAGAGCAGCTGCAGCTTGCTCGCCTCTGCATGCAACTACCGAGTTAGCATTTGTGGCTTGTCCATGCATGGCATATAACCGCGGTGTAGGTGGCATCCACGTGACAGCGATGACATGCCTCAGCGCGGTGTATGCTGATATCAGGGGTCTTTTTTGACTCCGACATTACAGCCCTTACCCCATGCACAAATAGGTAACATAGGACCCTGCCTGAATGACACTGCTGCATTGGTAGGCCCCAACTGGTAGGTCGGGATGCGGAGACGCCAAAAATTGCAAGAAAACTTGGACCGGAAAGCCCACTTTGGCCAACATCGGGAAGATTCCTCACATGGTCCAGGGTCCTTTTCAGGGTCCTCCAGGGTGGGCAGATCAGGGTTCTCCCAGGGTGCTTCCCCAAGGGATATCTGTTGGGGGATAATGGAAAGCGGAATGTTACGCGGTGATCCAGCATCAAAAGCAGCACACTTCTATGTTGGTATGGAGTACGGGCCAACCAGAACAGGCGAACGGCAACTTCGCGGTAAGACGTGCAGAACAAGACTCAGGCTGACAGCCGTCAGAGCCGCGAAACTTGAGAAATGAAGCCAAACGAGCACACGCACTGGGCAGTAGATGGGATGATCCCATGACGAACGGTGAGGCGGTGGGAGGCAGCAGCCCTAATGCGGGCTGAACATCCTTCCCTGGTCCCTCCCCAGGTCCAGAGGTTGCAGAGAATGAGAAGCTGGGAAAGGTGCAAAGTGGGAAACACCTCCGGCCAAGTTGGGCGCCAGAGTTTGAAAACAAAATCGCAATATGCGTATGCGTATGCGTATGCGTACCTCGAAAGTTCTCTCAAAGCCTGCTCAAGTGTCAGCAGCTTTGGAGGCACTACTGGAGGGTACAAGACGGAAAAGAATAAAGATGATGGCATATCGTGACATCCCGAGACAGGCGCAAGGTAAAGTAAGGGGCTTACCTGAGCAAATTGTGCATGAGTCGAGTTAGGCGGGGAACCTGCCGACTCGTGGGCACCGTCACTGTGGCCGCCCTGGGACTCGCTTGGGTCCATCCTGCTGGATTTTGGAGAGTGTCCGGGCCAAAATCGTCGAGGAATGGGAATGATAGGTCAGAGCCCTACGAGCAGTGTGAAGAACGACTCCCCGTTGCAAAACCTCAGGTTCAAAGGCTGATGATGAGGGGATGCCATAGGGAAGCCATGTGTTTAGCCCACGAATGGTAAGAGCGCAAACGGACCAATCACCTCATCACAGGTTAGATACTTACTCAGTACCTACCTCTGCAGGTAGCTTTGCTACATACCTAAGGTACCTAGGTACGGTTACGAACTGTTACGTCACCACCTGGTTGGTGGAAGCGGGCGAGATGGCGCGGTTCAGTTATAATGTACCCTGGGTGTAGTACATTGCGCAGTACCTACACGGGGCAGGGTTCCTCGTATGTACCTAAGTACCAAGGTAGGCTGTACGCATGTAGGTGTACTCGCTGCCAGTTGATGAGAAACAACAAAAAGTCAACGAATTTGATCGGGGAGGCTTCGCTCCGTCAAAAGAAGAAATATCTTGAAGAGAGTGACCTTTCCTCTTGCTGCTTTGGTAGGTCTACTCCCTGGGTAGTCGGCGTAGGTAGCTCCGATTCCGATGAGCTTTACCATCCATAGTAACTGCGTAAACGTCCTGTCGAATGAGGTTGTTTTGTCATGAACGATGATGGAGTATGACAATAGAATCAGGAGAGCCAAGGGCCTGGGTCGGGGTCGGGGCGAACAACGCTAGAAAACCTTCGGCATACTATGTAAGGGTCAAAGGGGGCTGGTGACCAGACTGGAGAAATGCATCGAAATTTGAGAATGCCAGGATGGCTAATTCTCAAAGGCCCATCTTTACGGATTCTTCGCATGTAGACCCATGTGAAGAAGACATTCCGTGAGGCTTGGGCCAACTACCCACGCATAGTACGCGACTGCCGCCAGCCTGGAGCTTGTGTTGCCAGGTGGCACCCCAAGCCGCCCAATTGGAAGGGGGAGAATCTGCAGCAGGGATCTGCCTGCCAAACGGGAAAGTGCCTGCCTCCCTGCCTGCCTGCCTGCCTGCCTGCCTGCCTGCCTTGGATCGCGGCGTAAACATCTCTGTGAATTTCAATTTGCATGTCGCTCACTCGGTTTGCGACTCCGGCTCCCCGCAAGCAGGCATTTTCCCTTTCGCACCCAGTTACCCACACATGACCTCTCCCCAATCCCAACGACTCTTTCCCCGTCAAGCCGGGTGCTGGGACCTGCTTCTGTTCGGTGCGGTGGGCTCAGGCTCTGCTCGCAGCTCATTGGCTGAAGCGCGCGGTCCACGCCATTGAATATCGTACGATTCTTGCTGCATTCCCTGGCAAATCGATGGAGATCGAGATCCCTAGTCGCCTTTTCCACCCTCACATTCGCCCTTTCATCCCGCCATGGCATTTCGACACTACCCAGCATCCCATTTCGAGACTTGCAGTGTTTCTGGTCACCCCCGCTCGAAGCACCATTTTTTCCCAAGTGCGTAAATATAACTCCTCGACTGATTGTGAGGAGAAAAAAGGAATGGTTAAAGAGGTGCCTTATGTCATTCTGAACCCACTCCACGGCGTGGCCTTATGCCCTCATACGTAGAAGCCGTTGCTCATTGCGGGGCCGTGTTCAAGTTGTCGGCTTCCCGTCGTTGTACCTACTGTACACCAACGGTGCCATCGATAATTGACGGGCTGTACCATATCCGTACCTCCAACCTTAACACTCCCGGCCTCTGTCCTCATGTTCCTGCTCCCTTCCGCTAGGCTGAAATGTGCTCGCTCTGCTCCAATCTCCCATAATTCAGGTTCAAAGGGCTACCTAACCGAAGTCCCCGGAAGCCAGTCCCTCGGCGACATTCCGGCATCTGTTACTGCTGGTGTACAGTTGCAGGTGGTAGCAACCGTAGTACAGCAAATCTCCCGAGGCATGAGAGGTACCTGCCTATATGCACAACGTACATCCATTCACCCCATCCTTGCCCGGCCTCCACACACCCCTGGTGGAGCATTGGTCAATGGTCTTGTTAGTCGACCACACTTTACCTCGAGACTCTGATCTTTTGACGGCCAAAACCCGTTACCACACGCCCGTTATTCTTGGTCTCTAGTCGCCTGGCTAGCCAGGATACACGCATCATCCAGTATCCGCGAACTGCAGCGCCGGCGACAACCTTGGACAGGTGCAATATCCGTCATACTAAGGTGGACTGCGGTAGACCTCGTTCTGGCCCAGCGTTGATCCTCCTCCGTAGCTGAGATCGCCGCGACGACTAGCAGACAAGTGGCATATAACCTATGGCCACCAGCCGATCTTGGTCGCTAGGCCCGTTCTTGTGAGTTCATTTCTTCCCCAGTGCTTTGAACATTTCCCGTTTGTGCAACATCAGGTCCTGGCTACGTGAGCACTTGTTGTCATTGAAGTCTCCGTCACCCTCCAGCACCTCTCCAACCCAACCGTCTTCCCAGAGAAAGCCTATGTACTTCGTGAGGTCCGACGCCTCGATCGCCATTGACTCCAAAGTAGATCCCACGCGGCCATCTCGTGTCCACGCTGTTGAATCCCACGCTTGGCCATCTAGTGTATTGCTTACCTGGCGGCGGGGCTGACCTCTGAAAAGCCGCCGTTCCGCCCACCCCGACGAGAGCCTTGAAGAAGCATCAACTCGCTGCCTTTCTGCTGAGGCTGCCGACGAAGGAAGAAGAGACTAGAAAGACTAGAGCTCGTTGGCAGGCGTCGTTCAAAATTCTACCGGCATTGGTTCCATGGTCTTAGCAGCCGACTACACCAAGCCCTGCGGGAACGTTGAGACAGCCTCCACCCCTTCATCACCGGGACGTGTCGTCGCGACTACAACAACCCCACTGCATATATTTGGCAGCTGGGTCGCCCGAAGGCTGCGCCCTGACACTATATGATCATACCCCAACAACCGCCCGGCTGGATGACGCAACCACTGGAGGTCGTCTTTGGAGAGCTCGGCATCTCGCAATATCTCGATGCCTTCCTGGATCAGGGGTTCGACTCTTGGGAGACTATTCTCGACGTTACCGAATCTGATTTGTGAGTGCACCCACGCCGGCCAGCTATGAAAGCGTTGCGAATCTAACCGGTGGTACCTTTGTTACCTGGCAGGGATGTTTTAGGGGTCAAACTGGGACATCGCAGGGTAAGTACAGTGCTGTGCCGCCCCCGACACTCTAATAGGAGCCGTTCTGATGATTGTGCGAAGAAACTCCAGAGACGTATTGCCAATTCCCGAGGTGTCGCTCCCGATGCCTCATTAGTTTCTCCAACACAAGCAAGCATTGAGGATCCGAGGCTTGACGCGCTCAGACCTGATGGACCCAGGGCCGAGAGTCGAGAGAATACGACATTAGCGGTCGCAAAACGGAAATACAGGCGGCATCCCAAGGTTGGTTTTCACTTGTGGTCCTGAGGCCTTCGACATAGTGCGAGAACGGACCATTGACCTCATGTGCTGCGTAGCCGGATGAAAATGCGCCGCAGCGACCCCCTTCAGCTTATGTGCTATTTTCTAATAGTGAGTCACGTGTGGGATGGCTTAGCATGTCATTGCTATGCCATTGTCCCTTGCTGTTTGTTGTGTCACGCCGGGTGGCTAACCTTGCCCCTTTCTCTCATCAGAGATGCGAGATGAACTGAAAGGCAGGAACTTGACCTTTACCGAGATTGCCAAACTCGTTGGCGAGCATTGGCAGAATCTGTCACAGGCGGACAAGAAATCACTCGAGTCCCAAGCACAGGAGGCCAAGGACAAATACAACAATGATTTGGCCGACTATAAGAAAACAGCAGGCTACAAGAAGTACAGCATATATTTGCAGGAGTTCAAGGCGAAACACGCCCATCAGTCTCAGGGTAAGCCAACCTCTGAAGTCCTCGTTTTGCCATAGCAGACGCATGCGTCGTCTGCTCACCCTATTGGACCTAGTTTAACCCCGGCAGGACTTTTAGATAAGGAGAGCGCGAAGCGGTTGAGGTTATCGGAGAGCCAGGGAGGGAGTCAAAGCGGGATCACCACCAACGGTTCTACGAACCGGGCAAGCAGGGCGCGGAGCGGAAGTGCCAGTGAAGGTGAGCCGGGAAGCGAGCCCGCCGCCGGCCGACGGCGGAGAATTGGATCTACAGCGTCGGCAAGAGAGTCCCAATCGGTCGCAACGCCGGCCTCGTGCTATACGTCGGTGGATGAGTCGGTTCCTTCGCCGTCATCCCATGGCCCCGATCGACGATCTGCAGAGCGATCCCCTGTTGTAAATTCAAGTCCACGGGACCTGGCGTCGATTGCACACCTCCGAAGTTCATGGTTGGAGGACACTCGCAATGACCAGATTGGCATGCAACATCACCTGCCGCCCTTGTCCAATATGTTTGACCAGCAGAATCGCCCGAGCAGCGCCGGCCACTCGAGCGAAGTCAACGGTTTCGCGTTCCCGCAAACTCCCAGCTTAGCCCTAGGCAGTCTGGATCCCCCTCCCCCTCTAGTCGGCGGCGAATCCAGGCCGCAGGCCCTAAAGAAGGAACAATCCTGGGCTACCAGCAGCTCATCGGGCTCTTCCTCATTTGGCCATCCACGGACACCAATAGAGGGCCCACTCGCAATCCACACACTCCTATCAACAACCTCGGACCAGCAACATGAGACCATGTCTTTGTTCTACGGGAACTCGACTCCCTCGGACCAGAAGTCTTCCCTCCTAGAGCAGCGGGGGGTTGCCACCTCGATGCCATATGCGAACGGTACCTTGCCATTCACTCTGCTTGATCCAGTTCTCCAGTCACTAACCTGGGCCTTAATAGAGTTCAAGCCTGGTCCGTCGCCGACTCTTCAAAAACCTCCGCCTCCGCATCGGTCAGCGGCGGGTGGCTACTCAAGTCAAAGGAACACGAAGCCTGGTGAGAAGAAGCCCGCGCCGAACCTAGATGGAATGAGCGCTTTGCTGAGGGCTGGCGAAATTGTCGACCAGCGGCGGACCCGATGAGACGCGCCGCCGACAGTGGAGCCCCTTGCTGATGTTGCAGTTGAATTCCCAGTCTCACGCGCGTGATGGCTCTGCGTGCAAGGCCTCTTCCACCTTACGACTCTCATAGATGACTTCCACCTTTGAACAATGTTTCTTATTTAGCCGGGCTGTATCTTGGGACGACTGTACCACGTTTTCTTGGTTCGTATTTGCATCAGATACCCCCCACCTACCTAACCACCAACCGTCGCTGTATCAACCCGGCTCTGGTCTGGCAGCATCTGGCCTCAACTTCTTGGAACGCACACGATACATCCCATGAGAAGGCATGAACGCAATGAGGCAGACCATGTCCAAGGGGCAATGTTGGGTTTGATTGTGAACACTTTTGGAGGCCGGACGGATAGTACTCTAGACCACCTATCCATGTCTATATGATCTCCCCCTTTTTTGGGCTGCCAACCCCTTGTTTTTCCCCCCCTCCATGTTCCAATGCGCGGGAGAAGGGAAGGCGCGTAGAATTGGCAAACCGCGAATAGACGCACGACGATGGCAAGAGGGTCGTCGATGACGGCTTTTGAGATGGATGCTCAAAGTTGTTGGTGACAACCTACACCAATCAATACCTATTTATGTATGTTGGCGAAAAAAGTTTTATCTCTTCGAGATGATGCACTGAGTAGTTTAAAGACCACGCAAGACCGCCTAGAAACAGGCCGAGTTGCATATTGTCAACAAAATTGCAGTGTTTTTGTCCCTTGAAAGCCCCTGGCCCCCCAACCCTAACGGCACCCAGCTGCCCCGGCCCCGGCCCGTCCGTCCTGGCTTTCCGGTCATGGCGGCGGCAGCACGCACATATATTCGCTCACATAGGGGGTACATGAGAAACAAACGAGGTTTGCTGCAGACAGACGCGTGCATCATCCAACTTTGTGTATATATATATATGTATCATGATGCGAGCCACCTTCCCGCCTTGCCCCTACGAAGGGGCTAGCCCTCGAACCAATTCCAAAGTACATCTAGATACGAGAGGGCATCAACTACGACGATATCCATGCAATGGTAATGTGAAGCCAGCGAGAGCAGGTAGAGTGACGGCTAGGCAATGAAACAGGAAAATCCCACACCATTATAACATCCAGACTACATGAGAGGAATCCGTCCAGTAGAGAGGTATGAAAACCCGACCGAAATCCGTAGACGCCAGATGGGATGCCAAGGGAAAAGACGTTGCCGTAATTAAAAAAAGAGAACAGTGGTAATTGTCATGGCGTCCGTAAGCCCATCCAATAGTCCAAGTAGAGCGCTTCGTTTGCGAAGAAGGGGCATTGTCCCAGCCTCCGTGGTAGCTGAGCAAAGCTGGTGAGAGAGAGCCAAGGGTCGATTCTGTGGTATATTTCGCCCAGGGGGGTAGGCAGGCCAGCCACACACTTTAGGCCATCAGCCGGATGTGACGCTGTGTGACGAAGCTTAATGACATCAACTGGGTGCGTGGATATTGGGTTCGGAAATACTGTGTGCCGGGCTGACTCGGGCTTGCTGGTCCCCAGAGAGAATGGGGGGGCTATCGGGTGGACCAGCATTGGTCACAGCTCGAGGGGACAGAGTCGGGCGCAAGAGGGTCGACACATTTTGGTACTGGGTCAAAGAACCGGTATCATGACGGCCCCCCGTTGCAGCGTCCGCAGCCCGTGTGAGCTCCCTTTCACGATTCTTCTCCAGGAGCTGACCGCCCAAGGTCGCACATTTGAGTATGGTTTGTATGAGATGGTTCTGCTGCAGAGGCTTGGAGAGGTACTCGTCCATCTGTGCCTGGATGCATTTCTCGCGGTCGCCCATCATGGCGTGTGCAGTCAGAGCAATGATCGGTGTCCTTTGAGTGCCGAGATTCCGCTCATACTCACGGATTCTGCCCGTCGCCTCGAAGCCGCCCTATTTCTAACAGTTAGCATGGTGGAAAGGAGATTCACAACCGGTTCTTGTTGACGCTCACCATGATAGGCATCTGCACATCCATCAAGATGACATCGAACTTCTTATTCCTCACGGCATGCAATGCCTCGAGTCCGTTCCCTACCACCGTCACAACGTGGTGATACTTTTCAAGTATCTTAACGGCTAGCCTCTGATTGACCGTGTTGTCTTCGGCCAAGAGGATCTCGAAAGAGCGTGTGTTGTCGGCAAGGGAAGGCGTCGCTCTGTTCTCCAGGGCCGGTATCATGCCGTTGCCCAGGTCGATCAGCTGGCAAGGGGTCGTCATATACGAAGTGATGCCCAAGTCGAGGCAGGACTTCAATGAGACGTGGACCACGGGTGCCAGTAGGACAATGGGGAGATATTTGAAATCGTCGATCGCTCGAAGTCTCCTAGCATCTTCGATCGAGTCGACAATGATAACATCGTACGGTGTCCCCTTCGGCTGTCCTCCCTGGAGCACCGGGCTCTTTTCTGTGTCGACAACGACGGGGACCAAGCCCAAACTGGAGAGCATCTTGCCAATGTCGGGTCCATGTCCGGTCCTACCCTTGTCGATGAAAAGGACCTGATGGTCCCTGTAGGCTTTTAGCTGCTTCTTAAACAGGCCGATGTCGCTACCAGCCAGCCTGACCACACAGGTGAAGTGGAACGAGCTTCCTCTCCCATATTCGCTGTTAACCCAGACGTCGCCACCCATGAGGCTCACCAATCTCTTCGAGATTGACAGACCTAGGCCGGTGCCTCCGAATTTTCGTGTCATGGATCCGTCGGCCTGCTGGAAGGTGTCGAATATCAGATCGAGCTTATCCGACGGGATCCCAATGCCTGTGTCTGAGACGACGAATTCGATCGCATACTCGCCGCGACTGCAGATGATCTGATTCGCCTTCTTGATCGTCAGGCTGACTTCTCCGTGTTCCGTGAACTTGATGGCATTGCCAACGAGGTTGAGGATGATCTGCCGTAACCTGAAGCAATCACCGACGACATAGTCCGGCACCGAGCTGTCAACACTATACGTAAGCTCGAGGAACTTCTCGTTGGCCTTGACAGCGAGCGTCTTCAGCGCATTGAATACGGTGCCCCGCAACGTGTACGGTATCTCCTCAATGACCATCCTTCTCGCCTCAATCTTGGAGAGATCGAGGATGTCGTCGATGATGGTCAACAGGCTATTTGCAAGGCTGTTGACGATGTTCAACATCTCCCGCTGATATTGCGTAAGATCCGTGTCCAGCGTGAGCTGTGTCATACCGATGATGCCGTTCATGGGTGTCCGGATTTCGTGCGACATGTTTGCCAGGAATTCGGATTTGGTCTTGTTGGCCAGCTCGGCAGCTTCTCTTGCCTGAGTATTCCTCTGGATACTGTCCCGCAAATTGTAAACCATCTGGTTGATCTTCTTTTTAAGTTCGTCCATTTCTCCCGACGCCTCGACTTCGACAAGCTTGGTGAAGTCGCCGTCCGTGGCGGCGTTGGTTATGTCACCGAACGCTCGCACTTGTGCCGTCTGTTTTGGATTAGGGAGATATGTCAGCCACCGCATGTCCCCGTCCACTTGGCCATCGATTCGATTTGTTTCAACTCACAAGATTGTTCGCCATGGTGTTGACATCTGTCGTGATCTCCTTCCACCTGCCCTTGAGGCCGGCAACGTCGGCTTGGCCACCCATTATCCCGTCGACGCCGACATCTTTCGCGACCCTCTGCACTTCATTGCAGAATATGGATAGCCTGTCAACCATGTTGTTGATGGTTTCCTTTAGGATGAGAATCTCTCCTTTCGCTTCGACGTCGATCTTGCGGCTCATGTCGCCGTTGGCGATGGCCTGGGTGACAGTCGATATGCCGCGGACCTGTTTTCACTCTGTTAACGTCTTGTGCTTTGGTACCCACGAGTCGCAGCTGGATCGACAAAGACGAAGCTGGTAACCTACCTGGGAAGTTAAGTTCGACGCCATTGTGTTGACGTTCTCCGTGAGATCCTTCCACTTGCCCTCGACGTTGTCGACCTGAGCTTGACCTCCAAGTGTCCCGTCCGTACCGACTTCCCTAGCGACTTTGCTAACCTCGAAGGCAAAAGTCCCAAGACGGTCAACCATGGTATTGATGGTGTTCTTCAGGTCCAATATTTCGCCCTGGACTGCGACCCCAATCTTCTTGGTGAGATCGCCTTCGGCGACAGCGGTGGTGACCCTGGCAATCTCGCGGACCTGGGTGGTCAAGTTCATGGCCATGCCGTTGACATTCTCTGTCAAATCTCGCCATGTGCCTTGGACGTCATTCACAGTAGCCTGGCCGCCCAAGCGTCCTTCAGTGCCGACCTCTTTCGCGATCTTGGTGACCTCTCGGGCGAATTGCTGCAATTGGTCCACCATGGAGTTGATGGTTTTCTTGAGTTCGAAGATCTCGCCTCGGCATTCAGCCTGGACCTTCTGAGTAAGGTCGCCCTTGGCGACGGCAGTGGTAACGTTGATAATATCTCGTACTTGTGTTGTGAGGTTGTTGGCCATAGCGTTGACATTGACGGTTAATTCGTTCCACATGCCCTGGACGCCTTCTATCTGGGCTTGACCGCCGAGGATGCCTTCGGTTCCGACATCTCTGGCCACACGCGTGACTTCGGAGGCAAAGGTTCGCAACTGATCCACCATGGTGTTGATGGTCTGCTGGAGCTGGAGAATCTCCCCCCTTGCCGGACGCTCGATCTTTTTGGTCAAATCGCCATGGGCGACGGCTGTGGTCACAGATGCGATTTCGCGCACTAGAAGGCCAGGTTAGATATGGGTGGCTTACAGATATGCACGCGATGCATTTAGGTCGGGGTCTCACCTTGATCTGTCAGGTTCTGGGCCATGACGTTCACTTGGAAGACGGTCAGTATATGGGACTCGAGTTAATGATGAGTGCTGTGGGAGATCAGTACCATTATCCGTCAACTCCTTCCAAGTACCATCGACGCCCTCGATTTGGGCTTGGCCGCCGAGGATACCCTCGGTTCCGACTTCGCGTGCGACCCGAGAAACTTCGCTCGAGAAAACCTGGAGCTGGTCCATCATGGTGTTGATCGTGCGCTTGAATGTTGTGATTTCGGGGTCCATCTCGACAGAATTCATCCTGACTTTCTTGGAAAGGTCGCCTCGGGCAACGGCCGTGACAATCTCGCCAATCTCTCGGAGAGCCTTCTGGAAAGCCTCGTTCGCCTTCTGGTGCTTCCATAGCTCGCGCTCGAGGGTTGCAACGCGCTCCTGCTCAATCATCGCCAGCGCCCTTTCCTGCAGTTGCTTCTGCTCGAGGAGCTGCGCGTTGACGCCCGCAAGTTCCTGACGCTGGCTGTCCAGGAGCTTGGACTGGCCGTCGACATGCTTTTGCAACCCCTCGAGAGCGTCATCGATGAAGCCGTTTCGGGGTATCGGGGGTGCATGCTTGGGTTTGGATGGCTTCCCCAGGCTTGCCGGGGATGAAGAGGCATCGTTTGCAGCAAAGAGCGACTCAGTTGTCTCGTTAGGTGTATCTGGGAAGACTGTACCGTTCGCGGAGCAGGCTCTGGCTTCGAGTTGTTGGATACGGAGGACCAGCGATGCGAGTTCAAATTCCACAGCCTGTGCCTCGGCGCTCTCAGCAATGGGGAGCTTGATTTGGATTGGCGCCGCAGTAGAAGAAGGGTCGGTAGCGAGAGACCTCAAGACGGCGGCGACGGCCGCCAAGGCCGAGTCGTCGGCCATCCCAACTCGTCCAGGTTCGTTTTCGCTACACCGTCGCGGCACTCAAAAGACGGAAAGAGCGACTAGTTGGTGAAAATGATATTTCTCGGGCTATGAATGCGACTGCATCTGGTGAGGACTAGATGGGAGCAAGGCGATTAGTTAAAAACGATGGTTCCATTAATCTCTCGATGGGCGAGGCGATGCGGGTAGTGGCGAAGGTGCGGTCGTTTGTTAAGGCGAATAGCGAAAATGGGTAATGAGAAAAAGGTTAAGTGGCTTACCACGATGGCCAAGGCTCTTTCTGCAAGAGAGAGGGCCTAGATGCTGGTTGAAGACGTCTCGCTGTATTTTTGCGCCTGGTCGGTCGGAGGGTGGGCGGGCTGGGGAGAAGGATCGAGGCGGAGAGGGAGGAAGAATGAACGGGCAATGAGTGGTGACAAGGGGGGAAGGGGATGGATCGACACAACTCGCCGTTTGGCAAGTCAAGACCAACTCGTTTTGTTCTTAACGTTACCTACCTAGGTGGTCTAGCGCCGTAGAGCCCTTCCTAGGTACAATCCAGCTCCCGGCGGTGCGGATGGGCGGCACCGGTACTGTACCTACTCAGCAGTCAACATACACTACCTATCACAAGCGCCTAGCAGAGCGGGCTGTGGGCAGGGGGCGTTGCCTGTGAACTACCCAGACTTCAACTGTGAAAACTGAAAAGGTCAAGTCTGTAAATAGAGAAAACGGCTCCGGTAAAATACCGTATTCTCCGCAGCGGGGACCAAGGGCCAAAAAAAAGCACTCGTTCATTCATACACGATGGTCTCCAGCCCCTCAAATTTTCTTCTCTCCTCTACTAATACATAGCAGGTTCTTCTTCCTCTATTCACACAGTATCTATAACTAGGATCATTTGTTAGGTCTAGGTAGTGTACCGAGGTAGCCCTATACGAGCTTTGTCTCGTCCTCCTTTTTCTGTCTCCCTGCCTGGGAGGCTCAGCAGACGCTAACTTGGGTTACAGTTGGCAGCTGGCAAAAGAAACACCAAGTAAATCGACGTTTGTACATCCGTACTGTGGTAATGACTTTGCCTGTGGGGCAAACGGTGGGCAATGGTAAGTCGGGTCCATATGTGCCGGTGTCTAGCCAATAAGAGATCAACGAGGTAAGGGACACTGTGTGCTGGGTGGGCTCCAATTGCGGTCAAGCCACCAACTGAGGTGGCTATCAATCTGATCGAAAGCCATGTATCACAGGCAAACGGAGGTTGATCTAATTATGTACGGATGCACATCTGGTAGGTAACACATCAGATCATTCCAACCAGACTGACTGACCAACAACTTATCGTCCACCCGCCTTCTTCGTTGACAATAGCTGGAACGAGTAGCTCCTATCACAGGGGAACGAGACGCCGCGTGACGGCCGGTTAGCGCGCCAAATCCCTGTAAGTTGCGACCACAGCCAGGAGCCTACGATTTGCCAAAACGCGAAAGGATGGGGTCCATCGGGCCCGAATCTTGTCCCTCCAAAGTGGCGACCCTAATTGCGCCTCCCAGCAAACAGCCTTTGTACTATGCGAAGAAGGATGCGTGAGAAGATACAAGTGGAAGAGATGGATGAGCCCGGTAAGAACCCGGTCCCGACGCTATTACAGAACTTGGACAGAGCTACCCTACTGTAGCAACTTAACAGGCTACAGGTCTTATTACTCTTCAAGCAAATGAAAATTGAAATGCCCCAAAACCACGGGAGGGTGTGCCCTCTTGACCGTCTTCCCTTTTTGCTTTTTTTGCCTGCGAAGCAGTACAACAATGCACTCTATCTCGCCAAGCATCATCAGTGCGACCGGGCAGGCGCCACTGACGTCATGGCGGCTGGAGGCTGCGATGGTTGCCTCAAGGTGTGAGAGAATAGATGGCGGACCGTAACGCACTACGGCGTTGGGTCTACGATTCCACCTTCTGTCTGCTGAATATGGAGCACTGTATGCTTTATAGGTGCGTTGTTGTGACCGGTTAACCCATACCAAGGCACCAATAAACTAGGTAGGTACTGTACATAGGTATTCATTTGTATCAAATTCTTGATATCTGCATAGGTAGGTTAGGTAGGTAGGTGCCTAGGTATGTACAATACATACCTCAGCGAACATCAACGGTCCCGGCAGTTTCCATTCCAGCCACACTCAGGCTGGCCAGTGAGCGAAGTAAGGTGCCTGACGAGGATGTTCCCGTCAGATCACTCGAAACTGATTATTTCATATCCGTATACTGTAGAAAGCCAGCAGCGAAAAGACGGCACCTCCCTAATAGCAGCATAAAATATCAGCAAGTGGTATGAAATGCATTTTCCAAGGTTAACCCTGGACTAACTTCGTGAATGGGGCTACCTATAGAGTAGGCTGGTAAGATTCTGGAGGAATCCTTCTGTGAAGCAAAGGCCAAAAAGTAAACCGGGTCGAGCGCGATCTCTCCATCCTCCCGGGTCGAGGTCGCTCAGTGGTTCGTCCAAGACCCAGTGATCACCCGAGATCTGCCAGTCTGGTGTTTCACACAAACATAAGGGAGATGCCAACCAGAGCTAATTTTCTAGCTCAGCCTCGGCGCGACCTTGGTTTATCAACCAAAAGGACCCCGATCATCAACTTCCTCTCTCCAAAAGTCAATCTGTATGGCACGGCAACATCGACAGCCAACCCCGCCGTTACCCCCGGGCGGGCAAGGCCGGAGGGTGGATGTTTTGGACCCTTAAGAAGCGGTCAGGTGGCACCTACACGTGTGTCTATCTAGCTAGTCCCCCCTTGGTCCCATTTCGAAACTACTTTCGGCGGAATAGTTTATGAAAGGACCCCAGGAATGCCCATCATTTGCTGGGTTTCGCGACTTTGGCCATGACATCAGGTACGGCCGGCTTTGTGGAATGAGCTCACATTCCTCCTCGGGGAAGGCAGCTGCTCTCCTCGGTGTGCACAGCGGCTACGCCGACGACCAACGCCCGCCGCCGCCACGTGCGTGTTCTGGCGCCGTCTCTTGGCAAGGTGAAACTGGCTGATTCCCAGCCAAGAGGTCTCAAAGACATCAGGACATATACGGATATTCTATCCCCCTTTTCCTCCTGTGGTGAACCTCGTTGATTTTATTCCCCTTCCCCTCCTACTTGGCCCCCCTTGCCAAAACTCCCGATTGCAGGCAATCGACATCCTGTGGCACCACGCAAGGTCTCTTTCCCCCTCGATGTGCAGCCTAGACCAAGGACGGGCCGGGGTAACACAACATGAGGGCCCGCCCATTGCTAGAGGCATGACCGGTTAACAACAACGGCCGTCGAGTAAGCTTCCATCAGGGCCTAGGCCAGTGGATTCCCAGCTTCCCCAGCCAGCGTGCGACGGCTGAGCCTGTTCTCTCTCCCCCTTTGCCCCCAAACTTCCCACTTTCGCACGCCTCGTGGAACCACCCACCCGAGAGCGAAACGGAGCACACCCATTCCGCAGTTTACAACTGCCAGTCGACGTGCATACCCCCCTCCTTTGAGTCGCTAGATGGCTTGGTCCCGATAGGTGTGATATGATCTGACTGAGGGAAGGCAGTAGTTTTATTAAATTTGGACCGGGAACGGGAAAAGACCGGAAATGGATGGCGGGTTTACAAGGCGAGGCTTGACATGTGTGCGGTTAGTCTACTCCGTATACAATAATCGGTTGAAAGAATTATCGCATCAGGTGTCAATCATATCCCTTCAGCCAGGATACGGCAGACTTTCCTTGGTAGTGAAGCGGCGCTATGCGACGCAAGTGGACCATGGGCTCGCCAAGGTGATTTGTTTGAATGTCATATAATATTTCCGATCTCAGCAACTGGTCTGGGTCGCGGCCCAGGGCTGCCGAGACGGGAGCCGTATGGTTGATACAGATACATACAGGACGGTCGGTCTCGGAACCACCACTGAGAACCAGGCAGACCGAAAACTTCCAGTCTCCAATTCTCCCATGAATTAATTCCATCCCTCTCATTCAAGGGGCAGCGCAACAACTCCAGCAGCCGCCCCAAGCCAACCTCCAACTCTCAATCAAAAATTACTATTTCAACGATAATGGTGGTATCATCGAGTGTAAGGACGGGAGGCGAAGAAAATGACCGGGCCGGGGTCGCACCAATGACGATGGCTCTACATTGTACAACATCAGGATAGAAGAAAAGAAAAGAAGGCGGCAAAAGAAGGAATAAGGTTTATGTGCAGTGGTGTATCATGAAAACAGAAATGACTAGCGCCGAGAGATGCCAACTTTCAACAAAAATGGAAAAGGAGACGTCCTCGGAGGGAGGGCAGTCTCCTCAAGTTCGCCAGGAGCCAATGGGTGTCTCGAAAACGCCAGAAAAATCGAGGCACTGATATAGGTGAGTTGAAGAAAGGCTGGATTGAACTTTTGATGTTTCCTTTCCTCCGTAAATGCGTGGGCGCTTCTATGTCGACAAGATAGAGTTCCTGCCGATGGTGTGGCCAAAGCCAGATCGTGGAAATGGGAATGAGATAGCCGACGAGAAGATGGTACCCCGGGACGTCTCTCTTTATGGGGTATAAGCGATGGGCGTCAAGCTATGGAAGCTGTCATGAATCTCGACCGTGGGTGTTCGTGTCTTTCTTTATGTAAAGGAGCGGGCGTCCATGGGGACAATGGTTGGGTCCGAGAAGCGAAGGGGATGGAAGATCAGACACGCGAATCTTTGTGGTCTCCGAGGTTCAACCAGCTCATATCCGAGGACGTCGACGCCATAGCAAGCTGTGGTTGCCGACTCACACCGGTCGGCGCCTGAGCCGGCTGCTTGGCCGTGGAGCCGGCAGGCGCAAGGGCAGTCGTGCATCCGCTGCTGTAGGCACTGCTTGGTGCCCTGTCAGAACCCCAGGGCTTCCCAGGCATCGTCGGGTCCCATGCCTCGTGCACAGATGCCGGGATGCCGCTCGAGTAAGCAGAACCATCGCTGAGCGCGCTCACGGGTCGCTCGATCTGCCCGCTCATACCCTCTTTGAGCTTGCTATCGTGATACGCAATGGTCGGGCTACCGGTGTTGACCCGGCTGAAGGAAGCGCGGGGCTCATAGACGTTCAGGGGTGGCACAGTTGCGCTGTCTTGAGTGATTCGGTAGTTTGACCGGTCGCTGTAGTTAGAGCTCCGGGCAGACTCAACCGTCATCCTCTTGGAGTTGGCAGCAGCAGCAGCACCATTACCGCTACCGTTGCCGTGACCGAAGCCGAGAATGTTCAAAGCCGAGCCGCCTGACCAGTACCTGTTCCAGCCCGAGCTGCGGCGTGTGGCACCCTGCCGGTCCGTGGCGGCAGCGGCGTTGGCGGCACGCGGCGTTGTTTTTGTTCCTGCAGTGTCCGGCGCGAAGGATACACCCTTGTCTTCCCTGCTCTGCACGTCTGCGGGCTGCGGAGGCGGAGGCGGAATAGCAGTCATGGGCGCAACCCCTTGCGGCATCGGCTTGCTGATGGTACTCTTAAAGGCCTTGTTAAAGATGCTGCTCGTCGAGCTGCGCTTGGTCTGATGGCTGGGATTGCGGCTGACGCCCTCGGGTTGGTGGGAGTCCTGCTGCTTGATGCGGCCCATCAAGATGGCTATTGATGAGAACGAGCCCTGCGAGTCTTGCACCTGGTGCCCCCGGAATCCACCCCCCACCGGGCCGCGAGGTAAGCTATCACTAGCAAAGACAATGCTGTCTTTCTCGCTCGTCGACGCCGCGTATCCCCTGCCGTCGTTGCCGGCTTCAATGTTGGCTTGCCGCTTGCGACGCCTTTCGAGGCACAAGTAGAGGAGGATGAGGACCACGGCGAGCCCAAATATCGAGCCAAGGGATATACCCAGGACCGTGTTGGTTGGGATCCCGCCGCTTCCGGAATCGGTCGCCGCAGCCTGAGTCGAGGTTGGAGTAGGGGTAGCCGTGGCAGTGCTGCTGCCAATGCTGCTGCTGGTTGAAAGCGTTGCCGACGTGGCCGTGGGTGTGGCTGACTCGGATAACGAAACAGTATTCGCGGCAAGCACGGTC
The DNA here is from genome assembly GCF_030411735.1 of Phialemonium atrogriseum. Taxonomy (NCBI): domain Eukaryota; kingdom Fungi; phylum Ascomycota; class Sordariomycetes; order Cephalothecales; family Cephalothecaceae; genus Phialemonium; species Phialemonium atrogriseum. The sequence goes on from NW_026848146.1 coordinate 241,129, forward strand.
TGGTCCACCAACATAGCAGTGGCATTCCGCCAACTGTTTCCCCTTCCATTGAACATGCAAAGGATATCATCGTCGTTCCCACCGGAGAAGACGATCAGCCCATCCAGATCTTCCGCCACGGCATAATTACTTCGGGTGGCTTTCGGTGCCAGTGTCGAATTGTACTGCGGCCAATCATTCACAGTGAGCGACTCGGCGTCCCTCCTTCCCACCAGACGAGACTCGACGGCCTCCACCGACCTCACGACTGGGGCCGAGTTCTGCACCGGTGCTCCTTGTCCATCAACCAATACAATCCTCTTGACCAGGTTCGGCGACACTGTCATGTCAAAGACATAGAGGTTCTTGGATCCGTCGTCTCCCTTGACCAGCACAGCCTTCATCGCCGTTATATCTTTCTCCAACGGTTCTGCCAGAGATGCTCCGGAATCAACCCATGATGTCTCGGGGCTGAAGAGCGTCACCTGCGTATTTGTCGTGCTTCCGCCCACCAATGCTGCCTGCGAGTCGGACCACTGAAGGAGGATGGGGTTGGTTGTGGGTGGCGCTACCGACTGGAAGGCAGAAACTGCATATGGTGCTGAAGCACCGACAGTGAAGGTTTGGGTGGAAGGATGCTTGGCTCCATCCTGAGCTCCGGCGTAGAGTAGAATCGAATCCGAGCCATTGAGGTAGACGGCGCCGTGCCAGAGCCGGTCTTGTGTCACGGGAGTCTCCGGGGTGATGGCCTCCCATTTCCCAGTCGAGTATGTGAACTTTTGGAGGCCCTGGTAACCAGGCGTCTTTCCCTTTCCTCCAACCACATAAAGCCCGGCCAACTTTGGATCTCCTGGAGTCGATCCAACACAGACTCCCCCCGTAACCTTCTCACCATGGGGTAGCTTTTTCCATTTTGCTCCCGGCGAAAGCGGTAGCGCTTGGAATGCAGCTGCCGAGAAGGTGTAAAGTGTGTTGTTGAAAATGACGGAACACGCGTTGTCCAACGCCACTGGCGGATTCGGAAGGGGCATCTTGAGGATGCGTTATCACTCAGTGCTATGAGTCGGCTCAGTCCGATATCCCCAGCACTCGTAAATGGTTTCCTCGGTATTGTTAAACAAAGTTGCTCGACATCATATCGTGATTTGAGACGGTGCGGGTGGATCGTGAGATTGCTCTTCAAGTTGCCGCAGCGTGAAACACCGGTTGGGAAACGGCTACAAAGAAATGGTTACTGTGACCTCGGGCAGAGATGACGGTGACCACTATTCCTTTGAGCCAGATACTATCTGGCGCTTTGAGCGTTGATTGCGAATGAAAGGGGGCTCAGGCCGTTGAAGAGAAAATAGCCACCAAGGGTTTGCTTGTCTTTGGTCAAGGCCTCCGAATCCCCAAGTCGTAGGGAGTGAATGGATACGAGCGTCGACCATCAAGTGAAGCGAAGAGTTGGATGAAAGGGGCGAAGGATTCGATCGACGGAGAGTTCAATGGAGAGGGCCGGCCCTGGTCGGTTTGGCGGGAATGATCTACGGAACACTGTTGAAATGTTTCTCGCGGTTTGGAAACATTTAGGCGCGAATGGTCAACAGCGAAGAAGAGGAAACAAAGCACAAAGTTCGCTCGGGTCTTGGAGGGATTGACGTCGCAGAATTGGGTTCAGGCGGAGGTGGGAGGCCGTGTTGTTTCCTCCTCGCTGGTTAAACTCCTGGTCGAGAGGTTCCTGGTGGCCCCTGGCACATTAATTTAACGGAATACCGGGGGGGGTTGCAGGCAGCGCCGTGGAATCAACCAGTCGGGAACGGGCGAAGTTTCGTGTTGGAATGGTAAACAGAACGAGCAGCGTGAATGCGTTTCCTTGATAAATCACGTCCTGGGCAGCAAGCAACACAAGAAGGTGAGTAATTGAGCAGTATGCAGAGCTTGCAAAGCACCCGAGAAGACCAGCAGCAGCACACCAGCAGACGCAATCAAACTTGAGAGCGAATCAACCAACACGACAGCAGATCCGCTTGGCGACTATGAGGAGGAGTGACGGTCGGACAGGGTCTCAAGGGGACGCAAGGGGCGCGACTGGGGTTCGGGCCAATAGGAAGGCTATGCCAGGGGGGCCCTAGCTCCCGCTAAAGTAGGCCCGCCAGGTCCAAGCAGGGGTGCATACGAAGTAACATCTGGTTGTGGCTGGGGTGATCCATCCTCGCCTGGCAGACCAAAAAGGGGGAGAACAACCACTGGGCGGCACCTACGCAAATAGGTACTGTACCTTAGGAGTCACTTGGTCAAACAGACAGGCCACAACCCACACGACACTCACGCCACACAGCTTAGTGAAAGTAGCTGATTGATTTAGGATCAAGAATCTCACTGCTCGAAACATTTGAAAAAAAAAAAAACCTGGAGTATTTGTCGCTCCCCGCAATGATGAACTTCGAGAACGGAGAATAAATTAATTACATTGCAATTTAGGAATGCTGGTCTCTACCAGGATCTGTCGCCTGTCCCTTCATATTGGAAAGATTACGGGAGGGCGAAGCGCTCTCGTGAGGGCCAGGGCCCTGGAAGGACTCTCTTGGATAGGAACCGCCCGCAGTGACCGCAGTGGCGCACACTCATCATGAGCTGGGGTCGGCGGGCTACTCCACTGGGCTCACTCTTAGCGGAACCCTCACTCATGTTCTGAAACACGAGATCCCTGTCCCCCGCGGCCCCGAACTAAACCCAGACGGGGAGGGCTTACAGCGCAGGCCGTCACTCTACTGACCTTCGTCCCTTTCTGACAATCAAGAGATTGAATTCACCGTTGGGGGACCGTTCATTAATGGCCTTGACCAAATTCTCTCCCGCCCACAGATCCACATCTCATGAGGTAATTCAAGATCTTGGTGATGTCAGTGAGGCTCAACATTGCGCGCTTTGACTGACCAGCCTGGTGGTGTCGACCTGGCGGGCTTTTACACTGCATGGACCTATCATCTGGTTCCCAATGGAGCATTACTCCGTTAGTCCGTCCCGCCTACCAACGGCGTATTGCTTTCCATGACCTAGAGAGTGTAGGTGTTCCAAGCTCGACTTGGGAAATGGTCAACCTCAGCGGGAAGCTGGGGGAAATGGAGCCAACCCCTGACCATCGTTCCCGCCGCATGCGAGATGAAGATCTGTACAAGATCTCACGTGCGCTTGTATGAGCGCCAATCAGTCGCCATAAGAGATCGCGGTGTCCCTGATGGTGGTGTGTGAATCCCTCCTGCGCAGTAGGCGCCAGCAGCTGATTCGACCCTTAACAGGCCCTAAAATAGGTAGGTACCTCCCTAATAAGTGTGAAGGGTCCCGTCTTCACTCTTCAGGCGGTATACATAGTAAAGTCACGTGGATGGGTGCGGAGCTGCAACGACAACAGACGACAATTTTGAAGCACCCAAAAGCGTGAGGCTCAGCGGGAGCTCTCAGCCTGATGGTTGGCCCTCAGTCCGAGGCAGCGTTGACGCGGAATTTGGGTCCGGGGGGCCTGGGTTAGGTTTAGAAAATGCCCGACCACCTGTGAACGCTACCTCTTGTGACTCCAAACCATGGATTTAACCTCTGCACACATCAAGTCAAGGAATTAAGCCTCAACCCACGTCATGTGTCCGATGCCTTACTTTGGTAACTGCCTAAACCTAACCTACAGAAGTATATGCCACGTTGGAGAAGTTTCTGGCAGTGGGTTCGAATAGGTATAAAAGGAACACAAGATCGCTGTTATTCAACCTTCCCAGCTCAGTTCACCAATCTCAGACAAACTCTCAACTTCGAATAAGACCAGCCATGAAGTTCCCGCTCACACCCGAACGCGATGTCTTACCAAGGTATCACACATCAGCGGGGGGTACATCCGCAGGCCCACTCATCCGATTCCGGGAGACGGATCCTTCCATCTTCAATACGATTCAGCTGCAAGCAGCTTACGGTCTCAAAGCACGTCTGTACAGCTGCATCAACTGGCTGGCCAAATATACACGCATATCCGTCCGGTTTCTCATCAATGCGGGCCAAGAATGGCAGGAGCTCCGGCGATGGCGTAAGGCTAAGGCCCGGCACCAGAAATCGGGTCAAAATCAATGGCGCCTACCCCGAAGGAACTGGTGGAGGCCAAGAGGTTTCCGTGGTCGACACGGAGATGGCCGGGGGAAATCGTGACGAAGGCTAGCGGGCTGAGAAGGGGCGGTTGATTAGTATCGGTACTAAGGGGCTAGGGAAAGCTAGGTGGTCGGTGTTAACTGCCTTTACTGCGGTAGGCCGTTCGAATTGGAATCGTTTTTCTCGTCTCCTTCCTCAAGTATTGTGCTGGTTCTCCATGATGGGCAGGTCCAGCGTCAGACTTCTACCTATCCGTTAAGGTAGGACTGCTGAGGTGGTCGCGAAACCAGCCGTCGAAGCCAAGTAGAGTAGGCAGTTCCTTCCTATTCCTGTTGCGACGTGGAGTAATCGGCCGAGAATATAAGTCTCTCCATGCCACCCCAATCCTTTTTTTTTTGAAGTCAGTATATTTTAAAGTCAGTATACTCCCTTTGCGGTTGGCATTTGCACCTTGAACTTCTGCTAGTCACTCCTCTGGTAGTCAGAGCGAGCCCAGCATGAGCGTCGACGCTTCGGCTTTTGCTCCCTTGGCATCACTGCACCGCGAGCGTCGACACATCCCCGATCCTGACCAGCTATCATTCCTCTCCCGTTGTCTAAGCCGTGGTCAAGCAGTCCGACTAACTGAGTCTTTGCGCAGATGGATAGAGTATTGAGAAGATTTTGGAGAGCTTTCTTGGAGTGGGTTGGGGGCCCACCACCAGAAATGCTTCTCCCCCTTTACAACTCCCCCTCCTCTCAACCCCCTTTCCTCTCGGCAGGGCCGTCACCCCCCTCGCCACCACCTCCATACTCGCTCGAACCGCCGGGGTCCGTCACCCCCCCGGCCTCTCGTCCGGTCCGGCCCCCACCGTGATTGTCTTTTTTGTTAACCAGCGGGGTTTTTTTTTTTTTTTTTTTTCAGCGTATTTTTTCTTTTGTTTTTATACAACAGCGTTGTTCCATTCATGTCCTGCCTGGAGTTTGGTGTTTGGCGTTTCGGCGTTTGGCGTTGGTTTATGTTTGGCATTGGTCGAGTGCTGTTTGCCAGAGACTCACTCCCTCTGTCCTCAACCTCCTCCTGACTGTCGTCACCATCGGTCCCAACCTCACCTTTCCTAGGCTTACAATCACAATCATGGGGTTCCTCGGCATTCTTGAAGACACGAAACTCCCGCATGTCCCGGGAACAGTCATCCTCAACGAAGAGGCTGCCCAATCCGAGAACCTCACTTCCGGCCTGAAGCAAGGCACGAGAAAAGATGCGCATATCATGCTGGCGCCCCAGCCAAGCGACATCCCAAACAACCCACTAAGCTAGTCCCAGACCAAGAAATTCATCAACATCTTCATCATCAGGCTTGGCGCAATCCTCAACGCGGCAACCATGGGCCCATTGCTTGCTGGCATGTTCGACATCTCTCAGGAGTTCAACGTCCCCATCGGCAACATCACCTTGATATCGGGCTACCAGCTCCTCCTCGTCGCCACTTCAGGCCCCATCGTCTCTGCCTGCTCGCGGAAATGGGGCAAGCGTCTTTGCTTCATCATCTCGACAGCGTTTGCCATCCTTGGTACCATCGTCGGCCCTGCATTGCCTACCAGAGTCATCATGGGGGGCTGCCTTCATCCAAGTCCCTGCGCCAGAGCCGCAATCCGCCAGAGCCATCAGGGGCTGACAGCCCCGGGCTGCCTTCATCCAAGTCCTCGCACCAGAGCGGCAATCCACCAGAGCCATCAGAGGTTCTGCCTTCATCCAAGTCCCTGCACCAGAGCCGCAATCCACCAGAGCCACAATCCCAGAGCTACCTACATCTACTAAAAGTACATCCACCAGAGCTGCATCTACCTGCATCCACCAAATCTGCCGCTATCAGGACTACCTCCATCAAGACCACCTCCATCAGGACCACCTATATCAAGCCACCTTCATCAGGACCACATCAGCGGGGGGCACATCTGCAAACCCATCGATCCGATACAGGGAGACGGCACCAGGGCCACGTCCACCAGGGCCACGTCCACCAGGGCCACGTCCACCAGGGCCACGCCCACCAGGGCCACGCCCACCAGGACCACTTTCATCAGGGCTGCCTCATAGAGGCCAGTTAATTCCTACCAGATGCCCAACAGTTGCAATAGCAAAGTTATAGCAGCCACTGCGACAGCGATTGCGACAGCAATATCGGCTTTGGCGCGACGGCAACGGCGATCCCGCTCTGGGGACAGCAATAGCAACAGAGATGGCAACGGCAATGCTGCGCCAGCGACAGCGAGAGCGATACTCTTTGGCAACGGTGATAGCGGGCTTGCTTTGGCGCGACGGCGACGGCGAAAGGGCGAAAGGTTGGATCAAGACTCGCACTGTTTGTACTGTACATGTACATACAGACTACTCCATACTAGGTGTAAAACACAATGCACCCCCTGAATAAAATACCATCTGGATGCTGGCTTCCATAAAACGAACCTCGAATTCTTGGCGCTACCTCAAAATTTCTGCCACCTGCCAGCGCTTCTGGGTAGTCAGGCTAGCTTAACCTTTCCGGTCGAGACCACTGAACAACCCTCCGGGTAAGACCATGGAAAAGAGAATGAGCCGAGATACTCGTTGTAACACCCCGCCGTTGCCTAGTAGCTCTTCTTTAGGCTTAGGAGGCTGTTTCCCATTGCCACCATGCGCTTGCATTGGGGTCGCTCCCCCTATATACTCAGTCGACTTTGGTTAGTACGTGCTTCTCTATTTCGTAGTACTAATGAGGAAGGGGTATCAAAAACAGTAGGAAGCAACACATGCGGTTTGTATGTAATCCGGCCAGTGTGAGCATCGATGGAACGAGAACCATACGGTTAGGTGCTAAGCCGGGGAGAGGGAGGGATGAAGGGAGGAAAAAGAAAGAGGAAAAGAAAAGCTAAGAAGACCGAGACAGACACAGCAAGTGAGAGCCAATCATCAAGTCATCGCATCGCGTATTTATTCATCGTCGTCACTGTCCTCTACAAAAACGCGTCGTCTCTTGTTGAATACAGTTTTCCGTCCACCAGCCACGGAATCTTGTACATCTTCATCGTCATCTTCATCCAAGCCAATCATAAGAGACTGCCTTTTCTTCTCCTTGGCTATTGGGCCCTTCGCCATTAGCGTAGTGAGATCCGGCATGTCCTCGTCGCTATCCTGTGTCTGGGTGAGACTGATCATCTCGAAAGAAGGCTTTGCTTTTTCGAAGCTTGCACCGTCGGACCCGTGCGGTTTGGCCCCCATACTTCTAGACAGAGGCATAGGCGGAGGTGAGCAGGTCGTTGGCGATGTTGACACATGGCTTCTCATCATGCTGGACGTCACTTCGTCGTCCCCGACGATGAAGTCAACCAGGTCGCCGCCGCTGTCAGAGCCGTCTGTTTCTTGTATGTCGCTCGTGCGTTCGCAGTCGTCCCCCAGGTCCTCGATATGATCACCCGTTCTTTTGAGTCGGTTCCTAGCACGTGGCCGTTTCTTACATTTGGCGCCCGCCGAAGGTTTGGGCCGGGGCCGTCCCCGAGAGCCGCCTCGAGCTGGTGCCGGTGGCGTTCCTCCGTCTTCGTCGGCTTCGTCGGCTTCATCCCCATCCCCATCTACCCCTTCTTCCGCTTCTTCCTCGTCTTCTTCGTCGTCTAGGAATACGGGCTCTCGCCGCCTCGGTTGTGTTGTTACTCTCTTGGCAGGGGCGGGCCCCCTACGCTTGTTCGGCCCTTGTAGATCCGAGGCCGCATCATCGGACAATGCGTGTGGCCTCTGCCTCTTCCGTGTAGAACCAAAGCTTAGGTTGCCCTGAGAGTCATCGTCGGTGTCGTTGGCAAAGGGTATAACGGGCAACTTGTTCCAATTATCTCTACCGTGGTCGCGGTATGATTTCGTCGAGTTGTTCGCTCGACACAGCCCTGCCAAAAGCTTGACGCATCTCTTCGTGTATTCGCCGTGCTTCAGCTTCACAGTAGTTCGGAGGGTCCGCTGCGCGACCGGGTATGCCCCGAGATTTGGCCCTGTGATCTCTTCCAGGTTGGACTGCTGAAACGGGAGGTCTCGGTAAAGCCTGTTGAGTTGGTCGGTCTGCTTGTCGTTGAGAAGAACGCTGCTGAGGCTGGGTTTCTCCGCCAGGAAGTCGGTCTCGAGGGGCCGGTTGGGCTGTACCTTGGCAGAATGTCCGGTAGGCCGACCGAGGACCGAAGCTTTCATAAAGCCCGTCTCAACGCCGTCTGGCATATTGAACTTCTTCTTCGCCGGCTTCTTCCTCAACGCAGCCGCTGTCTTCTTAGGATCTAGAAGATCTTTATTCTGACTATTCTCGAGAGGGATCTCGACATGGCATTTGTTGACCTCGGGCCGGATATCTCGCGGTACGATCCTTGCAGACAGGTCATGACGGAGCTCGAAGTGGCTGCCATCACAGATGAGCTTCTGTATGTGCTCATAGTTGTCCTTGGCTTTTGCAAATTGGTCTTCTTCCTTGCCCCTCATGAGGAGGAGGACAATATTCCCGGCTCGCTTCCGCCCTGTCCGCCCCATACGCTGGAGCATGCGGATGGGAGACGCCGAAGCATCATAGCAGACAATGAGATCGACCTGGCCGATATCAAGACCCTCCTCGCCAATCGATGTTGCAACGAGCACGTTGAAGGCGCCCGCCTTGAATTTCTCGATTGTTTCGATTTGCTGCTTTTGCTTCATACCCTCGGTTCGCTTGGAATCTGCTTGGCCAACAAAAACGGTAGCCTTGACGAGTGGCCTGTGGGTGTTCAGTACACGCACAATCTCCTCGGCGCTGTCTCTGTATTCGCTAAAGACAATGGCCCTCGTGCTCGACCCTTCCCCGGAATCCATGAAGTGATTGAGGAGGGTGTCGCAGAGATAACTTATCTTGGGATGACCGACAAAGCCGTCTAGCCTCTTCCATTTCTCAATCATGTCCATCATCTCCTGGAAACCCGGGTCATTGGTGACTTGGCGCTTGTACTTGGAACCGTTCTCTCCTTTCTCTTCCGTGCCACTCCGGAAGTCGACGAGGCTATTGTAGAACGGTATGATACCGTGGAAGTTCAGCAGCTTGATTGAATGTGCGAGACTCTGCAGGATTGAGAAGACTGAAAACATCATAAACTTCGTTCCCTGGGGTACCCCCTGCCCAGGTCCGGACATCCACTCTGTGCGCGCTTTGAGCAGACCGTAAGTTGTCAGGCTCATAGGATCCCGCCCCCAGTAAATGTTTTGCGAACTAAGCTTGTCAACCAATGGCTTTAAAGCCTTGGAGAACAGCTCCCGAATGCGCATGACCTCGTCGGACGGGTCCAGGACCACAGTGTCGATGTTCCGTGAATGTACATATTGCCGGATGTCAAGGGATTCCTCAGTGCGAATCTCAACATGGGATATTCCCAGGTTGTCGACGACACCTTGGACAGCTTGAACTGTAGACCCGGGCGTGGCGGTGAGAGCTAGCACTCTGAAGCTTTTGGAAAAGCGCCTGAGGAACTCAACAACTTTGACATAGGCATATTCGCCAGTTGACCGATGTGCTTCGTCGACGACGAGGAGGACGATGGATTTCGGGTCCGCGTACCCCTTGGATAAGTCATTCATCAGGGTCTGGGGTGTCATGAAGAAGAGCCTCTTCCTTTCCCACTCTCCTTCTCGGACCACGGGGGCGACGTCACCGTCCAGACGAGTAGCTTGCGACCGTGGGATTCCCGCGACATTCAGACAGGCATCGACTTGTTGGGCGACGAGAGGTTTCGTGGGTGCAACGAAAATTATCTTTGCAGACTTTGTCCAACGGAAGTAGTTCAACATGATGGTTGCGGCAATGAAGGTCTTGCCCAGCCCTGTCGGAAGTGCCACGAGGGTATTATTGAACAGTCCGTTTTTGATGATGCTGAATTGGTACTCTCGGATAGGGCCCAGGTTTGTTGGGTAGACCCATGTCTTCAGAGCATCAGTGTTTAGGGCGTGATGAGTGGGAACTTCCAGAGGCAAATCAGCTCGGTAGGGCCTGCTATTAGTAGGCTGGGACTGCAGTTGATCTTCCTCACGGAGAGTTTGGCCCCATAGAGTAGTTTGCCGGAGCCCTTGGGATTGAATCACTGGCCTCTGGAGGGGTAGTGCAGCTGACACGGTTGGCCGTATCTGGTTGACTGAGGCGCTGGGCCTGATAGATGAAGTAACAGCCGTATCTGTCTGGGCATTACTCGGGCCATCTTTCAAAGAGTTTCCCAGCCCAATCTTCGGTGGGATCTATGCAATGGGTGTCAGGCAAGATCGCTCAGAGACAAGGCAGCCGGTGCAGCTACTTAATGCAGGCGAGTCAGGCCATACCGAGGCAGGTCCGGATGACCGGTTCGAAAGGGATTTCGCAGGCAAATAAGACCTGCGCAGATCAGACAAGTCTGTTTCTCGATCGTGTCGTAACGCCGCATTGTTCGAAACCGGAGGAATTGACACAGCCGAGGGACCCTTTTCTGCTACTTGGCAGAAGGCCAGCATCAGATCTTCATCCGGTATATCGTCGTAGTCATCCTCCATTTCAATGGCTTACAGGAAGATCACCATGTCTACGCCCAATAATAGATAAATATGACCGGTTGGTATGGGTCGCGGTGAATGTCATCGAGGAATTGCGAAGATCTTCCCTCGAGGGAAGCCAAGCGGGACGCGCCGAGACGCGATGCATCACCAAAGCACATGATCACACCAGCCACGATTCCAGAACTGCCTAATCCATTTTTGGCAACCCTGCTCATACCTCAGCTATGATTCGCCAGCAGAACCCCAGGCAGCAATTGTGTGTCTGTGACTAATCGTCAATAAGGCATACTGCGCCACAGGATCAATACATGCGAAGGCGGGGCTCTATTGTTGGCCGCTATTGTCTGTCGGTACCTAGGTACCTACAATGTGGGTGGGCCAGGCAAAAGCATCAACTCATGCTACATCCGGACAACTTATTTTCGGTCTGCCTTTATTTTGACTTTCCCTTTTACTTCCAACGTTGAAAGGACTCGATTTCTTTGACTCGGATCAGAGGCGTCATATTCAAAGCGTCTCTGATCCCCGCCATCCTCCTCCAACTTTCCTGCTCCTGCAAGCATTGAATACCGCCACGACAATTCTTCGCATCTCCCACTCGAGTAAGATTATCCTGAATCACCTCGACTCCATCCTTGCGCATGCGCCACTCGGCTGCCCCGTCATTTCAACACAAAGCTCTAACCATTGTGCGACTTATCAGCCATCAGCCTCTTTCCTCGCCACCGATTTTTCTCGAGGCCCACGGAGATTCTCCGTCGATATGGCTCCTCCTACTGGACCTCAGGGACGCGGGTCTGGCAGCTCTGCTCGAAGCAGGCAACCAACGCGAGCCAGCGCAAGAGGCGGAAGTATCCAGAAGCGCCGCGCTGCAGGCAACAGGATTGACCGTGATGGCGACGTTTCGATGGGTGCGCCGTCTGCCGGTGCCGCCAGAGGAGCGGGGCGAACCGGCCCGCTGAAGAGAGGCTCAATGACGACGAGATCATCCACTCGAACTGCTCAGAACGTCGTCCTCTACGGACAGGGCGAGCTCGCCATTACGGGAGGCCGTGGCGGGCGCGGTGGCCGGGTTTCTATCAACGCCTCGAAAACTCGGTTTGCCCACCCGGCGATCTTGAAGATCCACGGCCTCAAGGAGAGCAAAGCAGCAACCAATAGCGATGGCGGAATCCGCTCTCTCCTGACTTTTCTCGAGCGAAAAGCCTCGAAAGGAGACAAGCATGTGACGATCCAGAAGGTGGGTTTCGACACCAATCCCCGCCCCGGGTACCTAGGCCAGACAGCGATGCTAAGGATATAACAGTCAGCACTTGTTGGCGATTACGTCTTCATCCAAGTCAGCAAAGACGATGTCCAGGATATTCTCCGATTGAACGACTACAGCCATGCGGGAGCAAAGCTCACCATTTCTGAATCCCAGGAGCCCTGGCCTCACAGGGCTGTTGCATCCCAGCTGACTCAAGAGGCCGCGGATGCCAAGGAGAAACTGAAAACCGTCCTTTTCAAGCGCTACAACGCGGAGACCAGGATCCTCGATCTCTCTTCTCTGGGCCAAGATCAAGATCTTGTCTCGATGGGTCTTTTTGAGCAACGAACCACGGCTGAAAAGGCATTCAAGGCGCTCCTAGTCATTGCAGATGCGCAATTCGACTCTCCCCAAGCGAAGGCTGAGGCTATTCAAGGCGTCTCGCTTTCCGGTAACGAACTCGACAACGTTGCACCGGTGTTTGATCTGGCAGAGAACTTTCCACAACTCAAGATGCTAGATCTTAGCAACAACCGGTTCGACCATCTGCGCAAGCTTAACCGGTGGCGCTACAAATTCCGGAACCTGGAGAACCTGGTTCTCCTTAGAAATCCACTCGAGTCCCAGGATCCGACCTACCAGGCTGAGGTCCTCGAGTGGTTCCCGAAGCTTCAGATCCTCAGCGGAGTGCAGATGAGAACTGCCGAAGAGATTGAGGCAAAGGCTATGGCCTCCCGGCCAACTCCTATTCCCCAGATTGGCTCCGATTTCCGCGATGCGGATGGGGTTGGTGAGGGCTTCCTTCGGGCTTTCTTCCCCCTTTACGACACCGATCGCGTACAGCTGCTCTCCGCATTCTACGACGATGAGAGCAGATTTACCCTTTCTGTCGTCACCCACTCGCCAAAGGAGAGCAATGTTACCCCTCTCCCATGGCAACCCTACCTCAAGTTCTCGCGGAACATGGTCAAGATCCAGACCATCCCGGCGCGAAGTCAGCGCCTCTTCGATGGTGCCCAACTCATTGGAGACCTATGGAAGACCCTCCCGGCTACAAAGCACCCCGAGTTGACGGAACATAACAAATACATCATCGATTGCCATCCCATTCCAGGCCTGGTTGATCCAACTGGCCAGAGCCCGTCCGGGGTTGGCGGTCTCATCATCACCGCACACGGCGAATTCGACGAGATGGAACCAACTACCAACAAAGCCGGCAAGCGTTCCTTCTCCCGCACCTTTGTTCTAGGTCCCGGCCACCCCGGAAGGAACACCATCCGTGTCGTTAGCGACATGCTTTCGTTGCGCGCTTGGAAACCCGTTCCTGTCTTGAGCGCCCCCGTCAATGTCGTTGCTGTTGAGGAGCAGAAGAAACAAATGGTCGCCGAGTTGTCGAACAGGACCAATATGACTCTGCAGTACACGGAACTGTGTCTCTCCGGAGTGGATTGGGACTTCGACAAGGCCTGGGTGGCCTTCGAGCAGAAGAAGGTTGGTGGTTCTTTGTTACTAAAGGATAGATAGGTCCTTTTCAGGTCCATGACTGACTAACTCGAACTTAGGCACAACTTCCCCCAGAGGCATTCATAACCCCCGTTCAGGCCGTTTAGAATGCGGGCAACGGGGTGTCAATTGAAATGATCATGGAGGGACAACTGTGATCTTGTACCAAGATTCTGGGGTGTTGGAGAGGTGTTGGCAAGGTTTTCCCGAAGGAAGAAGGATGAATCAATGGAGCCGCTGGTGAACAACACAGGGCTCATCACAAGATTGCAAGGGAGAAAAAAAATTTAGGGGAAGAATCGGCGGAGGGCTGGCGAAGAGGAGATTCATGACGCTCAAGGAAGGACATGCAGAGGGCGTTCTAACGGATTGAATTTGGAACTTGTAAACCTGACAATGGTGCTTGCTTGCATATCAGCGAAGGGGAAACGGATGGAAGGAGTTTCGGAAAGGCGGTTATTCTGCATTCTGCTGAGCGAGATGCCATCGAGCACTCCCTCCATCCCGACACTCGCCCAGTCAGGTTGTTCTCTGGCGCGGTGGTTGCGGACTGGACCAGTCATGGGTTGCATCGAGGGCAATAAAAATACAAATGGGAGAGAGATATACCAGACTATCGATAGTCCAATATAACTCGCTTGCTTCGTCGAGCACGAGTAGCGTAGCGCAAGCCGTGCCATATTGGCACCTTTTGGTGATTCCTAAGGAAGTACTGGCCATTGTAGGATATGCGGCCTACGAGTCACAGTCTGGAGGAAGTGCTGCGATGCTTGGAACGAAATTCAATACTTTACGGACGTGGTCTAGAAGAGCAGAAGGAACAAGAGTTAGAGAACAATATCAAAGTTAACCCCGCCTCCCTAGCTTCCGATATGGACCAACATATCATTGCGCCAGTCCGAAAACACACAAATACGAAACATAATACTTACTGCTTATCCAGATGCTGCTTCTTCGTTTCCCCCGTCCCAAGGGTCAATGCCAGACTCACCGCCGTCCTCTCTCTCCCTCACCAGGGTTCTCGCCAGTGGGCTTCTCCCAGGCTTCTCCCAGAACAGTTTCCGGGGACTCTCGCTCCTGTCTCGTCTGCAGGCCAGGCTCTCAGACCGCTTCTTGAACTGTACCCTGAACTTCTCGCGCAGGTCTTCTCCCCCCTGCTGCTGCTGCTGCTCTTGCTCCTCCCCCGCACCATCACCACCAGCTACAGCCGCTGCGACATATCGAGGCAGCACATCAACGACCCGGTCCGACCCTCCGCCACCATCGCCGCCGTCCTCGGCGTCCCAGGTGAAAAGCGACAGCTGGGCCTGCAGGAAGGTGGCGACCATGCGCATGTCCCACCGGAAGGCCAGCTCGTCGGCATACGGCAGGGTGACGACCTCGCGGTCGACGCCCTCCCAGTCGACCTCGCGGGCCCCGGCGTCGAGGGCCGGGCAGGCACGCGCCGCGGCGGCCCGCACCGACCGGTCCAGCTTGAGCAGGTACAGGAGCAGCTCGCAGGGCGGCATGGCGGCGGGCAGGCTGAGGTACCGTCTGATGCGCGACAGCCGCGCCCGGCCCTCGGGGTGGGTGTAGTGCCACTGGGGCGTCGCGGACTGTGGGCTCGGGAGGCCACGGGCCGGCGGGACGGTCGTGACGCGATGCCGGAGGGGGCCGCTGAGGCGGGGGCCGATGTGGGTTGTTGGGCGGGTTAGGCGCCGGGGTGCGGGCGGGGGCCGGCTGGGGAGGGGGAGTATACGGGCGTAGACCGTTGGGAGACGTGGGTCGTAGGCGGGGTTTCTGGCCCTAGGATGAGGGTTATCATCAGCATCTTCGATGTGATACGGGGTAGGAGGTCTCCTTGGGACTTGACTTCTCCACGTATCAACTCCTTGTGTTGCTGAGGCAATCTGTGGTTGCCGCAGGTTATGTTGAGACGGGCTGAAAGGGTCGCCAAAGCCGTCATCGTCGTCGTCGTCATCGTCCATCTCATCTCCCGAGCATGAGTTATCGCTGTCCGAGCAAGAGGGGGATGTGCTCCACCTGGAAGGGGGTCGCACATACTCCTCCTCCACCTCCTCCACTTCCTCAACTGCCTCGCCCTGCAGAGTATCAGCTGAAGCCGCACGGAAACCGTCGACATTCAGGGGAGAGGTGCTGCAAACTTCGTACGGCCCGCAGAGCCTGATCGCCTCATTATCTCGCCGACTGCCGATCTGTGAAGGAATGTTCAGCGGCAGTCGGTCCGGGTCCGCGACCGCATCCTCCATCGTATCCTCGGTTATCAAGCTCGAGACAAGGCTCCCTCTCGCGGCGCTATGAGTCGGACTGGTCACTAGATCGACCTCCCTTCCGACCAAGTCCCTCAGCGACACAAAGCCCCCGGTGTCTCTGTGGAACCGAGGCAGCTTCAGGCCCCCCTGCTTGTTCAACCGCCCGGCCTCATCCATCTGGGTCCGAAGCTGACCCAGCGCTTGCGGGTCGTCGGGATGCGTTGCCAGTGCCAGGGTAGCATCCTGGCCCATGGCTTGGATGGAGTACCCATTGGAAGGATGAGCCCTGGTCGTGGCTCTGCGGGACTTCTCTGCGGCAACGGCCTGGGCATGGTAGACGCTTGTCAGTGCGTAGGGGTCGCCGGCGAGGTAGGCGCGGGTTTCGCTCTCACCATTGGCACAGGGGGCGGAAGGGATTGTGGGGGTGGGGAACGAAATGGGGAATACTGAACTGGTCGGGGGGTGGCATTCGTGCGAGTCGGCGTCCGAGTCGCTATTCTTGCCTTCTCTCTGCTTCCGAGAGGCCCAGAGCCTCAGCTGCTTGAAGGGAAAGACCATTGCTTTTGAGGCCTGCCTGAATCAGACAAGGCCGCGAAACCGCAGCCTTCTATTGCTGTCTTTACTGTTTCCTGAGAGCTCTCTTGGGCAAATTTGGATGGTGGAGGAGAAGAGGTGATGGCTGATCGAATGCAACTTATTTTATACTACCAGACGGATGCTGGGCTTCGAATGTTGCCAGAAAAACAAAGTCTTTCTTTGTAGACCCATATTTGCAACAACATGATTATTGGAACATTGTCACCTGTCAAAGAACCTTTTACGAAGCCCTTGATTCAAGAATTTGAGCCGCATCAGTAGGCTTCGATGCCTGAGTTTGACTATAGTATCCCTGAAGGGTGCCATTGTGCCGTCACGGGCTGACTGCCACTGCTTAAGAGGCGACGCGGCTTGTTCAAAACAGGGAAGGCTGTTGTTATCTTAGGCATGAAAGGAGGAAACAAAGGCGCTGTTCGGGACTTCAAAGACAGCTTTGTCTCTGTCGCGAGGGTATCGATAAGAAGGCCATCACCATGGCCAAACCGAGAAACATCGGTCTCAAAGAGAGAATGAGACACTGGCCTTCACCTATGGCACTATTAAGGGCACTGCTTTCGACTCTCCATACTCGCCGTGGTCGAGGAAAGCCTCTATTTGGGCGACGAACATATCATCATCTCATACTCCGAGAACAATAGAAACCAAGCTGCAGGAGAAGCTACTACAACAATACTCGACTGACGAGAACCACAAGAAAACTGGTCAGCTAGATCGCATAGATTGATATATACACACTACTGATAAAATTCAGAATACTTGAGCAGAAAACAAATGTGCGAGGAGCACAGCTGGCTATTCAGCGGCTGCCGTCACACATGGCGAGCGAAAAGCCACTGCGAGGCCGCAAGGCGCGCGAAACGACAAGCCGAGAGCGGATGCTGCGGCCTATGGTCTAGCACGCCGAGAAAGGTCTGCCAGGTGAGACACGAGACTCACTATGATCCCCGGCCCTGCCGCCAGTGCCAAAGGGCTGCCCGCGAGAGGATCGACCGAGAAGCACGCGAAACAGCTGAAGCAAGGGCCCAGGCCAAGCGGGCAGCGGAGAAGTACGGATGGCGGGCTGCCGCCCTGCGCGGCGGTAACGGTGTCGGTGCCAGCGAGGGAACCGGGAGGGACTCATACATCAGCACCGGACTGTACCAGCAAGCGGCGAATATCCTCCCGGAGAGTGGGTACAGGCGACAAGTGCCGCCGCCGCCCGGTCGCGCGGCAACAACCAGAATGCCTAGAGGTTACACGAGGAGAATTGGCGCATCCGAGGTCCTGCCTCCGCTTCCCATAGCTTTGACTCGGGACCAAGTCCGGAGAGGCGCGGGTGGCCCCGACGGTCGCGGACGCTGGCGCCAACAGGACCCGGAACCAAGCCAACGAGACAGGCGCGAAATCAGGGATTCGTACCACAACATGATGCGTTCCGCAGGCTTCCCCCTACCTCTGCCACAGCAGAGACACGAAGCCTCGGACAAGCACGATGAACCGCTGCCTGACGACGACTTTCTGGCCATGGTGAGCCGCGTTGGGTGATGACGACCAATGTCCACCCGGTGAGGTGGGAACCAGACACCCATAACAATGGGATTGGGCATCGGAGTGATGCTCACCGTGGTTAGTAATGGGTGTGATACGACTGCCACATCGGATAGCCGCTGAGACCAATCATAGATTTGAGAGGTTAGAACCATCGGTCAAGCAATCAATAGAGAAAGACCGGGCAGAATGCGACGATTCAAAAATAGAAAATCAGCTGAGGTCTCAATACATCCTCGGTGGGCTGGGAGGATCGTCCGTAGTAAACAAGTAATCTAATCGTCTAATGAATACCGACCCGTCTGCTGTTTGAAGTGGTGTGTCGTTCTCGGCAAGATCTGGTCATTCTCCATCCTGGCTACATGGAGTGATACGGGCCATTTTTGAGACAAGCATTTACCGATGGGCTAAGACGTCGGCGACCAACAGAAATACAGGTGCCTGGATTGAGAGACATGCCGCCCGGCTCGTCCCTGCAAGAACGCTCAAAACGAACCGAAAGGGTGACCAGCCGACATGACGACAGCAGGGAAAAGGGGGGTCTCACAAGGCTGCCATTTATCTCCCATCCTATTGGTTGAAATGCAGGAGAGCGGGGCGAGGCCCCACCTAGAATAGTGCATTTGAGGTTGTAGGGCTGATGACAAAGCTTGACTTGGGGAGGAGGGTGGTTGACGCGCCAGACGGGGTACGTGTCATATCCTCCTAGGACGCTTGGCGAATCGGTTGGGGCAGAGATGACGACGCGAGCCCGCGACTGATAATACACTAGGGTAAGCTTGTTGTTCCTGAACAGATCGAGAGCCGGGTTATGCCTGGCTCGTGCTCAACTCGTGCTCTGACCCCCTTTCTCCCTTTCCTTACGTATGCGTAGGACAAACCTCATCGAAGGGGGGTCGCTAGGACTGGTGGCAGCCCATATTCGCAACGTTGCTATGTACGCCCTGCTTTGGCACTGCAAAGTACTCCACTCCAGCCGGGTTTTGGGGAGAAACACGGGATTTCGGGTGATGTGGCCAACAGAACAAACAGCCCTACAAGCCCCGGCAGCCCCCGGATGAATCGGGTCATTTCATCCTCGCACGGTCTGGATTGTTGCTCATCCATCCTATGACCCTGGACTGCATGCAAACGACTGCATGCAACGACTGACTGCATGCACACAAGCGAATTGTAGCGTCTCGAGACCATGGTTAACATCATGCAGCTATTAGTGTCGGTCGAGTCCAAGGTTAACAATGCGCAACTATTGGTGTCGGTCGAGCCCGTATGGAGCTGTTGCAAGTTTCTGGTACGAAACTTGGGTTATTGGCCGGAATGTGTGGAGGGCTGTAAACGAGGCTGATGTCTGCTTATTATGTACTCTTTCTTGCGTGCTACACAGGAACCTGGAAGTAACTTTTAACAGAAGGAACCTTGAACAGATCTCCGTGTGATTTCCAAGTCTAAGATGGTCTGCCATTCCTCGGGGTTCTGTGTACAAACTTGGCTCTAAATTCTCTCAGCATTCCCGAGATGTTACCTCTGACGTGTTAAGCTCCATGAGTACATGTCGTTGGGTGTTTAGCTGTCGGTCCTGCATCGGTTCAGACTGCACATACACAGTAGGTACACTAGGTAAGGTACTGAGCAGGGGGTCAACCCCATCAAAAAGGGCGGTGCGCATCCAGGACATAACCGCCAACTTTTTTTTTCAAATCTCCCAGTATTCAGACAGAGTGACACTTACCGGTCTTTCGCATAAACCATCTGCAGTGTAAATCTAAACAATGTGCAGTTTACCAATTCTTATTTCGGTTCCGAACGAACCGTGCCCACATCTCATTGGCTGGGTGGGGTACCGGCCACAGCTCCTAACTCCGTACCAACAGAATTCGAGTCTAACCGGCTCTGGAATTAGCGCGAGGGCGGTGCGGCGCAGTTTAGGCAACCACATCGTCGTCGAAGGTTGTCCGTCCCCTTTGGTTCCTGCCCTGATTTCTGTCCCATTTTCCTCAACGACTTCTCTTTCCTCTGTCCTGAGGCGGCCTCCCCCCGTTGTTCAGTAACCCCATACAAGACCACCCATAGCCACCCGGAAAGCGGTTCTGCTTCCTTCCTCGCCCGATTATTATCTACGCGTTTTGCTCATTCCTTCCCTGGCTGTTTCTGTTGAAGGACTATCGTAGTCCTCGCGGTTAACCGACATTGTAAGATTGGCTCTCTCTGCATCCCGAGTTCCCCAATTCCCGGTATACTGTTTGCCACACGACAGGCGTCGCCTGTCTCATCTCCAATGAGAGATATTTTCTTTTGACACGTCGATTGACCAATGTCCTCTTCCCAACTGGGTGTCCTGTCTCTCATTTAGGGGGCTCTCTTCCTCTCGGTGCATGTGTCCCAACTGTGTGACTCACACCCGCCCGTCGTCCTCAGCCTTACGAGACCATGGACCATACTGACACTTATAATTTACCCAGTCCCCTGCTTTACAACCTTAGTTAGGACTTGGCTCCACCCCGCACTCACCGGAACGAATATGTCGCGCAACCCTCGAAGGACTCCGGTGACTCGACCGTCCTCTGAGGCCCTTGGCCTTAAGACTAACATGGTCCTCCGCAAGGGAGCCACCTTCCACTCCCCTACCACTTCGACTTCAACCCCGGAGTTGGATATTACCGACTTCAGACCTCCCCGATTGCCGCAACGCTCTCAAACGAACCTTGACGATGTCATCGACGCTAATCGTCGCCGTGCTGCTCTGACTCTCGGCAACATCGACAACGTCCTCGCCCCTTCTATCGAGACCTCGTTGGCGTCGTCCCTAAGGCAACTCCGCGACGACAGCCTACCTATCCCCCGAGGAATCCTCGACCACACCCTCGATTCAAGCTTCATGTCGAAGGAACCAGCAGTTGACCGGCGCGTCTTGCGCCCTCGCCCCAACCGCTGTCACGATTCCGACAGCGGCCTCGGCACCTCGATTGCCTCCACCAACGAGAAGCGCGCCGGCTCTTCTCTCAAAAAGGAGAAGTCGACCTTTAAGACTTCTGCTATTACTAGGTCTGCAGCTGCTCTCTCCACATCGGCGAACGCTCAAGCACTCAGTGCCCGGTCCATCAACCGCATCTACGAGCATGCTCTGAAACCGATACTGGCAAAGCGAAAATACAAAGACTTCCATCCCCTCATTCTGGAATGCCCCAAGAGAATCCAGAAGGAGGATATCGTCTGCCTTCGAGACGTCGAGAAGACACTCCTCCTCCTTGCTCCGGTAAGTAAACCTGTCGCGAATGATCAAAGTTCTAGGGTAGAAGCTTATCGCGCTTTCGGTTTAAAGGCGAGAACCGCAGATATCGGACTGTACCTCGATTTCAGCCTGTTCACTGTTCGATGCATTCAAACAACCGTTGAACACCTGCCCGATCGCGAGCTAACTCGGCCCCGCGACACTCCCTACACTGGCGGCTATTTTATCGACCTTGTTGACCAGATCCGCCACTACGCCCAACAACTTGCTGACGCCAAGGAGAAGGGGACTCGAGGGGACGACCAGATGGATGTCGACCAGTATGACCCACCTGCTCCATTGCACCTTCCAGCTATGCTAACTTTGTTGCCTAGGAGCGACGAAATCAAGCTGCATGGTGGTATCCACATCAACGGCTGCCCAGCTGAACTTGTCCGCGTGAAGAAGAACGGCACGGCCGTCTCCATCGCCACCGGCGAACCTGTCGATGTCGTTGAGGAGCATTCCAAGGGCGCTGTGAGAATCAAGCGCTCGTTGAGCGAGCAGCTTGATGACGAAGAAGAAATCCAGCGATCCATGGCACGCCGGAAGAAGAATGCGAGCCCCGAAGAGCTGGCCCCCAAGAGGTGTCGTGAGCCTGGCTGCAACAAAGAGTTCAAGCGTCCGTGCGATTTGACCAAGCACGAGAAGACCCACTCTCGGCCCTGGAAGTGCCCCGTCCCGACTTGCAAGTATCACGAGTATGGGTGGCCAACCGAGAAGGAGATGGATCGCCACCGCAATGACAAGCACTCGGCCAACCCACCCATGTACGAGTGCCTGTACAAGCCTTGCTCGTACAAGTCGAAGCGTGACTCCAACCGCAAGCAGCACATGGAGAAGGCCCATGGCTGGAACTACGTGCGGACCAAGTCCAACAATAACAACAAGTCGTCCCTACCAAGCGTGCAGGGAAGCACCGCCGAGCCAACCCCCCAGCTTCAGAACATCGCAACCCCGTCGAGTGACCATAGCGTGGGGGTCGCAACTCCCACTGATGACCAGCTTGGCCACATCTTCAGCAACAGCAACAACAATCTTAACTTCCCCACGTACCTACCTCATGATACCGATTTCGACATGATCCCGCAAGATCTCAAGCTCGACTACTCTCCTGCCGACAATGGCACACCTTCGACTGACTCTGGGCTGGACTTCAACTCTACGTACCAGGACATTGGGAATGACTTCACTCTCTACGAGGACATCTACACTGCCCATGTCCGAGTTCCCGCTCCGATGCATGACGTTTTCCAGAAGGAGTTTCCTCAGCATTTTACTAGCTTCACCGCTGCTGAGATGCGCCCGCCGCAACCTGCTTCTCATATCTCGCCCATCGGGCAGGGCAATGCCATGCTATTTACGCCCTCCTCCCTGGCCGAGATCGACGAAGGTTTCGACGAGCACCAAGACTTCTGTGGCACAGGGAAGGGCTACAATGGTGATGATTTTGTCCTGTTTCCGGACAACAATACCTCGAAGCCCGTGTTCAACAACCCACTCCTCTTCGGCGAGATTCCGAGCCTGGCTGCCGGCTTCTCCCAACCAAACTCGCAGGATTTGCTGGACGCCTTGATGATGGATTGTCATTGGACGAATGATTACAAGAACTTCACCCAACATTAGTCGAAGCTCCTGGAGGCGCGCATCAACCGGAATTGGATAAGATGACGGAGGCTTTGGGAAGCTTGGCTTCTTACGTTTTGTGTTACGATGTGACGAACTACAAATATGTTTATGGGGACGAGCAGATGATGTTATTCCTTCGATTCGAGCTGCCTAGTCCGGTTCAGATTGACAATACTATGTGGGCGACGATTCCAGCATACTTGCCTTGCCGTCTTTGTCTTGGGAGGCCTTATTTGCCTTTTCTTTGTCTAGGATCTAGGATTTCTTGCCCTGAGTATTGTCACCTGGTACTGTAATTAAGTTGATCTTCCCCTCAGTCATATTTATCAATGTCTTCACCGAGATGGCGGCCAAAGCTTGGACACGAGGTTGAAAAATGTCCAGGTTTTGATAATCAAGATAAATGGAACTAGAGCTAGCCAGATGCCTTTCATAAATGGAACACACATCGAGACTGTAAACTGCGTCTTTTTACTCTTGTGATGGCCAATAGCCACTGAATCTACCTACGCAGTAGTATCTGGCATTTCGATTGGGGGTTCGCCAAGGTCAGTTGTGTGGGCCTTCCTTTCATTTTATATCACGTGATACAGCTTTCCTCCCCAAAACCCGAACGCCCAAATTTTCAACTTGGATTCCGAGTTCTACAAAACAAACAATCATGGCTCCTGGCTCTTTAGCAAAGATCATCAGTCCGGACACTTTTTGGTTTCGTTTGCCGCTATCTAACCCATAGCCACTTATCTTTAGGTGTCAAAGCCTAGGCTACCTGTAACTAGTAAGTTCTCACCTCCGCGCCGTCCTACCTCTGGGCCTCGCTTTCTCTTTTCCCCTCGCGCCGTATGGCATCACTTTACATGATGAAGTACGCAACTCCTGTTGCACCCAATTATATCTTATAGGAAGAGCCGTCTGAGACTGTCCCCGAGAACTCAAGCCCCTCCTCCTCCCCCTTCCTGCGGCCTCCGAACCGCCGTGGTCGGTATCACCCGTGCGCCCCTGCCTCGGAGGGACGAGCCCTGTCCCCTTGCCTGACACGGACGAGATCTGGATCTTTTTCCTCTTTTCCCCGTGTATGAAGGCTGGACATGGTTCGCTCCTCTGGGGTGGGAGTATCCTGGTGCTGCTGCTCACGGTGGCGAGGATTCTTGCGGGATTGGGGTGGGGGAGGGGTTCTCCTCGGCTTGCCTGCCGCCACGAACCGTTCTTGCCCACAGGACCAACGGTACGCCGTTCGGGACGCGTTTGCATCGTCATATGCTTGCGGGGCGGGGGTGGAGAGGGGCGGTGGGCGGGTGGGGACGGTGGTGCTTAAAACCTGGGTATCTGAACTTTTACGAGTGATGCGTTCGGCGTGTTATGGATTGTGTCGAGGATTGCTGGGAATGGACCTTTTTCGCTAACCTCGTCACTTTTCATTCTAGGGATTCGACTTTTTAACTCGAATGTTCGAAGGAAAGGCCAGAAAGTAGCTTCGGACGAGTGGTCTTGACTGTTTGTAGACTGTGCTATGGTAGCTATCTTTTACGGTCTTTGGGAGTTTAAGGATGGTCAGCCTCGATCATTGGGAGCTCGAGAGACTCAATAGCTAGTTGATGAAATTGATGATCCTCACGACGCGCGCTTGCCCATTATAGAACTTGACATCGACACGTAACTCGTGGTACAGCTTCTCCAACCTATCTAGTGCCCTTTTTCCGCAGATTTATTTTCGGTGTGCTACCTCTATTCCCTTCTCGTCCTTTCTCTACACTCCGTTCCAGGGAGCCGACTTGAAGGCATGGCCTATCCAACCGTTTCCTTCTGGGTGAATCCGAGGGCAAAAGTCGGCCTCGACTTCAGCCAATGCCGGACTTCAGGGCTAAGCCGAGCTTTTATACAATGTCGATATTCAGGATCTTGATGTCCTCCTCGGGCCTCTCCTTGTAACTCCGGGCATTTTCAATCTTGTGGATCACGTCGAGACCTTGGATCGCCCGCCCGAAGATGGTGTGTTTATTATCCAGCCAAGGCTGCATGCACGAGAGGTTAGCCAAGTTTGATTTGAGACCCCTCACGGGGATATGGTTTCATATGGGGGAGGGAGACGAAAATAAAGGGGTCTGGGTACTCACCGTCTTCTCTGTGGTTATGAAGAACTGGCTCCCGTTGGTGTTGGGGCCCGCGTTGGCCATGCTCACCGTGTAGGGCTTGTCGTGCTTGAGGCTGCTGAACTCGTCCTCGAACTCCTTGCCCCAGATGCTCTCGCCGCCGGTGCCGTCTCCGAGCGGGTCGCCGCACTGGATCATGAACTTGCGGATGACGCGGTGGAAGATGGTGTTGTTGTAGTAGCCCCTCTTGGAGTGGGTCACGAAGTTCTCCACCGCCTTGGGCGCTGCGTCAGGGAACAGGCGGATGTGGATGTCGCCGTACGTCGTGTGGATGACGGCGGCAGTCCCCGTCTCGGCCGCCTTCTTCTGCTCGGCCTTCTTCTGGCCGAGCATCGTCGGCTTCTCGTTCTGGACGTCCCTCGTCGACTTGGAGATCTCTTCCTCGTTCGTGAACATGTAGAACCGCACTCTCCCGATTCCTGTGGCGACGAGGATCGGGTCTCTGGTCTCGGATTCTTGGAGCAGTGGGTTGCTCGACGCCGCCATTGCGACGGTGGTGACGCCCTTTTTCTGGGGCTGGCCTTGATATATAGCAAGTCCCAGGGGCCTGAAGTTCTCGTCCTTGCCGTACACCTTGACGATCTGGTTGGTAAATGTGTTGAGCACCTTGATGCCCAGGTAGGAGCCGTACATGATGAAATTCCCGGATTCGTCGAATATGATGTTGAACTTGTCGCGGAAGGCCGGCGAGTCGAGCTCTCGCTCCTGGGCAAGGCGCCGCCCAAACTCCACATTGTCTAGCTTCTGGATGGCGGTTCCCGCCTGCTGCATCTCCTCGATGACCTTCAGCGACTCGTCGTAGGTCCGATGCAACTTGGCAGAGGCGAATTCGAATATGCGGATCTTCCTGTCGGGGAAGGAGAAGGTGGCGAACTGGTTGCCGTCCGGCGATATGGTAAGCGAAGTCGGGACCGACTTTGCCTTTTTGAAGTCGAAAAGGTTGGTTGAGCTTTTGTACTGGAAGACGTTATCGGGCTTCTCGTAGCTGCCGCTGGCCCTCCAGTACTCGATCATGCCGTTTTCGTCGGCCGATATCACGCAATCAAATCTATCATTAAACGACATGAGCGTCACCACGCCCCGATGCAAGCCCTTGAGAGTATGGAGAGGCTCCTCCGTCTCCCCGCGCCCGTCATAAACGTGGATCAGGGGCTTGTCGTTCTCCGAGACGGCCAGGAGCGGCAGAGACGCGCCTTTCTTGTGGACCCAACATATGCAACGCGGCGAGAAGTCAAGTTGGAGCATAGCCAGCAGGTCAAAGGTGATGACATCAAAAATCTTGACTGACTTGTCGGCACCAGCAGTGGCAAAGCTCCTGCCGTCCTGGCTAACTGACACGGACACGACCTCGCCCTGGTGGGCCTTGAACTCCTTTACGAACTCGATCCCCTCGGCGACCTTCTTCCAGAACTTGACTACACCATCAACAGACGTCGTGATGAGGAATTCGGTGAGGGGCGTCATCGTCACGAATGAGAGCGGTTCCTTGTGCATCAGGGACCTCGAGTACCGGGCGGACTTGGGCAGCGCCGATATGTACAGCTTCTCGTAGGGAAGAACTCGTCGCTTCTTCTTCGGGGCTGCCGATGGCAGCTGCGGTCCCATGTCATCGTCGGAAGAACTGTCTGCCAGGGGGAAGGGCCTGTTAGTTTGCAGGACGTGAGAGGGAATGCGCCAGGTTCTGTGCTTACCAGCCTCATCCTGCTCGGCGAAATCTGAATGGCTCCGCTTGTTCGACTTGACATCGTCCTCCTCTTTTGGGTCCGCCATTTTGGGTGCTGGTATAGGCGGTAAAAATGGGTTGGAGGCGAATTGAGAGCTTGTCTGCAGCTGTTGGTGTGGACGTCTCGCGTCTGTGCAATAATCTGTAGATCGCTGATTTGGTGGAGTGTCAAAACTGAAGCAGGAGTGTCACCTGCCAAACAGCTGGAATACGTACGGCCTTTGCCAATTGGGGAGCCTCGGCATCTGATTAGTGTTGGTTAGTGTGTTGGTTAGTTCCCGTCGTCAAGGACATAGGTATTGTACCTATAATATCCCCCCTCTGCCCTCATCCATGCACATTGACTCGGGTTGGTTGCGAAAGCTACACTACTAGTAATCAGTCTATCTCATCCTTATCCCTCTTAATGGCGAGACATTCGTTGCAGAGGTTCGCCTCGCCTTCGAGGGCGTTCTCAGGCCTCGTCCACCTAATTGGACTGGGCTCCTTCTCTGCGTCGTTTGTATATCTATTTACGTTCCCAAGCCCCATATCTGCGTCTTTTGGCGGACAGTTCCAGTACCTGACCATCATCGGACTGGCGCTGGCAACCATAACCTTCATCTTAGGTCTATTGGCCGACATAACCCTCAGCCCACAGCTATTTGCAGCCAAGAATGTTCTCTCGGTCTGCTCAGCGCCGCTGCAGGTCTTGGTTACCACCCTTTATGGGGGGCTCTGCGCCATAGACAAGGGTCTGGTGGTGCCCCCCGAACTTGAACTGCCCTTGCTCCCAGACTTTGGCTTCCACGTCATGCCCGCGATCATGTTGTCTCTGGACTTGATCCTACTTAGCCCTCCGTGGACCATCAAGTCTTACAACGCAATGACCCTGAGTCTGGCGTTGGCATTTCTCTACTGGGGTTGGATAGAGTACTGCTTTAGCAGGAACGGATGGTGAGAAGCAACCCCCCGAGGCCGAAAAATGCCCTTCAACTCGGCTTACGCAATTATGCACCCAGGTATCCATATCCAATATTTGAGCTGCTAAGCACCTCCCAGCGGGCCCTTCTGTTCGCCGTGTCCGCTGCGTTGATGACTGGGAGCACCATGGCATTGAAGTGGGGGTACGGGAAGCTCAATGGCATCGAGAAGTTCAAGAGTGACGCAATCAACCCTACGAAGATTGACTAGCATAGCACCGTCACCCTCCTGCAAGCGATCTTCCCGAGAACCCGTGGGCACACGCAAAACATCTTCGGAGAGTCGGCGGGGGCCAGTCATCAATTCGGCTTCCGTGTTCGGAGCATGCATGAGGAGCGAAGACCTCCGGGATTGGGCTGTTTCAAAGCGATGTCTTGTTGTGAGAAGGGTGTGACATTGCATCGGCTACAACACAGGTGTGACCACCTATGTATTTATAGATATTAATAACCTACCTAAGCTCCCCCACATTCTCACATTCTCACATCTATTACAACGATAAGCCAATGCCCAGTACGGATCCGTATATGAAGCTCTTTTCTGCGAGTAATACCTCAGCTCTGTGGCACGGCACTAGAATGCCACTCTCTGATTCGCCCATTACACTACCATCAGGTGTGTTTGTATCTCATGCTCAAGACCCTGCAGCGAAGTAACGGTAAGAGCTATTAACAGCAACGGCAAGAGCGTCAGCTGCAATGACCAGGCGGTTGACAGCAACAGTAAGCTAATCAAAGTTGTTATTTCGGGCATTAAAAGGTTAGTGAAAGTAAACAATGTCGCGGTATGTGGCACAAAGAGGCGTCATCAACCATGTCTAGAGCTTTGGACGTCTTACGCCTCTTCCCAATCTGTAGGACTAAGCTTAGGTCCGTTGATGACCTATTTTGTTGACTCGGAAGATCGTTTCCCACTTAACTGGTAAGCAGGCGTGGCTGTCCTACCTACATAATGCACGTGTTAGAAGAAAAAGACGAAGAAAACGTGGCCGTAACGTTGTTGGCTGTGCATTCGAAAGGATGTCTTGCAGGCCGACAATCTGCAGGCCGTCGGACAGCTTTTTCGGTAGGTCTTCGGTCAGTTGCCTAATAAAGCGAAAACCCTGTAGGATTAGTGCAGCTGCTACCAGGTTCCTGGTAATGCAGAAATCGCTTTGAGGGCTTTGAAGACCAGATATGTCTGACAGGGTGGTTTAGGTTGCTAGGTTGTTTTGTCCGTCTGATTGGGATTTCCTCGGCCGAGGTACCTACCTAGCCATTTAATAGCAGTGGCAAGAGATATCGACAGGTAATAGTCACAGCGATTGCAACAGCGCCGAATTACGTCCATCCAAGTTGACCAGTTCAGACAACATGTGAGGAAACGAGGGGCTCCAGATAGTTTGAAGTTGGCTTGCAATGTTGGTGCTTGACGTCAAAGCCTCGCTAGTATATTAACGTGGAAACTGAAAGTTTTGAGGTGGCCAAAACGGCCTTCCGCAACCACCCCCACATCCCTTTTGAGTCATGATTGAAGGTACCTTGATTCCCCGATAGGTCACCAAAAAAATTATAAAGAACCTCGCCTCCTACCGACTTCAGATCGTGGTCGCAAATTATCCTGCCGAGGAACCTTCAGTCTCTGGGTGTCGAGTCTGTCAGATTGGGCCTTGAAGCTGTCAATTGTGCGTTCAATCGCCGAATACCCCTCCCCATGTCGGTAAGCAACTTCTATCACACTGCGCGCCCCTCACGATGTGCCCCTCCTAATGAGCACGATCGTTGCCCCAGACCTTCTTCATTCAGAACCCGAATGTCGGGAACAAGGACCAAAGCGAGGACCGGAGGAGTAAGTAGCCCAATGGCCATTATTATCAGATGCCATTGTGTCCTAACTTGCGCCTAGTTCGCGGCTACAATCCCCTGATTCCGCCCAACCTGCTCCAGCATGAGATTCCCCAGACGGCGCAATCGAAGCAGACCGTCCTGGCTGGCCGCGAGGAGGCCGCAGCCGTCGTCAGTGGCACCGACCCGAAACAGCGCCTGCTCGTCATCATCGGCCCTTGCTCGATCCACGACCCCAAGGCCGCGCTAGAATACTGCGACATGCTGCTTAAAGAGAAGGAGAAACACAAGGACGAGCTGCTGATCGTCATGCGCTCTTACCTCGAGAAGCCGCGCACCACAGTCGGATGGAAGGGCCTCATCAATGATCCCGACATCGACAACAGTTTCGACATCAATAAAGGCTTGCGCCTCAGCAGGAAGCTGTTCGTCGACTTGACCGACAAGGGCATGCCTATTGCCAGTGAGATGCTGGATACGATCAGCCCGCAGTTCCTGGCCGATGTCCTGAGTCTGGGAGCCGTTGGTGCGAGGACTACCGAGTCTCAGTTGCACCGGGAACTCGCGAGCGGTTTGTCATTCCCCGTCGGCTTCAAGAATGGCACGGACGGGACCCTAGGCGTCGCGATCGATGCCATTGGCGCCGTGAAGCACCCACATCACTTCCTTTCAGTCACGAAGCCGGGGGTGGTTGCCATCGTCGGCACAGTGGGTAACGAGGACTGCTTTGTCATTCTCCGGGGCGGCACCAAGGGCACAAACTACGATGCCCAGAGCATCGCCGAGGCGAAAGCAGCATTGGAGAAGGCCAACCTCAAGCCACGGTTGATGGTAGATTGCAGCCACGGTAACTCGTTGAAGAACCACAAGAACCAGCCAAAGGTTGCCTCAGTCCTCGCAGAGCAGATCGAGAACGGAGAAGAAGCCATCATGGGGGTTATGATTGAGAGCAACATCAGCGAAGGTAAGTGCAGCTGCCACCTGCAGCAGCGCACCAGTGCACCAGACCAGTGCTCTAGCGGCTCTAACATGGTTTATCCAGGCAACCAAAAAGTACCAAAGGAAGGGAAAGAGGGCCTTAAATACGGTGTCAGCATCACAGACGCCTGTATCGGTTGGGAAGATACTGTCTCTGTGCTGGATAGACTTGCGAACGCGATCAAGAAGAGGAGAGAGGTCCTCAGCCAGAACGGTCACGTTGGCGACGTAAGTTCCATCAAGTCTCTCGAAACTGCCGAAATGGCTGACATCCAATTAGTGACGATACTGCCGAGTTGAAAGTTCTGAAGGATGATGGAGATTTGGATGAAGGTTTCGATGGAGACGGCGCTGCATGTCGAGCCAAGCGTGTTCATCGATAGACAGGCGTTTTTCAGTTTGCTGACATAGAAGTGAGAAGTGCGGACATATTTGAGCACATAAAAGCTTAGAAAATCGCCATCACATAAATCTGCTGGAGGGATGTTCGAGCAACCGCTCATGCTGTCATTCGCTTAGGTGGTAGGTAGGTCCAGTCCATATGTACAGTGACTAGGTTGATTGGATTCGCAAATAAAAACGGGCTGTGTTGCTTGTGACGCTCTAGTCCAGCTGGTTGGTTATTCTAGCCCTCTCATTGGATAAACCAGGCCGCTGAGGCGGGTTCTCTCTCGGTCCGGGGGGATGTTGCCGGAATAGCCCGACACCCTGGTCTTTTCACTTGCTTGATTTTCAACCTCACCTGCTGTGCGAGCACTCCGGACCTTCAAAACACGGGGATTGGCGGCCAATTGCCCTTGTCACCCTCATCGAGACATCTCCCTTGGACTCCTCTTGGTTGTTCAATATGTTGGCCAGGACTTGCTTGCGCTCGGCGCGCGCTTTCACTGGCGCAAGAAATGGCGCCATTAACTTTTCCAAGGTACGAATTGACTGACCTGATGGTGTTTACTCGCAATTGAGGGCCGCTTGACTTCTCGAGAGTCTTGATCCTAGACCAAGAGTCATCGCTCAGCTCCCTCCCTCTTGTATAAGAGCTAACTCATGGTTCTTATTTGTGTAGCGTGCTGCCTCTTCGTCGAGCTCTGGACCGTCCGCTGAAGCCTCCCCTTTACGCTTGAACATCGCCGCCGCCGCCGCGACCACCGTTGCCGTCGGTTCGATTGCCTGGTACTATCACCTCTATGGGTCTACGGCCCATGCCATGACTCCTGCTGAGGAAGGGTAAGTTGCACGTCCAGGTGTTGACCACGTCCGGGATGGGTCAACCCGTCTCAGGCTGTCCTGAGCTATATAATCCCAATCGCCATCGAGGGGCGTATAGATTGGGGCGGATGGAACACGAAGCTGACTGCCTGTCTAGACTTCATGCTACCAAGTACCCTTGGGTTCACCAGCAATGGCTCAAGACCTTCGACCACCAAGCGTAAGGCCACTCAGTCTCTTGATGACAAGGGCGCAAATAGCTCATGAAAATACGTATCTAGACTCCGCCGTGGCTTCACCGTCTACCAAGAAGTTTGCGCGGCATGCCACTCTCTCAGCCGAGTTCCGTACCGATCTCTTGTCGGCACGGTCCTGACCGTCGACGAGGCCAAGGCGCTGGCTGAAGAGAACGAGTTCGATACCGAGCCGAACGACCAAGGCGAGATCGAGAAGCGACCTGGAAAGCTGTCCGACTACCTCCCGGCCCCGTATAAGAACGACGAGGCTGCCCGGTTCGCGAACAATGGCGCTCTGCCCCCGGATTTGAGCTTGATTGTCAAGGCTCGGCACGGCGGTTGCGACTACATCTTCTCCCTGCTGACTGGCTACCCCGAGGACCCCCCAGCGGGTGCCCAGGTTGGCGAAGGGCTCAACTTCAACCCCTACTTCCCCGGAACCGGCATCGCCATGGCCCGTGTCCTCTTCGACGGACTGGTCGACTACGAGGATGGCACGCCGGCGTCGACCTCGCAGATGGCAAAGGACGTTACCGAATTCCTCAACTGGGCCGCCGAGCCGGAGATGGACGACCGCAAGCGGATGGGTATGAAGGTTATAGTCGTTACGACGGTCCTCATCGCGATGAGCGTCTGGGTCAAGCGA
Organism: Phialemonium atrogriseum; assembly: GCF_030411735.1. Classification (NCBI taxonomy): domain Eukaryota; kingdom Fungi; phylum Ascomycota; class Sordariomycetes; order Cephalothecales; family Cephalothecaceae; genus Phialemonium; species Phialemonium atrogriseum. The sequence goes on from NW_026848146.1 coordinate 273,506, forward strand.
TACAAGTGGGCTTACCTGAAATCGAGAAAGGTTGCCTATGATCCGCCAAGAATCGCCCGCCGCCAGTAATTAAACAATCATCTCGTGTCTGTATGATATTCTTGGCTCCTAGAAAGGCTCCTTTGTTCGCGTAGACGAAAAAACAGGGGATAAGGGTTGGTAGTTGAAGCGATCTGGATGAGTTGGTGGGTTAAGCTGTAAATCACAGTGTGTTTCGGTCCAAATACAACCAATCTTCCTCATTGAACATATTGGGCACCCACTGAATATTTCGGATATGGTAGCCGGCCATGTTTGCCGCAATGTCAAGGCTTTCGAATTGCCTTCTAACGTGATCAGGCCTAAAATTGACAGCTACAAACCCCAACAAAAAAGCCCACTCACCATCCATTCACCTACCTTCACACCTGGTTATCACATCGTTTAGACACTTTCTTTCATTGAATATCTTCATATCTCATTACCATATTTTCATTTTCAATGATTTTATCCAGCATGGGACTTGAAGTTTAACGATGAGAAAATTACTATTCATCAGCTGCCGGCTCTCTCGCTTTTGCCTAGGGCGGCACTCTTTCCAGCAACTTCTTCCAGTGAAACACACCTCATATAACTTCATGTTCCCCCGATGAGTTGGACGACAAAATGGGAGGGCTATCAGGCAGGGCCGCAGATCAACTGCAGCCCCCCGATTCATCAACCACCATACCAATGGCGTATTTACATGCCAAACAGACCGGGATGAGCATGGCGGCCGACCTCTTATACGGCCTCGACATCGAAGACGGCGAATCCCGGGAATTCCTCAAGTCCCTCATCGTGTCCGGGCTGGTGCCGAGGGAAGAAATGAAGCGGCTCTACGAAGCCAGCCTCATGCAGGGCGTCGAGGAATGGTACATGCTCGTCAACTGCGCGACGTCGATCAGGAACGAGGCGGTCTCGCGGGCCGGGTTAGCGGACGGTGACGAAGGTGACCCTGGAGTGGTGCCGTATGTCGCCTACGTGCTCTCCGGGAAAGCGGCCGAGGACCAGGCCCGGCGGTCAGCCGAGCCTCGGCGCCGGGAGGGGAGGTCCAAGTCCTCGTCCAAGAGGCGGCGGACTGGGACTGTGTCTCGGTTCTGGGAAGACAGCCCGGTGGTGCCGGCTAGGGTAGGGCCGTCGGCTGATGCTCGGCGACAACAGGGGCCAGCCCACGATGTCCAGGATGGAGGAGATGGGCTCGGCGAAGCAATAACACCGGGTTCTCCGCCTGCTAAAAGAAAGCGGAGGAGGAAATCAAGTATAAGGGAAGAACAGAGCGCGGAAAGCAATTGCGAAGTCACGATGCCGAGAGGGAGACAACATGGCCCCCTTACAGAGACTGCGGATCCCACGCTAATATCGAATGGAGACGACCCAAGCTTACTGCTCGAGATCAAGGTAGAGGACGACGGGGGAGTGCCATGGGACATACCCGCCGACATATCCCGGCCGAGACAGCTCGTCACCAAGTCGCCATACTTCAGCCCCCAAGCCTCCCCGGCCAAGAAGGCGCGCCCCCGACGCGGGACAATCTCGAGCCTCCCGATCCCGCCGCTCTCGGCCCCGCGGTTCGGTCTCATCCAGGAGGAACTGGCGGACGACCCGTTCCGGCTCCTCGTGGCGGTGACGCTGCTCATCCGCACGACCGGCAGGGCGGCCATCCCGGCGTTCCGGCGCCTCGTGGACCGGTTCCCGACCCCGGCGTCGCTCGCGGCCGCCGAGCCGGCCGACGTCGTCGAGGTCATCCGCCACCTCGGCCTGTCGGCCGTCCGATGCGCGGCCCTGCAGAGGTACGCGGGGCTGTGGGCCGCGCGGCCGCCGACGCGAAATGTCAGGTACGGCGTGAAAAACTACCCCCGGCCCGGCGACGGCCGTGGGGTGACGGCGCGTGGCGAGTATGGGCCGGAAGCAGAGGATGGTGATGGTGATGGTGGCGGTGAAGGTAACGGCGACGGCGACGGCGACTGCGACTCTACGGCTGATGTGCCCCGGAGGGAGGCACCGGCTTCTGCGTGGGAGATCGGCCATCTCACGCAGGGCCCCTATGCCATAGATTCGTGGCGCATATTCTGCCGCGACGTGCTCCTCGGCCGGGCCGAGGACTGGACGGGCAAGGGGCGGGAGTCGATGTTCCGCCCTGAGTGGAAGCGCGTCCTGCCGGCCGACAAGGAGCTGAGGGCGTGCTTGCGGTGGATGTGGATGCGCGAGGGCTGGGAGTGGGATCCTGTGAGTGGGGAGCGGGTCGTGCTCAGAGAGGAGATGCGGAGGGCCGTGGATGAGGGTCGGGTCGGGTATGACGACAATGGGGGGTTGGTGATTCTAGACCAGCCACTGACGGAGTCGGATGCCGTTGGATGAGGGTTGCTGGATGTGCATGAGAGTGCTCCTTGGATGTCCACCAGCCGGCATTCACTGGCCCGCGAGTGATCTTGCGGAGGCACCTAGAGTGATTCGTGACGGCGTCACGTTACTCGCTTCGACGCTGGGATCGCGAATCACCGTCACCACTGGCCTTGACGATAGCCAATATATATATCCCTCTCTCTTCAGGGTCCCTCCCCCTGTTGCCAGCATGCTCCAGCACTCTATGATCTCCCCGGGCTCAAATATCAACATTTACTGACCCATCAAGTGCAAGGACGACACACCTGCCCAGTGTCTCCTGTCACTGCGACCAAGATGAAGTCTGCCATGCTACGCTTCCTCGCCCTCTTCCTATTAATCACATCTGGACTTGCCGCCACGAAGCACCCGCATAACTTCATGAAGAACTGCCATGATTGGGTCTTTAACTCGACCGAGGTAGCCATTACCGCTTCATGCCGCGCGGGTTCTGGCAATGAATTTTGCTCCATACTGAAGCTCGACCGCTGCTACGAGTGCGTCACTCCATGATCAGGGGGCTTGTTACCGTTTACCTCTCGCTCGCTGACCTTCGTCCAGAAACCGGGATGGCGAGGTGGTGCCTGTCAAAATGTAAGATAACCCGCGCCCCCACCCCCTTCTCTCGCGCTCCTCACATTCGACTCGGCATGCCCGTTGCTGACAAGTTCGCAAAAGGGGTCGTCTTGCCGAGACATGCTCCCTGTGGCCAAAGACTGGGTATACCGACCTTGAAAACTTCCCCGTTCGATGTCTAAGCCTGACAGGGGGCCTGGTTTTCTCGTACATTAACCTTAGTAGGATCTACACACTTCCAACGGAGAGCCAACCACCAGTGCTGACAGCGATGATTAGACGATCATATCGGCAGCCAGGACGGGTTCCTGGTCTGCAATAACGAAGTTGCCTTCCCTGTTTAGCCAGGTGGGTAGAAGCTTGATTGGTGACAAACAACTTACTTGTTTTGGAAACTCTGAGGGGGATAGACCCTCAGCGGTATTGCAAACGTCTGGATGATGGGGTTGGTGGTCTAGGGTACCTACAGTTTACTTTGGGAATATTGAACCCAGCCGGCTTCCATTTTCTCTTCAGAATATCCGCTCCCTTGACTTGCCATCCCCTCAATCTGCTTTAGTTGAGCCAGAATGCGGTTGCTTCCACGGAATGGGATATCTGAGAAGGAACGCCTTCCTTGGGTTTCCCCTGAGCCAATATGCCCCCATGGCAAGGTACCTAGGTAGCTTGCAGGGTAATAGAGCTCCATGTAAGGTTATGAAGCGACGTCCCATAATATTCTTCTGCCGAGTCGGATCCATCAAGCACCTGCAGATCGCATATGCTGTGACGCTGTGCTACTTGGCCGCGTGGGGTTTCTGGGGAGGACTGCCGTGGAACCTGCACTGACTCGTACTAATCTTAGGCTGTGTGTTGCGTATACTCAAGTAGGTATGTACCTAGGTACGGTATCGATTGATGGCCTATTGTGGCTTTGATATCTGGTAGGGAGGCCTGGCATTATAGGCTTGTAATGTGGAAGATGGATTCACTTCCTCAGTATTATCAAGCTCAGGGTACGTGGCCAGTGAACAGTTCAGATGGGTTGGGCAGTTCTGCCTGTGTGCTAGATTAAATGAGTAACGGAACAAGGAGTGAATGGAGGGTATAAATAGGGCACCTTCCCATCCCTATTCATCACACAAGCATCGCGCCTCCCTCTGTGGGACAATAGGACAGGGGTCTCGCTTCCCATCGGGAACTTCTCTGACCCAGACCTCGACTCGGTAGGTAGGTACGTTTCACGGCCAAGTGTCTACCTTGTCTACCTACCTAACCTAACCCTCGGACCAGTTGTTCCATCTTCCAACGTCCCGAAGACCATCTTCCCCGAAATATCTGCTGGCTCAATTCCTGGTCTTCTTCCACCCCTGCAACCATAGGTTCACCTGGCAAACACCTCAGCAACTAAGGTTGGCCAGAGGAATTGAGAAACAACAACCTACCAGCTACCGAAGCAATGGCGTCCATCGTGTCTACCATTTCCACGACCTTGGTCTTGTCTCTCGCATTCGGTGGACAGTTCGTCACACCTCAGAGCAGTTGCCCAGATGGGGGCTTCATCACAACTTGTATCTACCCGGGCTACAATTTCACCGATTCCAATCTCGGCATGTACTGCCTGAACAACCAGGTCGATCTATTTGCATACAACTGGACCTCGTACAGTTACCCTTCCTCCTCTCCCCCTTCCTCCCCCCGGCGGTTCCCGTGGGTCATAATAGGATGGGAACACCAATACTAACCACCGCATCCATTACTGACAGGCTCGACCTGAATCTGTGCGTTGCCAACAACGGCGGAACGTTGATCGCCTGGGATAGGTACGTCTCCCGCCTCGGGAGTGAGGCATCTACGCCAGGGGAATCCTGGGTTGTAGACGAGCAGGTTCGCTAACGACATTTGGACCTTGAACAGTGGCGCATACGCCGACTCATGCTCCAACTGCTCGGTCACCAAGACCTCCACCCTCTACCTGACCTGCGACTGTGAGGACATGGGCGGATCTCAGATCGCCAGCACCTTGGATCTCAGTCCGTTTGCCAGAGAATGAAGGGGGACTCGATCGACTTTGCTAACAGGGCAACCTAGACACGGTCATCTACAACGTGGACGGCGCCATGAATTGTTGTGGAAATACGGGCAGCAAGACCTGGAAAGGCCCGGGTAATGATGTCGATATCCAGGGGCTGAGGGGCACCCATCTGCCATGAGTTGAGAGGTGGTGAGGTATTGGCGGTCTGTGGCGTTCAAGGAACGGGGGATATGAGTTTATTTGTCTTTTTATCATTGCATTTGTGATGGGGTAGGTCTAGATACCTCGCCAGGTAGCACATAACGGCGACGATGGCCTTGTTTCGTCTCCGCATCCATAGAATTGGACGAACATAAGAATCGAGACTAAGGAACTCCCACCTCTCCAGAACGTGACAAGGCATAGCACCACCCACGCCCACCGATCCTCTGCCAACACATTGCGGAGTGACAGCTAGCCTCGGCTTTGGCAACATCAGCAGCGGCCAACGACCCAAGGGCCCAATCACTAGTGTGCGGAAGACTGTCCTCAGGAACGGCTGTGTGAGATGTCGAACTCTCGGTGGCATTTCTCGTTTGTTGGCGATTTAACTGATTATCGACATGACGGCAGCTTCAACGTTACAGGAGATAACGGTCGAGAGAACGGACCATGGTCTCACCGCGTTTTGACCCTGGAGAGGACGCTTCCTTTTTCAGCACCCCAAAACACCCATACTCAAGCTCCTCTGATCCGACTTGTTGTCCGGCACGTGGGATCTAGTGAGGCCTGCATGGTTTGGGAATGAAGTTCCTTCAGGATTCTGGAACGGTGGCGGTGCACTTTTCGTACTTTTGCCTCGGGAAGGTGTGGACGCAAACTGCACACTAATTCCACAACTCAACAACCTTGAAGATGATGCCTACCCACCTGGTATTGCGACAGGCCAAGACGAACTTCTCCACTTATGCACGATTTCCTATTTTCACGGAATATTTAATGCGAGTGGATGATGAGCAAACTAACAGACGTGGTTGACCTAGAGTCATGTCGTCATCGGTGATCATCGACTGCCAAGCAAGAGCCTCAACTGCAACTCAGTCAGTTAGGTATAAGTCAACAAGTGTGACGGTAGGCCTCAAGAGCTGACGGCGTTCGTGATCCTGGTTATCCTACGTTCTCTCTATTGGTAGCTCTCTACTTTCAGATTCCCTCTATACAGCTGTTTCGGTCAGATAACACACACATTTCAACATGACCGACAAGCCTCAGTTCAAACAGGGTAGGGTGATGAATATCCAGGAAACAACTTTCGATCGCAACTAACAAACGTGACCGGCACAGGCCACGAGATTCCTGTCTCGGGCCAGCAGTTCCCGGGCAAGGAATACAAGATGCCCTATCCCAAACCACTATTCGAACAGGTCCCGACGGACAGGGGTGGTGCGCAGGAGTACAAGGCGGCAGGAAAGCTCAAGGGCAAGAACGCAATCATCACTGGTGGAGACTCGGGTATCGGGCGGGCGACTGCGTTTCTGTTTGCGCGGGAAGGAGCCGACGTGTTCATCGCCTATCTGCCGGAGGAGGAGAAGGACGCTCGGGACACGAAGAAACGGGTGGAGGAGATTGGCCAGACATGCCACTTGCATCCCACTGACCTCAGAGACCGCAATAACTGCAAGAAGGTCGTTGACGAGGCCGTCAAGGTGTTCGGAGGCCAGATCGACATCCTCTTCAATAATGCCGCCGTCCAGATGATGGTTGAGGATGTCAAGGACCTGTCCGAGTGAGCAAGCAAAGTTTGGATACCCTGGTGTTAGTGTTACTGCTGACAAAACCGGCAGGGATCAATGGGTAGACACGTTCAACGCCAACATCCATCCCTTCTTCTACCTCTCCAAGTATGTCCTGCCGCACATGAAGGGCGGAAGCACCATCATCAACAACGCCAGCATCAACGCCTACATCGGCCGGCCGGACCTGCTGGACTACACGTCGACCAAGGGCGCCATCGTCGCCTTCACGCGCGGCCTCAGTAACCAGCAGCTCAGCAAGGGCATCAGGGTCAACGCCGTCGCTCCCGGGCCGGTGTGGACGCCGCTGATCCCCTCGACAATGACCGAGGAAAAGCAGAAGCAGTTCACCAGCCCCATGGGCCGGCCGATCCAGCCGAGCGAGGTGGCGACCTGCGTGGTCTTCCTGGCCTCGGCGGACAGCTCGTGCGTGAGCGGGCAGACCATCCATTGCAACGGAGGCACGGTTGTCAATGGATAGGGAGTAAATAGTAAATGAAGCTCGTTGTATTGTATAGTAATATGTACAGAGAACATACCTTACGTATCTTGGTGGCATGGATTTGCAGCAAACGCGGGGAGAGGCGGGCGGGTACCTGCGTTGGGCCGGCAGTGAGGGATAATTTATGCGGCAAGATTAAATGAGACAGCTGCCCATCAAGGGACTCCGGGGAGCTGCCAACCGAAATTCATGACGAACGAGACGGCAAGATTCGCAGCATTCGCAGCGGTGAGGACAGAGAACGGAGGACCGTGAGGTGACCTCGGACGTACCATTTGGTAAACACCGAGGTGGTTGGGCTGCCACTGCCGCTGAACGAAGCGCTGCGCTCGGCCCACAGCATGGCCTAGCCCAGCCTCTTAGAGCGCTGGGGTGCTTGGGTGGTGGCGAAGATGTCTACCAGGGCAACAACTTCTTATAATTCAAACATTCTCTCCCTTCGTTTCCTGTTTCCTTGTTCCAACAGACAGTTCCCATTCCAGTCCTCCCAATACAAATAAGGTGAAACTCGCTTGGTCCAACAGCCCATTCAAGTAGGAACCACCCCCACTACACTCTAAACTTCCTACCTTCCCACCTTAGTTTGTAAGCAAGTCATGAACTGGGCGACCTGGAATTATTAGGCCCGGAGCGAACGCCAAGATATGCAACACCGTTGAGTCTGCATAAGGCTTGTCAAGATGGCAGATCAGGAGCTTCTGAAGGGGGTCGTCGGCGTTGCTGGAACAGCTCTGGTTGTGCCTCTAAGTCTCCCTGCTCTCAAACGAGGTCTTAGTCAGCTTAGGCTTCGGGGAGGATATGCGCTTGTCGAAGACCTCTATCACGATGAGGATGGCACCGCAACAGAGGACTCCATCAGGGCATACACCGACCTCCGCCCGAGGATTGCACTCTGGCTGAGTATCAGCGCCGGCCTCGCGGTATCGATTGCATCCAAGGCGCTGTCAGCGCAGAATGCATACCCTTGGGACGACCGGCACTACCGCGGCCTGTTTATCATATCCTCGTGGGCCGATCTGGCGTCATGGGTAGGTCTCCTTGCGCCCGGATCCGAAGGGATCTCAAGCATACGAACTGTACTGACGTCGTTTACAAGATCCTCATCTGCCTGCAAGGCGTGTGCATTCCTCTCAGGAATCATTACCTGCTCAAATTCCGTCTAGGGATCTTCGGCTTGCTGTCTTCGCTGACCCTTGCCATCTCCATCGCCCTGAGAGATGCCTTCCCCGCGATGGCCGCCCTGACCGACCCTAATGTCGAGGTCAGAGTGTACGGCGTTCTGTGCCTTGCCCAGTTGGCAGCAGCACTGGCGGCAGCTTGTTCTTTCGCCGCCTTCCCCCGCCGCCCCGATGTCTATGAAGATGGCCACTTGGTCGACCAGCAGCATACCCTGTCCTTGCTCTCTCTGTTCTCCTATTCTTGGAACCGAGTCATCTTTGATATCCCAAAGGGGGGTCAGATGAATATGTCGGACATTCCGATGCTGGACCACAGCACCCGCTCCCGTAACTTGCGGGACAGCTTCTTTGCACGGCGTGGCAAGGGGTCAAGACTCTGGCGGCAGCTCATCAAGGCTTATTCTCGCGAGCTTGTCATCCAGTGGATTCTGACCCTGGTCATTGCCTTCCTGGCTCTCTTTCCGCAGCTCGTGCTGTTCAAGTTTCTCGAGAGGATCGAGTCGAGAGAAGACTTCAACTCGGCCGACCCCGGCCTATTTGCCTGGGTCTTTGGGTTACTCCTCAGCCAACTGCTCCAAGTTGGGGTTTATAACTGGCTGAGATGGATCACGAATAGCCGGCTGGATACCCCTGTTCTGTCGCTCTTACAGTCACTGGTCTTTTCTAAAGCTCTTAAGCAGTACGAGACTGCTGCTCCTGGACAGAAGGAGGGAGGAAAAGAAAAGGACAAGTACAAGGCAAAGGCCGCGGACTCGGGCAAAGGTAAAGACAAGATGAAATCTAGAGAGGACGAGACTCGACAGTCAGTTATCAACCATATGAAACTGGACAGGTAAGTCGCAGCCCCGTACCGCAAGAAGTATCCTTATCTGACAGCATCTCAGCAACCGGGTCACGATATTTTGCCAGTACAACAACAACTTCCCCCAGTCCTTCTTCAAACTCATCTTGGCGGGGTCCTTCTTGATGCGGCTGCTAGGCTGGAAGAGCACATTGGCCGGGCTCGGGTCGGCCTGTCTTATCATCCCGATCAGCACTCGGATGTCCAATAAATATGGGAAACTGCATTTCAGTTTGATGAGGTACCGCGATGCCAAAGCCCACCTGTTAACCGAGGCCCTGCAGGGCATGCGGCAGATCAAGTATTCGGCGCTCGAGCAGCACTGGGAGGATAAGATCCTCGCCAGCCGCAACGAGGAGCTGAAGCAGTACTGGAGGGTTTCCATGTGGCAATGCGTGCTGATCTTCCTCATCAATCTCGGGCCCCTACTCCTAGCCTGCGTCGCTTTCTCCGTCTATGTCTGGGAAAACGGCACGAACATCAGGGCCTCGGTGCTATTCACATCGCTGGGTCTGTTTGACCAGCTCGACGAGGCCGTGGCCTTCCTCCCGCTTCTACAGATGTACCTGGTAGAGGCCTGGACCAGCTGCGTGCGATTGGAAAAGTATCTCACACAGACCGACAAGGAGGACATTGCGATCCCCGGGGATACAATCGCACTCGACAACGCGACGGTGGCCTGGCCAAAGATTGAAGATTCGGACGGAGACTCGACAGAGCCGAGCGATGCTCATTCGATGCTGAAGGACATCTCCCTAGAATTCCCCACTGGCAAACTTAGCGTTGTCACCGGAAAGACTGGTTCCGGCAAGAGTCTCCTCCTTGCTGCCCTCCTAGGGGAGGTAAAGCTCGTGTCAGGGACGATACGGGTACCAACTCAGCCGCCGATACCTGAAGACGCCCCTAAGAGCATACCTGCATCTGGGTGGGTCATACCATCGTTGACATCCTTCGTATCCCAGACCCCCTGGATCGAGAGCGGGACAGTGAAGGAAAACATTGTGTTCGGCCTTCCATTTGACGAAACACGATACCAGAAAGTTCTCCACGCCTGTGCCCTGGGGAGGGATATCGAGCTGTTAGTGGACGGGGACCTGACCGAGGTCGGACCCAAGGGCGTCACCCTCAGCGGCGGCCAGAGATGGCGCGTGGCTCTCGCGCGTGCTCTGTATTCCCGCGCCGGAATCATCATTCTTGACGACGTCCTCAGCGCCGTCGACGCCCACGTCGGGAGACTAATCGTCGAGGAGGCGCTCACGGGCGAGCTAGCAAGGGGGAGGACGCGCATCTTGGCAACCCACCACGCAGAGCTCGTTCTTTCCAGAGCGAGCTACCTCGTACGGCTCCGAGATGGAAGGCTGGAGTCGGCAGAGAGCCTCGTCAGTTCTGAGGATGACACAAAAGACGACACCGAAGTCGAATCCACCTTGGTGTCGGACAGCGGAGCCGAATTCGAGGAGGACCAACAGCTGAAGCAGAACAATAAGAAACCCAAGGATGGGAGTGACAATGAGGAGAAACGGGAAACAGGTCGGGTCAAGTGGAAGGTCTACAGGGCGTACTACGACGCCAGCGGTGCGGCCTTCTACTGGATGTTTGGCATCAGCGTGCTGATCATTGCCCGTCTCCTGCCCGTTGCCCGAACGTGGGCCCTGAAGGAGCTCGCGCAGAGAGTGACCAGCGAAGACGGCCCCAAGCCCTTGGTGCTTGCCGGAGTCACTAGTTCCCAGGTATATCTCGGCAAGGCCGAGTACCGCATCGCTGCCGACTCAGAGCGCGACGTCGCCTTCTGGATGACGACATACGTCGTCTTATACTTCCTGGGCAACATTGCGACAGTCGTCAGAGTACTTGCTCTTCTCGTCGTGGGCTTGAGGGCGGCAAAGGTGCTATTCCAACGGCTCACCCATGCCATCCTCCGGGCTCCCCTGCGTTGGATAGATACGATACCCTCTGGCAGGATCTTGAACCGCTTCACCTCGGACACGTTTGTTGTTGACAAGCGGCTGGCGCCCGAGACCTTTGGCTTCATCCAAAACATCTTTGGTTTGCTAATTATCGTCGGGACAAGGTATGTATGAGAACAACTCCCCTGAAGATCTATGGCGCTGACTAGATTATGTAGCTTGTCCGTGTCTGTCTATATCATCTTCGTCGGGCTTGCTCTGCTGGTTTTCTACGCCCGCATAGCCAGCGAGTATATCAACGCGGCCCGCGAAATCAAGAGGCTTAACTCGACTTCGCACTCGCCCATCTACGACCAGTTCAGCTCAGTCCTGTCCGGTCTCTCCACGATCCGAGCGTTTGGCCGGAGCAACTTCTACATGAATCGCATGTACGCCCTTATTGACGACAACGCAAAGGCAGGCTGGGCACTCCAGATCGCGACTCGCTGGATGACGTTCCGAATGGGCGCCCTCGGCGCCGTCTTCGTAACGGTCGTGGCGACTGCCGTCGCCATCGGAGGCGTGGACGCTGCCCTAGCCGGATTTAGCCTGACATTTGCGCTGAGATACACTGGTGCTTTGACGACGTTGCTCCAGAGCATGACGTCCGTCGAACTAGGCTATAACGCGGCGGAGCGTATCTTGGAATATGCAGAGATCGAGACGGAACCGGAGGGGGGCGACGATGCGCCTGCAGCATGGCCAACCGAAGGGAGGATCGAGGTTGATAACCTGACAGCCAGCTATGCCGAGGACCTACCTGACGTTCTCAAGAGCGTCAACTTCACCATCAAGGCTGGCGAACGGATAGGGGTCGTCGGACGGACGGGAGCCGGCAAGTCTACTCTCGCCGCGGTGCTCTTCCGGCTGCTCGAACCCAAGCAGGGGTCGGTGCGGATCGACAATATCGACATATCCACCCTGAAGCTGGCACAATTGCGCAGCCGACTCGCCATCATCCCGCAAGATCCGTTCCTGTTCTCGGGGACCCTGCGCTCAAACCTGGATATGGAAGGGAAGCTCGATGATTATGACCTGGAGCTCGCCTTGCAGCGAGTCCATCTGGTCGAACCCCAAGGCCCAGATCCGGAGCGACCAAGCACCTATGTTCCAGCCGATGTCACGGAGGAGCCGTCCGCCGTGGCTGCAGCTCCTCTGGCCGACACGACAGAAGCCACCTCACCCGACGGGACCTCCGTCGCCAGCACTGACGGGCCCGCGCCCGTAGATCCCACAGAGCCCGACGCCAGCACGGCAAGCAACAACGCGACCAACATCTTCACCAACCTCTCGCACCCGATCTCAACAGGCGGCCTCAACCTCAGCCAGGGCCAGCGCCAGCTGTGCTGCCTCGCGCGCGCTCTCCTGTCGCGGCCCAAGATCGTGGTCCTCGACGAGGCGACGTCGGCCGTCGACCGCGGCACCGACGCGGCCATCCAAGCGTCGCTGCGGCGCGAGTTCGCGGCCGCGGGGTGCACGGTACTCGTCGTCGCGCACCGCCTCTCGACCGTCGCCGACTTTGACCGCCTGCTCGTCATGGAGGGCGGCAGGGTCGCCGAGATGGGCACGCCGAGGGAGCTGCTGCTGGCCGGGATGGCGAGGGCTAATGGGGGAGGCGGCGGCGGCGGCGGCGGTGGTGGTGGCGAAGACGGAGACGACGAATCGGCTAGTAGCAGCGGCGGGAGTGGGAGCGGCACGCGGGTCGGCGGGGAGGACGAGAGCGGTGGCGGCGGGGATGGTGATGGGACTGGGGCGTTCTGGGGGCTTGTGGAGAAGAGCGCCGAGAAGGAAAAGCTGATTGAGTTGATTCTGGGGGATGAGATCTAAGACGGGGTTGATTAGATTTGTTCATAGGTCGTGAGGTTTTAAATAGGGGGTTTTCTTTTTGTTTTTCAATTTAAAAGGGGGTTTTCCTATATTTTTCTTTTTTTCTAGTAGACCGATCATAGACATCGTTACTGAGGAAAGCACGGTAGGAAAAACGAACTCTTGTTTCCTGCGCTGTGCTCGATGGAACTACCTACCTAGGTACCTGCCCAGCCTAAGTAGGCAAATACCTAGGTAGAGGAAGTTGCTCCTCAGGGTGGCTATACGTGATATAGGTATCCACACTTGTTCCTAACAAAACTGTTTGTGAAACCAGCCGCGTTTAAATCTCCCAGCGCCAAGCGCTACAACCGGTGCGAAGCATCGAGGTGTCCTGGCTGCCGGCCGAGAGCATCGGGTCGATATTGTAACCCTCCACCTCCTTCTTGCCCTTGTCGCCGGTCGCAATATTTCCCGGCGGCGGGTCGTGCATGCTCTTCATGCGCTGTAGAGTCGTCGCCGCCGCGAGGCGAGGCGAGTCGGCCGCCGCCGCGACGGTCACAGACCCCGATGAGGTGGTCGATGGCGTCGGATCGAGGAGCCAGTCGGGGAAGCGGCCCAGCTCGGCCGGCCAGTGGTGGTCGGCGGCACCCGCATCGGCGTTGTATTCCGTCACCTTGTCAGAGATCTTCGAACGCTTCGCCGTCTGATTCAGGGGTCCCTCCTGGCTAGATGTGGCCGCCGGCCCTGAAGCCTTTCGCTTGGAAGGGCGGGCGCCAGTGTGGGTGGCATTTGGTCGCGCTCGCTTGCCTCGACCTGCTGATGTCGCGGTAGCGCTCGTGGCCCCCTTCGCGTAGCTACCGGTTTGTACTGGCCTACTCTTTTTGGACGGCGCTAGACTCCAGTCTAGGGCGGAGAGATTCATGTGGTGGTTGCCCATGCCCAGCCACCTGCCCGAGACGGCGCAGGCGTGGCAGACATTGGCGCCGCAGTCAGTGCACTGCTGCCCAACACCGGAGCAGCGGTTCTCGCAGCAGTCGCATTTGGCTATGCGGTTGGATATTTTTTTCCAGGATCCATGGGTACTGTGGACCTGGCGGCCTCGTGCGTGGGCCCCGTGGAGGAGAAGCGAGCGCACAGGGGGCAGCGTGGGAGCCGTTCCATGATATGGATGAGTCGAGATAAATGGGGTCGAAGGCACCGGCTGACCATGATGGCCATTGCTAGAGTTGTCGGCTCTTGTCGTCCAGTACGCCTCCTGGCCTCGTGCCAGTGCAGGCCGGTTATAGAAGCCCATTGGGTCAGGCAGTTAAGAGTTGCAACTAGACCAATTTTTTTTTTGGGGGGGGGGGAATCGTGGGTTGCCTGAAGCAAGTTAGGGAACTGCGCGCTAAGAAGGGCAACAGAAGTCAGCCAAAGCAAGACAACAGTCCCCTGGTATTGGGGGAGAAAGGAAAGACCGGGGAACAGAGGACGAGGGCGAGGAACCCTATTTATCATGGGGCATCAAAAAGATTAGGGTGGTTGAGTAAAGTGTATCACCGCTGACTCACTTTTTAGGGTGGGAGGAAATATGGGAGTGAATGGAGAAGACCAAGATGCTATACGCCGGAGAGGGCGAAATGCAAGGTATTGGGTGGTGATTAGGAGGAGGTCGTGATTGGGAGGAGGTCGTGATTGGGAGGCGGTTGTGATTAGGAGATCGTGAATAGGAGGAGGTTGTGATTAGATCCCTGAATGTAGTCTGATAATGCGAGTGAGTACCTAGAGAAATGGGCAGCAGTGAACATAGGTAGGTATATATACACAAGAGGTTTAAGCTTCCTCCATCTGATGAACCAACCAAGAGTATAACGGAGAAAGCATGACTCCATTAACTGAGGCAAAGGGTGGCAAAACTGTCTATCTGTGTCGAAGCTTCCTGGGTTCTGTCAAAACCTAGACACAGCCGAAAGCATCTATGTGTACCTCACGGGAAGCAAATTTGATACAGTTTGTCAACAATGCGCCCAACGTGGCTTTATTCAAGGACATGTAAGGACATGTAACCTGGAAGCTCCCTACATAGCGTCGACGAAGGACAGGTTCTTTGATGAACAGAAGAGTTTTCGATGTATGCTCGCAAGCGTTGATTATGAGAGGGCATCGCCAAGCGAGATCTTGCAGAGTTTGGCAAGGCATAATGTGGAATACCTCAACTGAGCGAAGATATGACTGTCCAAAGTTTAGATAGAGCCGGACACTCATTCCCTCGCATGCTCTCTGTCGAGGACTCTCGACCCGAAGTTTCACACACACACTTCGAGATGGTCTAGGGAGAGATGAATAGATAGAAAGAGAGATCCGAAGTTTTAGACCTCCAGTAACGAAAGATTGGACCATAACTCTTGAAACCAACCTAGTAAAGCACCTATGGAAGCGCTCCCTGTTCCCTTTGACGCGGATCATTTCAGCGAAGAATGGAAATATCTCTGTTGGCTCCCAGCAGTTTGACCGACGAATACGCATGCTTTCTGAACAGGCATGACTTCCATGTCGTTGCAGTAGCAGGCCGTTTCTGAGGAAGTGGGTTTAGAGGAGACTACCTCCTGATGAATCATCGCTTGACAATGATCTGAGAGCCTCTACGCATAGGCGAACAGGCCATGGAGAGATGTGCAACAAGGGTCGTCGTCCCAGCACCACGGGACTCAGGTCTTTGGACGTGGGATTTGTTGCCAAGGCACTCCTCCGGTTTCCCCGTTTCCCAGCCCACACAAAGCCTACCTATTGTTAGCTTGCCGACGATCATTTCGGACAATGAGCGAGATCAACTGCAAACTATCGCAACTTAAGGTTCTGTCTTGCAGCGTTGGTACATATCCTGAAGCCCGTCTAGATTTGACTATTGCAGGGGCAGGCAATAACCTTGCCTTCATCTGTGGTTATCCGGCGGTGAGAGGGTGGGGCCCCCAGCAGCGGAAGGGCGGGCCACAATGTGGTCAGGGCCACCTGCAGGCACCCTCGCCCTGCAAGTGACAAGCCACCTTCGTCAGAAGCAATGTGGTTGGTCAATTGGATAAGAGTTTAATTAAACCTGCAAGTCAACCGCGTCGCGTCGCGTCTTTTTCGTGTTTAGTGCTCTTTCCCTGTAGCACTCGGACCATGCTCGGTCTCCATCAATGTCCAGATAGTATCTTGCACAATCCAGATTTAGCTGCGGTTATACTCCTTTCCAGATATAGTGTAATGGCCCGTAGGAACAAGCCGTGTACACGGTAAATGTGGCGCCTAAGGACGTGGCGGGAAATAGGGAGGCGCAAAAGGCGCGATGTTGTGATCAAGGCCGTCGGCTTGATGAGGGGTTGGGTATGACCCGGGTAAAAATTTGAGAGAATCACCCAATCAAGGCGCCCTGTCTGCCCATGCACTCTTGAAATTGTGGCTCTCTGCAGCACCTGCTTGTAGGATGACTTGCAGTTGAGATACATACCTTATCTTCCTGCAGCTGCAAGCCCGTTGCTCTCCGCTGGAGACAATAATTTGAACGTGATATTTGATATTTCCTCGGTGGCCGGGGGTTGCGAGAGGCCACAACTGCATCTGAATTCGCCTTCGGAAGACCTCAGGGGCGCATTTCACCGAGAATCGACAGAGCGGCCATACAAGTGTCTTACTACAATGCACAAGGTCTCTCCTAGCTGGAGAGGGAGAGGGAGGGAGAAGGGAGAGGACACCTGACATAGAGAGGGCAGGTCCTCTTAGATGCAATGGGTCATCTGCGAATTACCGCCTCTTCGAAACGCTCCCATGGATATCGTCGCTGAGTCGCCCACACCATCCCGTTTGCCTTGCATCGACGGCAAGGGGACGGGGCGCCAGCACTGGCTGTTGCGTTAAATTACGACCTTTATGTACATACAAGTGGTTTAACTGCGGGTCATGATCTTGGCGACGATCTGGTTAGGGCACCCCTTATTGCTCGTCTCTTCAGGCCCTGAAAGAGACCTGGATCTCGACGTCAGGGCCGGAGGTACGATGTCTTATCACGACGCCTTCGAAAACGTAATGAGCGGCTAAAAGAGGGACGCAACGACATTGATCATTCCCAGGTAACACAACATGGACTGTCAACCAGGCTCAGTCCTCTTATAACCCGGCATATTTACCGGCCAGCCGTTCTCCGATCGAGCCGGGGTCGTGGAGGGTGCCGTTTGCTGTATATGTAATTTATTTGGAGAGCTTGTGACTCGATGGCGTCCAACAGGGCGCATACGAAGTCTGGTCTCCCGTCTACCATGGGGGCACAGGCCTCAAGCCACTGGACTTGCCTGTGTGCCTGGGTCCTGTCACCTCCTGTGCGTCCACATAATTCCTGCAGGAATACACTAGTCCACATCAGCGGTGCCCTTAAACTCCACCAACAAGGTAGGTAGCCTACATGGTTCCTCCTTGGATTGCCCGGGATAGGAGGGCCAGTGTACGTGGTTACCTGGGAAGGTGACCAGAAAGGGTAGGGATTCGCCTTCCATACCCATCAGAGGGGCGGAAGACGCAGAGGCTAGGATGTTGCCTTCAATACCGGACCGTACCTAGGTGAATCTTCTTAGGGTAACCCGAGAACCCCCATCCTGTCGTTCACATCTGCAGCCCGATCCACAGACTCGGTCTTGTTAAGATCGTCAAGGGAATCTCAAATACCGGCTGCTCCAGACAGAAGGCCCGGACTCTCCATCTATGATCGACGGTTAGATTAGACAAAGTCTCAGCACTTGTACCTATTCTCTAGCTCGCCGTCGTGGATGGTGTGCTCATATTTGATGGCTTTTTCCCCTTACTTACCTCCCAGGTACCTGACCAGACCTCCATCCATACTAACACCCCTGGCAAGAGGGGGTGCGCAATACCTTCCCGGCGTGTACCTCTTTGGGCAGTTTTAAGTGCTTGCAGGACTCCTGCAATGTACTGTACAGGAGGGGCCTCATGGAGGTCAGAGCTTCCATTATTGGGCAGAGTGCGCCCCTTCAAGAGCATCATGTGGGCCTGTGGGACCAGTTGTGGGTATTTGTGGGTCGCCTTTCCGCATGGGCTTGTCCATATTAGGCGCATTAATCCTTTGCGAACATCTCGCAGGCCTTTCCCAGCCCACACCAGGCTTCCCTCTTCTCCCGCCTTTTTCTCCCGCCCACCGCCCACCTTCCGCTGACCTTGGGATCGCGAACTCTCACCACCCGCTATATATATACACAATTCTCGTTCCTAGTATCGCAGTCGCAACTCATCCCTGCTCACTGTAGCAGTATTTGAACACCCCATTTACCTTCCGTCCCCTGCGCAAACACTCTCGACACCCATCCATTTCGTTTCGCATTGCGCGCATCGCCGCCGTTCAACCGCACGACTCAGCTGGACAAGCAGTTTCCCAAACTCGTTTAACCTCAACGAACCCTCCTTTCACTGTCGCAACCACTACAAGACCGAGGCGAGCATACTCTTGCGCTTAGCACCATGCTGCTCCCCTCGGCTTTTTCTTGCGACCCGTCGCATTCGTCGCAGGCGCCAGTCACACGCCTTCAGTCGGCAGCACTGCTCGCCTCGCCGCCTGCCAGCCCACCCCAGCTCTCGACCCAGAACGCAATCGGGAACATATTCACTACATGCCGCTCTCTTCAAGCTCTCCTCGCATCTCCCGCAGCTCCCGCACCACTGGCTGAGCCCATTACACCACCAACGACGTCGCACTCACAGCTGCCTACTCCGCCGATGGCGCATGCGCCGGCGCCGCTGAAGTTGCGCCTGCGATCACACAGGCCGGAGAGCACTGGCTTAGGAGTTACGAGCGGCGACCATCTGGTGGTGCGCAAGAGGATTGTCAAACGCCCCGCGCCAACTCGGGGACCGAACAAGCGCCGTCGGGCTCTCGACGACGACATGGGCAGAGACGATGATGGCGAGGAGAGCGACTTTGACCTTCAAGGCGACAATGCGAACTGGGTCGGCAATGGGAGGGAGGGCACAGAGGAGGCGGAACCCTTGCCTCCCCGCCCTCAGACACCAAAGCGCGCGCGCATCGCCCCGGAGGTGCTACCCCTGGGCTTGGAGCGCTCGGATTACCATACGCTCCATGCAGATGGCGTCCTCAAGGATGATGAGAGCAAGAAAGAGGGAACGGATGTTGTTGCGGAGCAGGATGGAGAGCTCTGGAGCACCGAGGACGACCGCATCCTGGTCGAGCTGGTCTTGGAGAAGCTGAAGCTGAGCAAGTCAGAGTGGCAGGACTGCGCAAGGAGTCTGGGCAAGGACCGGGGAAGTGTCGGGCGTCGGTGGAAGAGCCTCATGATCAATGGCGAGATCGGGCTGAAGAGGAATAGTCGGCGAGGGAAGATACACGGGACCTGGAGGTGACCTCCACTGCGGCATTGTTTCTATCTTTCTCACCACCTCTTACTCTGTATCCGTACTAATATGTATGATTATACTGGCCCCGAGGGGCAACGGGGGAAACTGGGGAAACGGGGGTCATATTGGTTTGACAGGATAGGCGTTGGTTACTAGGTTGGTTCGCGTTATGATATCCCGCGGTTAATTCAGCGCCCACGGCGTCTGGATACTTGCCATCACATTACGATCTAGTTAGTTGCTCTGACAGTTTAACTTGGGTTTATTTACTTTACAAAACGGACTGTCCAGCTATGAGTCCAACTATTCGCCTTTGACCACTTTCACTGTCCAGGCCAAGGGCAAGTAGACGGTTTACCTGGAGCGCCTCGCTGCAGACACTTGAGCCCCCTCTTTGCTCTAGGCGGGTTCGACTACCAAGAAAAAAGAAAAGGTTCCTGTAACGCAGGGGAGATGCATTGTATCTGCCCCCCCCCCCCCAAGAAGAATAAAGCCAAAGCCCTTGCAGACAGTCTGATGACGGACTCCCAGTGCCATGACCGAGCGGCGCAACGGACAACCCCCTCGCCCCTCCCCCCACACCCCCCTTCCAGTATTGGTGAGACAGAGGTGGTCATAGTGCAGGCCCAGAATCAATCAATTAAGCCTTGCGCGCCCCAGCGCCGCAGCCCACTTCGCAGGTCTTAAATGCAAGTCATTATTGGGCTTGAAACAAATCAGGGAACGCCATCTCTCAATTGGCCCGGCGCTCGGGAGGGCCAGAGATCAAGAGCGAGGCATGTTTCAAGCCCTTTTCTTTTTTTGTTCCTACATACACACCGCCTCACACACCCACCACACTGGGCAAGATAAGAATAGAAAGAGAGAGAGAAAGAAAAAGGAAAAAGAGGAGAGCAAACACCAGCTGATCCTGCCCGCCCGCCACAAGGACAGCCTAGGGATGAACCGAGCTTTGGCCCCCCCCCCCCCGCATCCCCACCCCTCCATCTCACCCCCCCTTCCCTGAGTCCTTCCCGCTCGCTGCGCCCGCCCTCTCTCTCGCCTCCCGCGCTTGTTCCAAGCGACCAACAGCGGGAAAACCTGGCAGGGCATTAGCAGCAGGGCAGGGAAAGGCCCGGCCCTGAGGTGGAGTTGATCTCAAGGTTCGGGCGGGAAGCACCACCCACTCACTAGCTCCCATGGTCCTATCTATTCGAGGGAGAGAGGGAGATCAGCTACTGAGCTACATCGGCTGGTGCGGGGCTCGATGGTTTCGGATCGGATGCTTTCCACCTAGGTAACGGAGGTGCAAGCAGCTAGCTGCCAGGTCAATGTGTGTGTGGGGGGGAAGGAAGTTATTCCCCCTGAGACTACCCCCTTTGCTACGACGAGCGGATGGGCAACTGAAGCCAAGGCGCTGCTTTGGCCCTGGTCTTGGGTCTTTCTCCCTGGTGTCATTTCACGGGTAGCTGAGCGCTGAGCGCTGGTGTTAGGTTTAGACTTAAAAGGGTTTTGACTCTCATGGTTTCAGTGAGCCGCGTCTGCTCGTCCACCCCCTTAAACCACTCGTGGAGGCCAAGGCGGCAAGTTCTGTCACGTTTTCCTCTATCGAATAATGGATGAGTCGCCGTCGGCGTGAACTTGCAGTTTGGCCCTCGGAGGAAAGGCCGTGTTACTCGAGAAGGCTCCAGGTCATAGACTATCTTTTCCAAGGGAGGGATATTTCTCAAAGGGTCTCGACTTCGGTGCCAGCTCGCCAAGACCTCCAACTCCGCGTGACAAGGAAATAGTCCTATTTGTTGCTCCGATCTTTCACTGGCGATCATGTCGTCACTCCCGAAACCCATCGGTCTTCCATTCCAGCATGTCACAGTAGTTCAATCGGCGCTGGCCAAGTCAATGTTGCACATGGCAACTACCTAGCGCAGGTACGAATTGAATACATCGGCCGGAATTTGACAACCGAAAGAGGATGTCCAGTTGTAGAAGATGAGGTGAGTAATGTAGCAATCACATGTACACAGAGCCGCCCGACAGTGAAACTGTATACAGAAACCCATGATCCCGTATATGCAAAAGAGAGAAGACGCCCTCACCCGTATCTACACCCAAGCAAAAATAAGAAGAAAAAGAAAGGTGGAGGGGGAGGATACCGGCCCTCACCAGCCCTCGACAACCTTCGCCTTGACATACAGCCCCTTCCGCGGGTGCGCCGTGACCCCGGACCGGATGTCCAGCTTCCGCTCGTCCGCCTGCTCCGGGTCGTTGAGCGCGAACTCGAACCGCCCCACCCACGCCGCCAGCAGGCAGGCGAACTCGGCCTTTGCGAACCCGGACCCGATGCAGCCCCTCGGCCCGTGCAGGAACGTCAGGAAGGCGTAGTTGCTGGACGCCCCGCCGCTGCCGCCGCCGCCCAGCCAGCGTTCCGGGTCGAAGCGGAGGGCGTCGGCGCCCCACATGTCCTGGGACTTGTTGACGGCCCAGGGGGTGAGCATGACGCGGGTTCCCTTGGGGACCTTGTGGCCGAGGATGGTGGTGTCGCGGCCGGCCACGCGGAGGGTCATGGGCACGGGGCTGTAGTAGCGGAGGACCTCGCTGCAGACGGCGTTGAGGTAGGGCATGTGGTCGACGTCGACGCTGGAGACGGAGGCCGCGGCGTCGGCTGGGGAGGGGAGGCGCTCGCGCACCTCGGCGCGGAGGCGGGCCTGGGCCTCCGGGTGCGTGCAGAGCAGGTAGATGGCCCAGGTCATGGCCGAGGCGGTCGTCTCGTGGCCCGCCGCTAGGAAGGTCATCAGCTGGTCGACGAGGTTCTCGTCGCTGAAGCCGCCCGACTCGATCGCCACGGAGAGGATGTCGGGGTCGGCGGGCTCCTTGTTCGCGAGCTTGACCCGCTTCTGCTGGATCAGGTCCCGGCAGGTCGCGCGGATGACCTTGACGGCGTGGCCGATGTCCTCGTTGCGCTTGACGGGGAGTAGGTTGACGATCCAGCCCGGGATAAACTGCGCGAGCAGGGCCAAGATCTGGCTCTGCCTGGAAGGCCGGAAGATGCGCGCGTACGTCTGGGTCAGCTCGTTGTCCGGGTCCTTGATGGCACCGAAATCACGGCCCAGCCCTGCGACGCCGATGATGTCGAGCGTCACCCTCGAGGCCCAGCTGCCTACCTCCAGGACAGCTGTGCCGCTAGGCAGCTTCTCGCCCGCCTTTTCGTTGTCGACGGCGGCGGCGTCCTGATACTGGGGCTCCTTCGTGGAGTCCCGCAACACGCTGTCGGTCATTGCCTGTACGCATTCGCGGGACTTGCCCCAGAAGACGGGATAGAGATCTTTGACGTGTCTGAAGGCGAAGGCGGGCATCAGGTGTCTGCGCTGCATCTTGTGCTCGTCGCCCTCGGCAAGCAGGACGCCTACGCCAAGTATCCGGCCGATGCTGTATCTCATCTGCTCCGGCTTCGGGAAATCATAGTTTCTAGTCACCAGGACCTCGGCCAAGGCCTTGGGCGAGGTGAGAAGGATCCGTTCCTGGTTCAACAGCGATAGGTACCTGATAATGCCATCATTGGGGATTGTGTTGATCCTGAATCGGATCTCATCAGCATCATTCCCTCCCGACACACTCCAGTTCCTCAAGGGGGGTTGCCTACCAGTCCAACATGGGGGAGCCCGTGGGCTCGGAAGCTATCCTGTCATACTGGCCCATCAAAAAAGAGTTGTTGCTGGGTTCGGGAAGACCGCGCAGAGGCGAGAAGAGCTTCGGCCACAGCAAGACTGCCCAGACTGCCCAGAGGAAGAATTGGGCAATCCATGCTGCGGCGAACTTCGCAACGAACAGCAGCACCGCCCAATCCGATTCGCGGGAGGTGGCAAGATAAGAGCATACGAGGGACGTCCCCGATATAACCCGCCACGGTAAACCCATGGTGATCTATGGGACAGGAGGTCTGAAGGAGGATCCGGGCTTAACCCAAGAACGCAGTTGTATATTCGACTTCAGAGCTGTCACCAACTTGAAGTATCAGGCCGGACTTGTATTTCTGGTCTCTCCCCAATGGCATCCAGAGCTCAATGAGCAAAGAGGTTGTTGGTCCTTGATGGGAGATGATGTTAAGATGATTGGATCTGAAAGTTGATCTAGAATGGAACTTGTCCAGTGTTTTATAATCCTTTTCGCAATGAGCGTCCACAGATACGTCAGTTCGGTATTGCGGGACGTGGACTATCCGGCGCAAACATCGCGATCAGGAACTGCGGACGAAAGTCAGGCCGATTGAAACACCAGGGCGCCTACCAAAGTTGTTGCATCGCACGGTCCACATTGATCCAACATCAGAATTCCCTCAACTTGGCTTGATTCGTAGTATGAAGTTACAGTCAGTACAGTCTTAATATTTTTTTTTGTCAACCTGTGTTTGCTTTGTGAAGAGAAGCCCATTCGCATTGGGAGTAGCTACCTACCTAGAGGTACCTAGTAGCCAGATATTTTAGCTGGATTTCAGGTACAGTATATACCTCCTCCACCTCTTTGCGGAGAACCTAGATCAGTCAGCTCTTCTAGGACAACCTGCAAATAGGTAGGCTTGTGCTATCTAATTACACCCTCGGAGCCGGCGAGATCATTGCCCCAATCCCAACGCAGTTCGGACAAATTTATAAGGTTGTTCCCTCCTAATGAAGGTCTAGAAACGGATTAATATCCATTCTCATAACCGGGCAAGCCGACTTCACAAGACATCCCGCAACTGCATGTTGCCTGGCGGACCGTCACATCGTCGGCAGCTGCAGATATCAACCGTCAAGTGCACCAGTCATTATTTGGCCAGCATCGAACCGACAACCCAGCTTGCTATTCGCCAGAGGCCCCAGATCAAGGGCAGGCTTATGAGACCAAGGACAAACATTACAGTACTCCGGACCTCAAATGCATCGGTGACCTCCATCTTCATGAGCTCGCGCTGCTTGCTGTGGAGGAAGCGAGGATCCGCGCTTTGCCCAGTGGGCCGGCCGTTCTCGTCGACAACGACGTACTCATATGGCTGATAGCGATAAACGATGCGATGCAACCAGGTCGGTAGGCGGCTTGGGTTCTCGGCGTGATAGTGCGAGCGCATCACCGAATATCGGTAGTCAACCATGATGAGAGAGAAGAGGAAAGTTACAAAGACGATGGGCGTCATGACCGCCTGTGACCAAAGTTAATGGGTCGAGCGGCCTCTTGATATCATACTCAGTAGATACGTGGGTAGGTAGGTAGGTATGGAAGAAAGCCAATGCATCCCATTCCGGACCGAGGACTCGGGAAGGATGACATCATACCTTGTAGAGCATCGATTGCTCGTGCGGCCGCCTAGGAGGCTGTTCATCTTCCCGATTCCGAGTAGCCCTGGCTTCTGTAGCCATAATTGAGAACCTCAATTATTGATTTCTCAATGTTATATTGAAGCAAGCTGAAAAAGGAGGGTGTGGGAGGAGCAAAACAAAACATTGGTCAAGGAGCCAAAGGAGGGCAACGGATCTTCGTCAGGTGATATCTTGATGTTGCGACATACAGAAAATGGGAAAGGACACCATCTCGCCAGCGTCATTAAGTACCCCTCATTAAATCCTAGCCTCTAGTACTGTAGGCAGGTACAGGTATGGAAGCATTCCAGGGTATAATGGTATGCAAAGTACGCGTAAGCCTTACCTGTAGACCTCTTGTTGTGTGTGATGCGTGGTGGATTTCTATATACGTGGAAATCCACAGCTAAACTACCTATCTAACTGCCCTACTTGGGAGAGCCTATGCGCCTGGAATCTTGTCAGGGCTTACGTGTATCGTCATGTAGGGGCTAACAATATCCCCCCCTCAAGTGCATTTAACCAGTGCCAGTACACACGCAGGGCCTAGGAAAGCCTAGTGGCCAAGGTGGCTTAGTCTGCCATATAAAATGGCTTCAAGTGATTAGCGCAAGCATAGCCTTCAATTGGAAGGCCTTGTAATCAGTATGGTCCTGCCTTGCAGGGTAGGAAGGTCTAGCTGGCCTGGTCGACCGGTCCTACAGGGTCCCCGCAGGAGGCCTGCGTAGGGACCCCTGGGCAGCCCTGAGTTAAAGACCGCGATGGACCTGCCCAAAGGTTTACGAGAGCAGGCTTTAATAGACGTTTTGACTGAGAAGCTACTTGGGACAGTTTCCTACCTAAATTACTAGCAATACTGTCGCAACCGCCCTCTCTGTCAGAACCCGTGCCAATTAGCCACCTTGTATAAGTCAAGTCAGACTAATCACCCCCATGCCTCCGTCCCGCTGCCGGCCTGGGTCCTACGACCCGTTACAGTGGGTTTGACTCCTACACTGTCCCTTTTTTCCCCCTTCTAACCCTATTTACTCTATATAGCAGTAGTTGTAACTATCCCTTTAGCTGTCACGGGAACTACTTACCGATGTTGGTGGTTAGTGTAGGAACCTGGTTTAAGGAGCCGTGATTTGCTGAATGCTGGCTGACCCCCCTCGTGGTGCGCAATGACAGCCAAAGGGATAGACACCAGTGCTGGTCCATAAATCACGTTCATCCCTGCAAGGACATGACTGGATGTCTTTTATGATAGGTTACATGATTGGTTGTGGTTATGACGAGAGAGACTGGTCGGTCGAGGGACAGCGCCGGGTTTATGAAACTGTTGAGTCGGAGGCGCCGAACCTTAAGTCGCCGTCTGAGTCACACAGTTTCGGAGTCAGAGTGACGAGCGGGCCAGCAAACAAGGCTGAACCTTAATAGCTGGAGGTTAAACCTTGACGGTGTGTGACGACGACGACGACGTCGTCGTATAGGGCCAGCGCCAGCTGACGAAATAGGAGGGCCTTGGGGCAGGGTGTGTGACATCTGCACGTCTTAACTGCTGAACTTTAACAGCTTGTCACTGTAATTAAAGATACTAAGTATTAGTATCTATTGTTGATTACTTTCGAACTGTCTCTCGCCGTCGCGGCTCGAGTTTTGTTTATTTATTATATAGCAGAAGAACTGCTCAGCAAGGGCAAAGATTAAGCTCCATCTAGTCTCTCTACTTTAGGCAAAGTAAACTGAGATGGAAAGCTCGTGATATATCTGATAATCGAACTCGCTGCTCCGCTCTAGAACGAACTTGGTCAAGGCAATCACGCCTGCAATTGCAGGTCTCCCTCGCGCTCGTCACGTCTCCAAAAGGTCTCGTCATCTAGATAAGAAAGGTCCTGGTCGCCAGCCATAGCCAGCACGATCTCTCGGTGACGACCCGAACCAGATCTCCCGAGTTCCCACTCCCGGCCATCACAGCCGAGGCAGCCATATCTCCCAAGCTCTCACGCACGAATGTCGGATCCCAGCCTCTGCCGTCTAGGACAGCCGGCCTCTCTGCGGCAAGCGTTTGAGCTTGGCTGCAAGCTGCCCGCGATAGGAGTCCATCACGGGCTTTGCGTAGACAACCAGGATGTCCCTCATCCCGCGGTGGATGCTCCAAGATAGAGGTGCCCAGGGCAAGCAGTCAAGCGCTTGCTTGATAAATTCTTCTTCTTTGGGGGGTATCACCATCTCCACCACACCGCCCTTGTCGGTGCTCGGAAACCTGAGCAGCAGGGAGAAATCCAGGGCGTTGGCCGGGCCAGGGTTGACGGGGCGCGCGAACATAAAGTCGACCTTGTACACCTTGCCGCCCATCATGTTATACAAGTGCCGACTCCCATGAGCGCCTGCGAATCCCTTCGGCTGGTGCTAGAGAACTATCTCCCCGCGGGCTTGCGGCCACAGAAGGCAACTTGGAAACCAGCAGCACCGCCACGCGCAGCGATAATGCCGGCTAGCATCTCTACGCAGCGATCGACACGCTGTACGAAACTCGGCGGGTAGACGTCGGTGGCGGCGCTGTGCGAGTCGTCGGGCGCGAACTTGACGATGGCCTCCTGGCCGATGGGCCAGGTGAGCTACCACTGCCCGCTGTAGGAGCCGTAGCCGGCGGGGAAGCCGGCGGTGTCGGTGAACACCTTGGGGGCGTTGGTGATGCACATGGTGGTGATGAGGGTGGTGCGCGATATGGTGACGCAGGCGTTGTTAGACTGGTGGCGTACGAGGGGACGCTGGGCCAGGAAATCCCGGTTGAAATTTTCCAGTGCTGCTTGTTGCTGTTGTAGAGATCGCTGGCCAAAATCTCATATTCCGCTGCCTTCGTTGTGGCCTTCTCGACGAGGTTGCTGGAAGATAAGTGGCGGGACGGCGGCACATCTGGGTGAGGCAGAATGATGGACAATACGACGGACCAGCCGGCCTGGCCAACCTTCCTTAGAGTGACGCGAGTGAGGTATAAGGTATTCCTCCCACAGAAGCCTTCGAACAGCTTTGCCGATATTACGGGGCCGTCAGGAGGCGGCCGTACTAGACGCCACCATGGGAAATGGGCCTGGCGCTAGAACCATATCCCCAGATACTCGGCAGTGCGTACCGAGTGAGGGGGTCCATGTTATCGATGATGGCACTTGCCTGGGAGATGAGACCCCCAAGGCCCACGGTTGTGACACCCAACGAGAGCCATGTCGCGACTGTCGATGAGGATTCCATGGAGGGGAGCTAGTCGCCGTATATTTAGCCCATCTGTTGGCTACAGTATTTATGGATGCAGGACCACACATTTATCAAATTGTCAGTTTGTGGGGACGAGCTAGTTGGGCTCCGCTGAACATGGAGTCATTACGTGATTAAACACCGAGATCAGACGCGACCTGGAAGAACTTTTGCGTGACACGGAAATAAGCCAAGATCGATATTTATGTCCCATAGAGCGCGCTGGTGTGCCACCTACTACTACCGCCAACGGCGTTAACGGGGGTACGGGCTCTGGGAACCGCCATATACCATGTTTCCTTCTCGGATTACCTCGGGGCCGACTCCTTTACTCTGGAAACGGGGAGGCGGGAAGGAGGCAGATCGAGAAGGATCCACAATGCGATCATAGTTTGAGGCACGTACTTTTCGGGGTAACCTTTTGATCAATTCTGCTACACTTGGTTCTCTTCGTACGTGTTAGTATAAGTATCGGACCAAGGTGCTTGAATGAATGTGGCAGAGGAAACTCTGCGGCGATAACAAAGAATTGGGCCTTTCAAAGAGCGGTGTCGAGAGAATGAGATATACCTTTCTACTACAAATAATCGCCTAGCTTCTCGAGGAGTTGCAACAACCAATCCGCATCCACGCAAGCGATCGGGTTGTTTCAATTAGAAACCAAACCGCCTGAGAAGCCTTTTCTTCCAGTCGATGCCCAGATCATGACAGATGGGGCCCCAGATGCCCGCCTGGCTGGAGACGAAGAACTTGGCGAGCCCCTCGTAGCCCCCGGGGACATCGGTGGACGTTTCGTCAATGGCCTCATAATTAGTCGTGGCCTGCTCGAGCTTCTCGCTCTGAATGGTGCGGCAGAACTGATAGATGGCGCTGGCGGCGTTGTTGGAGAAGGTTTCGGGGTTCGAGTCACCGCAGGCGTCGTTGGTATTGGAAGGGCCCCAGACGGCATCCAACTTGGCGTTTATTTTGTACTGGATCGGTGTGGCGATGATGTTGACGATGAGGGCAAGTATAACGTCATTGAAGAGAACCTGGCGGGCATATTGGTAGTCGTCGGCGACTAAGAAGTCGTAGACGGCGCCGGCGATCGAGTTACACCCGCTGCCGATGGTCGCCTGGGCCACGGCAGCCCACGCAGCGGCCGACTCGGCGGCCTGGCCGGCGCAGTCAGTGATTTTCGCGCAAATGTCCCTGTCCTCGAGCCCGAGGCTGGCATCGGTCCGCCGGACGTAGTGGACGGTCGGGGTGAAGTTGCTGCTTAGCACCTTGACTATGGCGTCTTCTTCGTAGTAAGGTAGGAGGAGTTGCAGCTTCAGCTCCGACTCGTGGAAGGAGTACTCGGAATGGACTCCATGTGGGATTGTGCGCGGGGATTGCCCGATGCTTGCTGCTTCCGCAGTGGCGCACAAGGCGGTCACCAGAATGTTTGAAGCTCGCATTATGTCGTTGGTGCACCAGCGTCGATATTACTCGGTGGTTCCCTTCTCTCGTACGTTAGATGCTGCTACCGTCATCTGTGGGCTCAGGCAATGTACTTGCTAGTTGATTGAGCACTTGTCTTCGACTTGGCTGTCGTGAAGTGGGAACAGTTGATTTGGAGGTAGTGGCGGCGAATACTTGGGGTCCCGGAACCACAATCTGAGAAACTCTGTCAGAAGAGTGAGGTCCAGAAAAGCCCGTCTTCTACTCTGGTATTTATGTGCAGATAGAGCAGCCGAGGATAGCATACATGTCGTGGGGAGACAAGTGATCCGTAAAGGTACATACTTCTCTCGTCCCCGGCCACAACATTCCCGGTCACGGCAAGATGGGTGTTTGGCTCTTCGCTGCGAATGACACCTTCCATAATAGGGGCGAATTCCCCACCGGTTTTTCACTCTTCAATGGTTTTCCACTTTCCACTGGTGATTGATGACTGCAGATGCAGCTAGCAGCGAAGAAATCAATATCGCTCTCATGCCGGAGGTGTCGGAGGCGGCCCGGGCCGCCCATGTCGAAGTCGAACAAACTGTGATTGGTTAGGCATTAGTGAATCTGCATGTGCAAGCAAAGCTTGACTACACTTGGCAAAGCTTGGGCCCCCCACGGCCCGCAGGGTTACACCGGATTCCAACCAACAACACATACCTATAAATAAATACCTAAGGAAAACACCACACAATTTGCTCGAGGACATCATAACCATTACTGCGAGAAGAACCTCGCAGAGCCTGCCGCGGGCCAATCCAGCTCAACCCTCAACTACTCTACTTAGGTATGGACAGACACAGTTGAATGCAGTCATCATGCACACACGAACCAACAGAGACGCTGACTACTTCCCGTCTCAGCATCTTCCTCGGATCGTACCACCACCCGGCTCAATCATGCGACCCGGGCACCCCCAAGGCGTGCCGTCAGACATGTTTGCTGGTTTCCCGTGCCATGAACCGGACCTCGTTACCTTCTACGCCTTTACCGCCATCACCTTTGCGGGAGGAGCGTACATCATCGTCAACAGGGACCGCTGGGCATCCCCGCGTGTTACTGTGTATGCATGGGCTGTACTCTACTCGGCGTACCTTGCTGTTGTGCTGGTCTACGGTTGTTGGTTCGGCGCCATATACACGTCGACCATAAGACTACTCTTTCATGGGGTCGTGGCGGGCTCGGCGAGTATCCCGTCCAAGATTTTTGACGCGCTTCTACTGGGCCTTTTTGCGGCTTTTTTGTCGCTATTACTGCTTGTGTGGCTCGCGGTGGTTTTTATGACGGCAAGGAGCTTAGTTATCATATGGCGGAGGAAGGAGGCCCAAGGGATTGGCACTGGCGTACACAAGGGTGAGAAGGACCTTGTTCGACCACGAAGCCGATCAACAAGCCGATCAACAGTCTAAGTATCGTGATGCTCTGCTTTCTTGTTTTTATCGCCCAGGTAACTCGCCCAGGTAACTCGCGGGGAATATGTTGTTTACATAGTGAATTATCTTTCGAGTTGTTCAAACGGTGAGTTTTCTTTCAGGTAGTTTCATCTACCTCCATCCTCCATTGTCCTCTGCCCATCATTCTACCACATGTGCGACCAACTGCCTTCCATCCCTTGCCATAAAAACCCATTGGCTCTATAGCATGTTGCTATATTGACAGAAGCAAGAATCTGGAAAGGTGGATTTGCTACAACTACCAGCACACATCCTCCTCGAAATCATCTCTTATCTGTCACCTCGCGAGCTTACCCGCTGCCAGCTCGTCTCCCGGGGATGGCGTGGCTTCTTGACCAACACCCAAGTGTCGTCAATACTGCTGAGATTGAACTTTCCTTACTGTCGCGAGATGCGACTCATCAACGCGGCTCGGGGACATGCACTTGGCAAAGGCGGTCCCCATACCATGTCTCACAATTTCCGGGTGGAGCTCCAGACTGTCGACCGCGAACCGAGTGACTTAACTGCCGCGTTTGCCACAGTCGCCAGGCGATATCATAATCTTCGCCGCGCTGAGCCGTTCTCGGTTGACAAGCTCATCATGGCCTCGGCGAATGACCCATTCCAGCCAGTGTTCCGATGGAAAAGCGTCCAGGGATGGGATCGATACCTCCGCTTTGACAAGGCCCAGGGTCTTTTCCAGGCCCCTGACCCCATGTGGTGGTACAGTCAGGAGGACGGAGTCTTGGTGTACCCGGTCAAGACAGTCGTTGGCACTGAAGCCGAACCAGGCAATGCCTTCACGGGCTTCGCCTATGAGCTGTTCGACCTAGAAACGAATCAGCATACCGTTATTCCCTTCGACGTCCGAAATAATATCATCCGGCGGGTGCGTCTGAACCACGGGGTCTTGATATTCGACTGGGCCGAAGCCATGCCCTATCGATTCAACTTTGGACAAGAAATCATCGTCATTTCGCCACCGCGTTGGATGTTGTGAGGGTTATTGCACCATTGGGAATTGCCGGACCCAAATGGACCTGGTCTGTCAAGTTTCGGATCTGAATGGAAGATCCACGGCGTCGGCTTCATCCTGAGCGACTTGGATCGCTTCTTCTCGGCCCACACCCCCAACCATTACGCGGTCTACTCCCACCGGGAGAGCCCAGACCCAGGGGTTTTCCCTCAGATTATGGAGGAGCTCTCTGTTTGGGACATCTCTTGTCCTAGCCCAAACCCGCCATCCAGTGTTGCCAACAATGGTAACCAGAACCAAGTCGTTGCGGCTGGTGCATCCGGCACGGGCTTGTCACTTTTGGGAGCACTACCGTCGACTGCTAGCACGTCGTCTCAAATTCACCTGCAGCCCCAGTCTCAGAACAACAACGGCACCGGTATCAGGAGCGACGACAACGCTACCGGCGGAGAAGGAGGCACCGAGCCTGGCACGCGTCAGCAAGTCCCTTCCGGACCCGTCCTCATCCGGCGCTTGCAAGAGCGCGACCTGGACTTCTACAGAATACTCCAGGGCAACACCCCCAAACTCCGCCACCTGGCGTTCGACAAGCACAACGTATTTTTCACCGAGGAGGATCACTGCTTTGCTAGGGGTTATCACGTCTGAGAGCCCGCGAAGCAATCCCACATGGTCAATCGACAGGCATTCCGATCGTCCCCTTCGGAACCACCGACGACGATGGGCCGGACTCGATCCCTCGTTGCAGGCGCCTCTTCGGCCCCCACTGGGTGGATATCTGCGGCGCGGAGGGCGACCGGTTGGCGAACGTCTGCCGGCACGTCGCCCCCCTTAAGACCCCCTGGGGCCTCAGACAGGTGGCGCCCCCCACCCAGACATGTGCCTACCCCCCCTGCAGGGAGACGAGGAATACGAGGAATACACGACCAGCAGCGATGAGAGCAACGACAGCAGCTACAGCGACGAGAGCAGCTCCAGCTCCGGCAGCGACGACGGGACGACGGCCGTGCTGAAGACGACCTACCCTTGGCCCTCGGAGCTCCGGCGTCTCGGCCTCTGGCCCTGGAACGAGGCCGACACCACCTCCACCCCGCCCACCCGCTGGCCGGGCTACGCCCCGTGCTGGCGCCACGACGTGTTCCCCTTCATGACCGTGGCGCAGGTGCTCGACTTCGGCGCCCGCGTGCGCATCTCGGCCCGCGTCTGGCTCATGTACACGGTCGTCGAGGCCCCCCTCGTCACCCTGAACGTCCCGCCGCCAGGATGACGACGTCGATATTGACGACGACGACGACGATGAGCCGCGCCGCCCCGAAATGGTTGAGCTCCACCCCGACTGGGTCCACCACATGATGGCCGCCGGCACCATGGCCGGCGACGAGCGCTGGATCATCGGCCAGGACAACTCGAGGCGTATCGCCATCCTCCGCTTCTGACGGGCCGCCCCTTTTTCTTTCCTTTTCCCCCTTTTCCTATTTCCTTTTCCTTTTTTCTTTTCTTTTCCTTCCTTTTCCCCTGTTTCCTTTTCCTATTTCCTTCTCCTTTTTCCTTCTCCTTTCCTTCTTTTTTCCTTTTCTCCTCTTAATGAATGCCAGGACTATGTAACCGCGTTCTGGAAACGTTGGGAGAATCGGCACTCTTGCTTGCGCCGGTATTACGGTCATTGGCAGGTGGAGTTTTTGGTGGCGATGCATTCATTGCAAAGGAGGGACGATCATGATCACGAAATCACGAATCACAAAACACCCATCCATGTAGGCTTGTATTGTAGATTGTAAAGTAGGTACCTAGGTATTCAAGAAACCCGAAAAATAAGACGAAAATCCCCAAAAATGGCCCGGAGTCCTGTATATCGCATCGTACACTCTACGCCATTACGCCAGTCGTGACCAAAACAAATGGCCAACCGAAAACGCTCCAGGATTTTCCCCATGCCCATCGCCAAGAGCCTCAGCAGTAATACCATGCTTCGCGTTTCTTAAATCTTCTCCTCGTTCGCCCCTTTTCTTGGCCTCTCTGCTTTATATCTGCCATATTTGAATCGATCATCTCCACCCTGCGGTTACCTTTATACCACTCTCCGTTTTCGGGGCCTCGCTGGAACTGAATACATCAGTGTATAACTTCTAGCTCTGCTTCGGGACCTGGAGGAATCTATCGTAGTAGCTATCAAGCCACCGGGCCGCTTCCTCGCCAGAGTCGTCAACATTAGTGTCCCATCTCCCGATGGACCCCACATATCCGTCGGGACGGACGTTGACGATGGCCACTTCGCCGGGGTCGAGGCTTCCCAGCCACTTGTTCGTGCAGAGCGAACCGCGTGTGTCCTGCTCAGGGACGTTATCAAGATAGAATGTCCAGCGGCTGTCCTGTAGTAACGCTGGCAGATCCGAGACCTCGATCTCGCTCTTGGGCATGGTCGCTGTGCGCTGGTCAGTTCTCGTGCAAACGGAAAGGGGGGATGAGAAAACCATACTGATCAATCCGAAGGTAAACAAGTGGCTGACTGCCGTATACCTCTCCGGTCGAAGGTACAGGTCTTCAGGAGCTGGAAGGCGCGGTTGCTTGGCGTACGACACACTGGCGGCCGCCGAGAGCTGGTTCACTAGAGATTCGGCAGTGGCTATTGCCTGGCAGAAAGTCTCGAGGAAAATGCGCGACTGGTGAACATCCCACATCAACAGATAGATGCGGAACTGGCCCAACATTGGAATGTCGAGCTGCACATCGACGGGGTTCGAATCTATATATCGGGTAACCTTGGCTGGGGGAAGAAGGCAACCAGGTTTGGCTTCTCCCATCACCCATGCAGGGCTCTCTGGCATGTTCATGGCGTTCTCGCCATATTCGGCGCCAATGCCCGAGATGAAGCGCACATTTGTCTTGAAGTTCTCTGCCAACGCAACAGCATCGCCTCCGGCAATCTGGTTCGCGTGCTCGTAGTCGAAGTTCACCAGATCCAGCGCGATCTTTCTCCGTTCTGCCTCGTAGCTCTCCAGAAGCGCCGGCTTCGCAAGCCCTCGGACTGCAAAGTTAATCTTCCAGCCGAGATTCCAGGAATCATGCATCGACGTATTCATTCCCTGTGCGGATTTGGGTGAGTGTGTGTGGCTTGCGTCTCCAGCCAGGAACGCCCGTTGATGGGCATCGCAGAATCGGCTTGCAACCCGCTGGCCGATTTGATATCGACCAAACCACTCGATGTATTTCCAATCGACCTGGAATGGCGCCATGATCTCTTTGGCGCGTTGCATGACGAATTCCTGACCCAGTTCGCGCTTGTCACCCTTGGGCCCGCTCTTCAGCTCGATGTAGAACCGCGTCATGTTTCGCTCTCGGGGGATAATCAGAATGGAGCCATGCTCTTGAGAGTACACGAGCGTCTTCGACCAGATGTCGGGAAAGTCCGTTATTAACTCCCCGTCAAGGACACCCCACACTGCCGACTGGGACATGCCGACGGGTCGCGCATCCGGAATGCTCTTGCGGACCTTTGAATGGGCGCCATCACCTAGAAACTCCGTGTCAGCTCAGCCTCTAGGGCAAAGGGGGCTGGGTGGAGCACCCACATCCAACCAGATATTGGGTGAGGATCGACTTTCGATCCTGAGTAACATTGGTCCGACAATTCACCTGCAGGGCTCCCTTCTTGCTGTCGCAGACACTGTACGAGTCGAACGCCGTGTTTCTCCTGACTTCAACACCTCGTTTCTTCATATCCTCAATAAACAAGCTCTCCACCATTCCTTGATGGACAAGCAGGATATACGGGTCTAGGACATCGATGACCGGAGGGTAGTGAACTTCGCGACCCAGGCGATGGAGCGACTCGTCTGCCGTACTTCTCCAGAAAGCTATGTCGTAAACTCGGACGCCGCGCTGCAGGAGCGGGTCGGCTAGCCTCATCTGCCGGAAGGTTTCGATCGTCTTGGGTTGCAAGCCGTCTGCCCTGTGGGCTAGTCAGCATACCTTGAAGGCCCTGGCGCGGAGATGTTCGGCATATACCTTCCTACAGGAGTCTGATCGGCTCTGTCGTCGATAACAAGCGTCTTCACACCAAATCGAGAGAGGTTACAAGCAAGCATCAGGCCAGCCGGCCCGGCTCCAACGACGCAGACCTGGCATTCTGCGGGAGCCTCGGGCATGCTCCGCAACAGAGTCAGGCGGTCAACACACTCGGCCGTCTCCATGCGATCACTGTTCTCGTCCATCCCGTTCTCGACGATTGCAGGAGACATTGTTTGCTGTGACTCCCGTATAAAGAACCCTGAATGGCCGTGGATTTCACCAGAGCATTGGCTCGAGGTCAGCCTCGCGGGGACCGGTGGCTTCTATTGTCTCGTCCAGGATCGATGAGGCCCGCGGGGTATATGCTGCAAAATAGGTCCCCAGGGCGAAACGGTCCTTCAGGCTGTGTCGGCGGCCCTTACTTGAACAGAAGCGAGAAGCAGGCAGTGCTCGACGGGACTGCCTTGAGTCACCTGAGGAGAGAAGGCGAGGCAGAGGGGATGGTGGAACAGTGGAAATGCTCTCCAGGATTATTGAAGGCAGAATTTATGTACGCAGCCGTCGCAGCGATTGGACGGGGGAGACAAGAGTGGGAGGGGGACATCAAGTTGCACGAGCGGCGCAAACTATCAGGAAATACAGGATCAGTGAGGAGCCTGATTTTGAGGGCGAAAATGGGCACATCAATTGCGATATGGGATGTTATCTGGATTTGCGACTGCCACTCTTTCGCCTCAACAACGATTTGAAATGGCCTGATGCGGTCAGAGCAATGGTCTGATTTCTGACTTGGAGAAAGAGCTCCAATATATGCGACCTCTCATTGGCTACTTTTCGTGAAGCGGGCGAGACCCTTGAAGACTCGCCAGCCGTCAGTCGACCAAATAAGACCCCACCAACGGGTCAACACGCCATCGGGCCGCGCCAACACTGCCTGATTTGGCGCCCCTCTCCGATCTGGGTTTCGACCAGGGTGTATCGGTACTTTGGTGACAGCCATTGATTCTTCCCCTCGCTGATCTCCGAATCCGGCCTTGTGGCCTCCAAGCCCTATCACCACTGGCGCCGGCGTGTCGGGACCTCGTCGTTCCTGTTACGGCAATGATATAGAACCAACTAGCCGCTAGCACTGCCTTCAAGATGGGCTCAGAGGAGGGGTTTCAGTGTGCCAAATGAACTGTCCCACAAGAGAGCACGGGAACCTACCTGATATGGATCTTCCCATAACCCCTCTAGCCCTGTCTCCCAGTTCGTGAAAGCATCACAAATGCGTCACGTGGACTACCAACCCTGCAGTGGATGATGAACTCGGTTCAAGTAGTATATACCTACCTGGTAGATAGAGTAGTACGAAGTAATAAGTACGAATACGGAAACATAAAAACAGCCCAATCGTAGGTTCAGCGAGGTAGGTAGGTATGCATCTCCTTTTTGTCGTTTGGGTGCAGAGCCGTGGCTGGACCCCGCAGAAAAGCTCTACTTAGGAATTTAGCCCCATGAGATGATTTTGTATAAGACCAGAATTACCCGAGTCGACCCATGCCATTCATGCCTGTCTCCTGGATTACGTTGCCCTTTTGCTTTAGGTATCACGCCTACAAAGTAGGTACAACCTCTTCAACTCCCAAGTTCGGTCTCGGAATAGCTGTTCCTCTGGAGGTCGACTTAAAGGTCATCCCCAATTCGTTGAGACTGGGGGCAATGGGAGAAGCTCGCATGGGGATTGAGCTACCCTAGGGCCAGGAATAATAGGACCTGTTATGCATTCTAATCATAGAGCCATAGCCCGGACTGCTTGAAGTATCATTATCGTGAGCACCTGGCGTACGAGGCACAGGGTAGCTGACCTGCCCCACTTGCCCCGTATCTTATCGATAAGATAAGGCGCAACAACATTTTTGGCCCAAGGTTTCTTTTGCTGTCAGGGACCGTCCCTCAAAACTCATTTAAATAATAGCAAATCTCCGCTTTCATCATCCCATCAAACGCAAAAGGCCGTCCCTTCCAGATGTCATGCTCCTTCGCCATCTTCGATCCATCATGACATCCGAGGTTGCCAAGAAAGTGCCGATCCCGGCCCGTGGAGTCGACTACCGTGGCAAGGTTGTGCTCGCGCCAATGGTCCGGTCGGGCGAGCTGCCTTCCCGGCTCTTGGCCCTGCATTATGGCGCGGACCTGGTATGGGGTGAGTAGGAGTCGCCCGATCAGGCAACCCCCTCCGGACCCCATTATCGGATCATGACTAGGCTAACCACATCTCCCTTTCTTCCCCTCCAGGCCCCGAAACCGTCGACCACTCCCTCATCGGCACGACCCGCCGCGTCAACCCAGACACGGGCATGATCGAGTGGACGCGGATGCCCTCCAACAGCCTAAAGTCTCAGGGCAAGAAGCCCGTCCCGCCGCCCAAGGAATCCGTCATCTACCGGCTAGACCCCAACCGAGAGGCGGGCCGGCTGATCTTCCAGCTCGGCACGAGCGACCCGGAGCGCGCCGTGGCGGCGGCGCGCCTCGTGGCCGCCGACGTCGCGGGCATCGACGTCAACGCCGGCTGCCCCAAGCCGTTCAGCACGACGGGCGGCATGGGCGCGGCGCTGCTCCGGACGCCGGACCGGCTCTGCGCCATCCTCCGCGCCCTGGTCGCCGCCGTCGGCACCGCCGGTGCCGAGGCGGGGGAGGCCCCAGAGTTCCCCGTCGGCGTCAGCGTCAAGATCAGGCTGCTCGAGACCCCCGCCGAGACCGAGGCCCTCGTCAGGCTCCTCGTGGCGACGGGCATCACGGGCCTGACGGTGCACTGCCGGACGACGCCGATGCGGCCGCGCGAGCGCGCCATCCGCGGCCAGCTGCGCATGGTGGCGGGCGTGTGCCGGGAGGCCGGGGTGGCGTGCCTGATGAACGGCGACGTCGAGGACCGCGACCAGGCCGTGCGCCTGGCGGCCGAGTTCGGCGCCGACGGCGCCATGATTGCCACCGCAGCCGAGAGGAATCCCAGCTGCTTCCGCAGCGCCCGCGACGGCGGCCTTGCCGGCTGGAGGGAGGTCACCGAGAGGTACCTCGCCCTCGCCGCAGAGGTCGGGAACAAGTGGGGCAACACAAAGTTCCTCCTCGGCCACCTGGTCCCCGGAAAGGAGCCCGCCTTCCGCAACCTCACGCACGCAAAGTGCTATGCCGAGGCGTGCGAGATCCTCGGCTTCCCGGCCTTGGCAGACGCGGCTCGCGACGTCGACGAGAGGCTCGGGCTCCTGCCTTCCGGCGCGGAAGCTGCTGGGAAAGGGAAGGGGAAGGGGAAGGCGGGCAACAACAGCACCGCGCTCGCGGCCGGCGGGAGGATGGCCGAGGCGAGGTCGTCGGCATCCCAGCCGCGGAAAAACATTTCTGAGAGGGGAGTGGCGGCACAGCAGGCGCCTGCTGCTGTTGCGCTGCAGATGTGAGTTGTAGCACGGGGGGTGTGTAAATATCTTTATCGGGGGGAGAGGGTGGCCTCTCTCCCCCCCTCTTTTGCCATTTTCCACAGGCGTTCAGGTTTGCCACGCGGTATGGACAACGCGAATGATATCCATAAACTAGAAGGGGTGCAAATGGGGGAAGCCTATAGAATTGCAAAGGTCTTGATTGCAAAGGTCTTGAAATCGACGCAAAACCGAGATATCTACATTGATGCCGTTGCAGCCCCCCTCTTCCCCCCCACCTTTACAAATGCCTGCTCCATGTTTGCAAACTCCTAAGATGCCTTAGAACGTTGATCCGTGAATCGCACAGCAATCCACACAGTCCCTGGACTAGACCTTCTTGCCCTGCGCAAGCAGCTCAGATACCTTCGGCGGCAACACCAGCGCACTCCGATCATTGCGCCGGTAGAAATCGACCAGCACGACGGCCGTCTTCTCGGGCAGGTCCTCGTGGATGAAATGGCCTGCCTCCGGGAAGACCTGCAGCGCGTATTTCCCTAGATAATGAGGAGACAGACCCCCTTTAGTTAGCGGGCGCCCCTGAAGAAGAATTCTAAACAGATCTCCGCGCATGGAAGGGGAAGAATCGGGGCGGAGGTTAAGGGGGAAAAGGCGCGCATTTACCCTGCATCTGCCCAATCGTCAGCTCCGTGTCAAGCCTGTCCGTCCCCGCGAGCAGAAGCAGCTTCCCGCCCCTTGCCGCGAGGAACTTCCTGCTCAGCCCAACGAACCAGCCCTCCCAGAACGGCTGCGTCGCCGCGAGATCGGTCCTCCACGTCCAGGGGCGGCGGGGCTTCCTCTCGGCCCGCTGCTGCTGCTGCTGCTGCTGCTTCTTCTCGGCCCCAATTTCGCCCTCGATTTCGCCTTCGCCTTCGCCGCTTTCGTTGTCGTCGCTACCGACCTCCTCCCGCACCAGCAGCGCCGGCACGCTCGTCCTCGCCGAGACGCTGTTCCGGATCGTGCGCGACCGCACGTGCCACTCGATGGCCGCCTCGGGGGACGCGAAGCTGCCCGGCCGCCCGGACAGGTACGACTGCATGCTCTGCAGGGCGTCCATGGCGGAGCCCTCGACGACGTCCAGCACGGCGTAGCCCAGCAACCCTCCTCCTCCTTCACCCCCGTCAGCACCAGCAGCGGCGGCGCCCCACCGGGACGCGACCTCCGTCACCACGGCGCCGCCGAGCGAGTGGCCCACCAGCACGACGGGCGGCGGCGCCGGCCAGCCCATGCGGGTGCGCGTCAGCCGGATCACAGCGAGGAGGTCGGAGCTCAAGGTTCCGAGCCCAAGGTCCACGCCGTCGCCGGTGGCCGAGGTCGAGCCGTGGCCCCGCGCGTCGGGGGAGAGGATGCCGGCGTTGGGCAGGCGCTTGCGGATCTCCGCGCTGAGGACGGCGAAGGACAGGCCTGAGGAGCCGGCGCCGTGGTGCATCACGAACAGGGGGCCCTTGCCCACGGGGGAGGTGAGGTAGGCGTGGTAGGTGATGGGGGCGCCGGATGCGTCGTCCCGGGCGTCCAGGAAGAGCTCCCGCTCAAAGTAGGTTGTCCACGGGATCTGCTGCAGGGTCCGTCCGCGTGGGGCACTGGGTGATGGCCCTCTCGGTCAGCATTTTGCTGCACCCCGCGGTGTTTACGGGGCTGGTACAGTAAGGAAACAGTATGAGTGAATTACCCTTGCGGCCTTGCGAATAGATTCCGGCTTGGCGAGGGAATGATGGTCCCCGTGGACGAGGCGGAGGATGCGGAGGACGAGTCATCGTCGGGAAACTCGGGGAGTTCTGGGATATCATCGGTCTCACCGTCTCTATCCGACTCACTCAGCTCTGGCATGGCGTTTAGTTTTGCCTTGGCCAACTCCCGCCGCAGGTCAGTCATATCAGACGAAGGGGCGGAAACAAGACTGGATGTGCACCAACTCCCCGATTCCGGATCCGAACGGAGCCCGATTAAGTCAGTTTGTACGGTGACGATTGACTGACTTGTAACTAATATTAAGCCGGGATCATAAAAATGGCATGCGGAATCGATCTATGGACCATGGCTGTGGCGTGAACCACAGACCATAGCAGGAATAAACAACAGTTGAAGTCGGCGGCCTGGAACAGGTGAGCTAATGTTCAGTAGATCGAGGCTCCAACAGGCAAGAGTACAGTGCGAGCAAGCACGGTATTGGTAGAAGCCCAATCTGAAGGAGCAAAAGCATCATACAGAGCATCGTCATACCAGCGCAAAAGTATAAATGACAGTTGGTATGCATCCTACTCCCGCTTATATGTACCTAGGTTACATATGCGTCTGTAGATAGATAGGTAAAGACCACCAAATATACCTGCCCTCACACCATCTCCGCCTGTCGTCATGATGTGGCTATGTAGCAAAATATAAGGTCGTGTAAATGTGCAATGAAAGACTAATACAATTACAAGTGACTCCAGAGAAATGTGATGGAAACCGGCCTCTCACTCAGCTAGCCGGCGAATCATACAAACGCCTTGTCCGGGGGCGCTCAGTAGCCACCCCTTGGTGGCGGTCCTCCATACCTTCCATGATTGTTGTAGCCACCGCCGTAGCCGCCTTGTCCATAGCCACCACCCTGGCCGTAACCACCACCCTGGCCGTAGCCACCCTGGCCCTGGCCGTAGCCTACCCTGCCGTAGCCGCCCTGGCTGCGTTGTTGTTGAGGTGGTGGCGAAGGCCCGTACCCGCCGCCATTACCATAGCCGTTGCCCAG
The DNA here is from genome assembly GCF_030411735.1 of Phialemonium atrogriseum. Classification (NCBI taxonomy): domain Eukaryota; kingdom Fungi; phylum Ascomycota; class Sordariomycetes; order Cephalothecales; family Cephalothecaceae; genus Phialemonium; species Phialemonium atrogriseum. The sequence goes on from NW_026848146.1 coordinate 315,532, forward strand.
GTTTGGCAGCGTCGGCTGGCGCATGTCAGAGCCTCCAATCGGCGCCGCGTTTGTGATGAGGCCGTCACGGCTTTGAGGGACAGGTGTGGCGGGTGTCAGCGGCCGGTAAATGTTGCCATTCGACGACGCCTTCTGGCCGTAGGAATTGGCAGGTTCCGCGCCGAGGTAGGGTTCCGGAGACGAGTCCCGCGCGGGCGGCGCGACCTTGGTGTCCTCCTGGAAACCAGTCTTGGCAACCGACATCGAGTCCGCGGTATCATCCATGCCGGACTTTGTGCGATCCATGAGGAGCGAGTTCCGGGCATCCAGGGGCGTCAGCGCGTCCACGTCTCGCTGCATTTTCTCTGTTGACGCATTAGCAATCGACTCGTCAGAAGCTTGAGGGGGGTGGAGGGAAGAATATATCAACATACCCATCTCCTTGCGGCGCTGGCGGTGAGGGTTCTGCCTGCAGCAAGCAATGACGGCGTTCCAGACGATCAGGATGGCCAGGATACCCGTCAATGCCGACTGGATGGCGATGAGGACCACGCCCGTGACGGTTTGCGTCGTCTGCGCGATGCCAAACTCCTCAACGAAGAGGAGGATACAGATGACAGACAAGACCCGCACGACCTGGATGCCAATGTTGATCACGTTGCTAGACCGGCGCTCGTAAGGGCGGCTCCAGAGAAGGAGAATCAGCATGATGGCCTCGATGATCATTTGAGCGATGGTCTGAACCATGCCATGTCCATCAGCGGCCGCAAGAACGCTGCCCCTGGCAAACATGTAGATGATGGTGGGAACGAAAAGCCACCAGTAGTCCTTGCGGTAGCTTTCGTAGAACAAGCTGTACCTGACCCAGATATCCTTGTCATCGTACAGGCCGCTGGCATCGCCCTCAGAGCTCTTCAGCCTCCGAGCTATGCTCCAAATCTTCCATGAGAAGAACGCCAAGATGCCGGTGAACAGGGCTAGAGTGGTTCCAGCAAGAGCCTTGGCCGCCCACGAGTCGCCGTGCGTGAATTGGAAGACGCAGTACAAAACCCATACTCCGTAGAGGAGCAGAATCAAGCTTGTGATGGCACGGGCAATCGAGCCCCAGTAGTGCTTACGGAAGCCCGTGAGCGACTTGGGGAAGCTGCCGAAGAGAGCCCAGAACTCCAGGATGACCTTGACGAGAAGAATGCCAACAGCAATTGAGGCAATGACAATTGCCACGATCAGCAAGACTGTCATAAACGTGTTCGCCGACGGAATGCTGAGCTCGTTGACGTAGGCCTGAATGCCCGTCACAGCCACCCGGATACTTTCCGTGGTGCTATTGGGGTCGACGGTGCCGTCCTGGGATGTGCCGTTCACACTGGTCTCGATCTGCCTCGACGCAAGCAGGGCAAAGTGGTCGAAGGCTCTTTTCAGGACCTGGCTCGAGTTCTTGCCTGCTGGAGCCTGCGAAGAGCCATCGGGAAATACCAGGGTGGAATTGCGCAGAAACCCGACACTGTTGTTGGTCAAGTTGCCCCCTGTTGCCTCCCGGAAGTTGTCGATCGAGACCTGTAGCTGGGTCCAGGGGATGAGGCCGGTCGAGAACCCAAAGTTCTTGACGAAGCTGCGGTACACCTGCGGGTAGTTGACCGAGAGCATGCCGTTCATTGCCATCCCCTGAAACCACCCAAAGACCTCGGTGAACGAGGGGCTGATAGTGCCCATACCTCCCGAGGCAGCGGATCCGCCTGCGGCAGCACTGCCTCCCGCAAATGCGGCGCCGGCAGCCGAAATGCCCGTCAGGACCAAAGCCGCGCCCGCGATACCAGCGGACACGTAAGAGACCGCCGGAACGCTGACAGTCTTGCCGTTCGTAACTTGGGACTGGATACAGGCAACCTTTTCGCCGCTTTCCCTCGACTTCAGCTGGAGAGTTGCCATTGCCGCAATGTCCGGCACCTGGAAGGCTATCGATGGTACCAGATTCGCAAACTCGGTAGGGATAGCTTGACTGCCTTTCGCCGCAAAGGTACCAACGGGAACTGGGTCGCGGGTTTAGTATAGCGCCGGCGTAGAATCAGAGGGGGAAAATATCATACCAGGACAGAGCTGGGTCACGAAAGTCCCTCGATCACAGGGATCGAAAGTGTTGGAGTATATCTGCTGCCCATATGCCGTGACGTTCAGAACCGCCGTCACGTTCTGCTCTACCGTGTTTGTTCCCGCCACATCGAACGTGACCGTCTTGTTGTCATTGTTGTAAAATATGTTAACCCTCTGTACCGTAATGTTGGCGTTGGTGTTGCAGTTGCTGAAGCCCACGGTTTGGAGGATATCCACCCCCACAACCCCCCTGGCCAGAGCTACCGCTGCCAACGCCGTCCTAAGAAATAGGCGGCGCCTTAAACTGTTCCGTGCCATCTCGACGACGGAGCGTTTCGAAGTCGGGAAAAGAAGTCGAAAAGCAATGAGATGAGTGCCGCCGGAAATCCTTCCCACTAAATGCTGGTTCCCCTCAAATAGTACGCCGTCTATTTTTAACCTTCAAGCTCCTGTCCGGTCTCAAGTCTTTTCCATCCAGGTACCGTGGTGGATATTCGTCGCACGTATATGTCGTCGTTCGGGTCGATCGTTTTCGAGAGGGAAACTTTGCTGATGGGCATGCAAAGGCAAATGCAAGGGTAAAATAGTATCGAACACGGTCGGAAGAAAGGGACAAATCGAACAAAGCAGACAATCAAAATAGACTTCAACAATGCAGCCGAGGATCAACCTGGAACGAATGGAAGAGGGCAACAAGTTGCCCTTGAAGAAGAAGAGAAGGCCACGAAGTACTGGGTGGTCTCTCTCTTTATCGGTCTTTTGAAGTTCTTCGGTCGAGTAGGTACTGACGGGCTCGACAACGACGGGGATTGTCAAAAGACCAAGGGAAAGGAGAAGATATGGGTAACCCAGACGGTGGCCCGAGAGGAGTTACATGAAACGAATTGACAAAAGAAGGCGTGACGACGTCAGCCAGCCAGAAAGGCAAAGACGACTGACAACGAAGACGACAAAGAATGGAAGGTTGGAATGGTAACCACGACCCAGAGGGGGTGGCCGATTGGTGTATGTACAAGCCCCCTACTACCGTTTCCTTCCCTTGCAGACTACGGGCTTACTGCAAGCGCAAGGCCCAGAGTTAAAACGGCGTCATGGTTGCCAGGCGAAACCATCGCTCACCCAGGAGTCGTATATTTTACCCCTGGGCGCTGGATGGGCGGTAGCGAGCATGTGTAAGTGACCAAAGCTTCCACGACGTTCAGGGATCTGAAACGCTCAGGAGGGTTCAAAAGAAGCGGGGCGGCGCAAGCAACCCTGTCGTGCCTCAAAGCTCTGGCCTTGGGGTTTTCCTGGTTCGTTGATTGGCTATAGGGTACCGATCTCTACCCTTGACTCAACTTAGCGAGAACGCTAGGCCGGGCAGTCCCTGCCTATTTTTGAAACAGGCCCTAGGGGGAACGTTCGTTGCGGAGAGTCATGTCAGGAAGTGGAGGGGACGACGAGTGTAAACGAGGGAGAAAGAGATGTGATAATTCAGCCCAGTTCAATCTGGGAAATTCTTCTGTGATAAAGTTCTTCTGTGATATGGATGCTTCTAGGTATATGTCCATCTAATACTAACTTGCTTGGTTGTTTTCTCATCCTTGAGCATCTACACATGCACTTGATGTTTCAGCGAGGGGATCTTGATCCGCCTGGTATCCCACCCCCGTCGCCGCTAAAGGTATATACACTGCTATAGTAAGGATTAGGATTTACATTAATGCTGAAGATAGGGAAAGTGTAACGAATGGGTACCCTGTTGCACATCATCTGCCATTGCGAATGAGCCTGTACCATATTTAACATCGAGATTGTATTATGCGTTCGGCTACTGCTGCTGCAAGTTGCAACCGCACCTTGCGGTGGAAGTGTCTAGGATTCCGTTCCCAGCGGCGTGGGACAAAGTTGATCTCTGCTATTTGGACGCACAGACAATGGGAGGCCTAGGCCTGCTCCACGGCAAGCACCTAGGTAATCCGTGGGTATGCGTAGAACGTTCATCTGGCGAGCGGGCTGTGCAGCAGCCAGCATCTTCTTCTCTTTGGCACAGCAAAGTAGGTGATTATCTGCCCATTTATTAGTACGGCCACCGCCTCCAGTGACCCTGGCCCCGGGCCGGGCAGACTAGGCGTTCCCGGCTGGTCGGTTGGCCGGGTCTGGCTAATATGCATGCAGGAAGACGGGAAGGCGGGAAGACACGGCGAGGTGGCACAGCCCCGTCATCGCCTCCCTCGACACATGTGAAAAGCGTCAAGCCTTTCCACGCTGCCCGCCTCGGTGAAATAGGTATGTAAGTACGTACATGCATACATACCTTTGGTCTAAACACGCCGGAGGGAGACAAAAAAAAGTGAGGTAGTCTATGCGCTGTTCTAAAAACCGCGTAGCCCGTACGTTAAAGCAAGTACGACGAACAAAACGCCCAATGATGAGTAATTTCAGAACAAGAGAAATCGTACGTAACGACACAAATAAATTCGAACCCGTAACCTAATGCCCTCCCATGGTAGCCATCTCCTGAACCTTGTTGTATCGTAATGCTTCCGGGTCTTCATTAATGTCGTCCCTCCTGCAACACCCCAGTAACGTAACTCGTGAAACCCCACACAGCCAGAGAATGGCGAGGGGGAAACAAAGGGCAAATGAACGATAAAAATTGGCCATGGATGAAATAGAGTTCGTACAGATCCAGAGGAGAACAGCGCAAACGTCGACTCTATGAACGAATAAGGTAGATTCATTTTCGAATCTTCCAGAGAGGTGTTTCATAAGGAGAGGAGACAAAAGGGGAGAAACTCCCGTCTCTTCAATAGCAGGAAACCGATTGGGACCGATTGGGACTGGCGCGGTCCCGGGCCCAAAGCAGAAAGCTCGAAGCCAAGGTATAAGGGGTATCTGAACGGTAGAAGACGCAGAAGATTTTAAGATGGTGGGAGGTGGCGAGAATGAGGATGTAGAAGTAATTACTGGCCGTGGCCGTAGAAGCCTCCCTGCCTCTGATTTGGTGAAGGGGTGAACGGAGAGACTGTTCCTCGGGATGCGTACTGCTCAGCACCAACACCAACACCGGAGTGACCAATCAAGTTACCATAAGGCACTTGGTTCCCAGGGGTGTCCGGGAGACCCTGGAGACCCTGGAGGCCCAGGGCATTCATTGATAAAGCCGGAAAAGGTTCGACAAGGGGGCCCACAGAGCTGTACGGGTCCTGGGGCGGTATGCACGTATCGGCTGTCACTGGCATATTGTTATACCCATGGACACCGGTGCTGCTGAACCCGTGGTTGACCTGAATGCCTAGGGAAGTCGATTCGAGGCTGTGACCGAGACTCTCGAATTGGTTATGATTGTAGAATGGTGGTGGTTGACCGAACTGGTTGTTGAAGGCATAGGCCTGGTGCTGGGAGTTATGATAAGGTATAGTGCTTGGCGGACAGCTCGGCGTTGGTGCATGGCTCATAGTCGATGGCTGGTTGAACACGACCGGTTCGCGCTCGGCCGGGAATGAACGTGGCGGAGGATCCTGAACGGGACTGATAATCGTGTCCATATCCAGCTCCTTCCGGGCGACGAGGCGTAGAATTGGGAGGCTCATCTGCTCCATGTGCTTGGCCAGGTGAACCGTCAGCTTCTTCCATGTCGGGAATGTCCTGCCGCAAAACCGGCAGGGCTCCTCTTGGGGTCGCTTCGGCGTTTCGTGGTGGCACTTCTCAACCATCTGCCAGGTAGGGTCGACCGCTGCCGCCCGCTTGAGCGCCGCCTTGGTCTTGACCTTGGGTTCCGCAAATTTATGCTCCCGGACCAGGTGTTGGAGGAAGTTATCTCGCCGGTAGCAGACGTGGCGGCAGTCGTCGACATCGCACGTCCACCACTCGAGGTGGCGATGACCCTCGTTTTCGTGGCGGACCCAGTCGGCCTTGCGCTTGAAGATCTTGGGGTCTTTGCAACGGTCCCAAGTGCAGGTAAAAGGCTGAACATCCTCGTGGACATGCTTCGTCCAGTCAGAAGGCTTCTGAAACTTCTTGGCCTGGAAGCAGAGCTGGCACTCGAATTCGGACGGCAGTGAGCTGGTCGGCGGCATCGGAATATCTTGCGGGAAGCTCTCCGGGCTGAGAGCCCCTTCACGCGGAGTCATGTTTTCGTCCGAGCCATCATATTTTGCCGATAGTGGATCGGGAAGCCGTCCATCGCCTTTGGAGTCTAGACTATTAGCCGAGCCTCCCTGCGCAATGCACATGCTGCCGCAGGGACAGCTTCCAGTCGATAGGAAGTTCAAGTGCCTGACCCTGGCACTCAGGAGGTTCTTATATCGAACAAGCTGTTGATGTGCGATCCGATCGACGAGGTAGGTGTTTGTGTTAGCCAACCCCGGACTCAATCTTAAAACGTGGTCCCGGAACCCGGCCAGGGTGGGATTGATATCATCAATCATCTTGTCGGTTTCATGGGCCATGTCCGCTTCCTCGTATATGTCATCGTCATCGTCCTCGTCCTCGTCTTGGTCGGCGGTGGTTGCCGGCTTTGCCAGATTCGCAACCGGCGGACCGCCCGCTTTCTTCCACATATCGGCTAGTTCTGAGCCACTCCTCGGGCGACGCATCATGGCCTTGACCCCAAGAGACAATGCATTTGGACTCTTTGGCGAAGTGATGGCCCCCGTGCTGATCGAGCCGCTCCGCACATGGGTGGTGCCAACCGCTGCTGCGCTATGGGTCACCGACACGAGTGCTGTATTAATGCTTGGAACGGACTGCTTCTTCTTGAAGCCGCCGCTCAGTGTAGGGGGAGGAACCAGGCTATCTCGGGACTCTTTGAGTTCCACGGGAGGTTCGCTAGACTCGTCCTCTGAATTGCGGGCCCGCTTGAAAGAGGTGCTCGGTTTCTTGAGGAGACCACGAACCCCGTCAAAAATACTCGGGCGGCGATTCTCGCCCCGACTGATGGAAAGTTTTTTGAGGAAGCTGCCACTGGTAACACCCTCGACGTCGAGTACGCTCGGAAGACTGCGGCGTCTGGTACCCCAGGTTGCAGCCCTCGAGACGACCGAGTCGTTATCCCTGCACAACCTTTCGAACCTCTCCATGGCTGCTTGTGCCGTTTCTGGCTGGTACTTGGTGCCGTCTCCTTGGATCCGGTGAAGGACGGGACCGTCTGCCCAATTGCGATTTTCGCGCATGATGTTGATGTCCTCAGCAGTGAGTTCAGCTCCGCCTGATTCCGGGAAATAGGTCTGGCCAGGAACCAGCTTGTTCTCGGTCTCACTGCCCAGCGGAATCTCCCGCGGAGAAACGTTGTCGTCTTGCTCGTCAGAGTCTGCCACCCGAGGCACAGTCTCTTCGACAGGCGGGGACGGATTAAGGCTGTGAAGGCTGTCCGTCAACCAGTCACGGACTTCCTGGTTTTTCCCTTCGACTTTCCGCTGAGCCGCAAGGTCGTTCACACTGCTCGCGACGTCCGTGGATGGGCGGTTGTCTGGGTCAAGGCCATGGTGGCTCGCAGTTCCGTTTGGAAGCCACTGCCCCTCGTTATCTCGCGCCGGGGGAGACCCTGCCGTGGCGGCCTCCGAGTCTCCAGGCTGGCAGTCGACATGGCCTGCGGTGACGCTGCTGGGTAGGGCAGCCGGGCCCCCCGCCGCAGTCACGGTGGGCTCGGGCTCGTCATTATCGTTACCCCATATCGAAACCGTCACACGAGGGCTCGGGCAAGACATAGCAGGAGGGGCAGGAGCTACGCCGTCGTCACTGGTCTCCGGCGTTAACTGATATGTAAACTGGCTAAAATCTCCGGAGACGGCGAGGGGTTGGAATTGTTTCGTCAGCTCTTGTGGCGAGACGGATTGCGGTAGCTGCGCAGGATAGGCAATGGCGGCTCCCTTCCGTTCACCGTCTGGCGACCTGTTGTTGTATTGGAACGGTGTCTGATCGGGACTTATTGGATGATAAGACCCCACCTTCTGTATTCCATGAGCCTGTTCCGGTGTCGAGTAAGACAGCGTGCTGGCAAGCTGCTCGTCCTGGTCGGGCGGCGCAAAGGGCCCGAGGAAAGAGGGGGAGTTGCACTCGTGCGCGTTAAAGTCGACGCCGAAGAAGGGGTCATCACACACTTCACTGAAATCGCTGGATTGGTAGTGGACGCTCGATGCAGATACGGAGTCGGCTGGGGTGTCTATGTTCAGGGTGGGAGACGCCGAATCGCAGCGGCCGGGGGATGAGGTATACGGGGACAGATGATTTGAGTTCACGGGAGTCGACGCCTGCATCTGGTGTGGGTTGCTGGCGGCCGGGAGAAAGTTTCGAGACTCGTGCGTTCGGACCGAGCCTCTGTTGTTGACAAGCGATGACGGCAAGACGGCGTATGTGGAAGACATGGTTGTCGGAGGCTGTGGAAGGAAGGTATGTGGGTGGCTGAGTGTATTTATTCAAGCTAGGTTGGGGTGATTCCACCCTGGTCCATGGATATGGTAAGAAGGCGATGTGATGCGGGATGTGGGATGGAGGGAGCCCAAGGTGAGTCGGCGCAGCTCCAGAAGCTTAGAGACGAACTTGCCCGGCTCAGAAGGCTAGGTAAGATGATGCGCCCATAGTTTTTGGTGAGAGATGATGCGCCGTTTGGCCGAGGATACCAGAGCAGCCGCGTTTCTGAGTAAAGAGTTGGAGACAACAAAAGAACGAGATCCCAAAAGGGAGGGGTCTGACAAGCGTGAGCAAGAGGATAGATCCGTGTCTCCCCTACCTAGTTTAGCAGACCGTAGGTAGGTAGTTGACGAAATGATCGGAATCGGAGGCGGGCGGTGCTTCGAAGGGTGGGTGGGACTTTCCAGGCGCTTATAGATTGCAGGGGGACTTGCAGGAAACCGCCCAGTTCCTGCGGTAAGGCTGGTAGGGGGAGCAGCGCGCCAAGCGGGAAGGCAGAATAACAGTTAACTACCTAGGTAGGTATTTACATATTACAGCTACATCAGTGCATCGCGGATGCAGGAGAGATATGATGGCAAACTTGGTACCACCAGCAGTCAAATTCCAGATTGATGGAGAGATCAGAGATCGTCTGAGTTGAGATAGACGGCAAGGCACTGGGGCTAGGCAGAAGCTTAACAAAGCATGGGCAGAAGGGAAAGAGGGTGGGTAACAGCTGGCACTGGTTGGGTTGGGCTGATCAATGGCTGAATTCTGCGGCTCAATCGCCCCAGTATCAAGTGATAGCACCCCTGCATCCCCTCCCTGGAGTAAACCCCTGTCTCAATCTACATAGCGGAGAGCAAGCACAGCCTCAATCGCGACTGCTAGCTGTGCTGCGCGATATCAGCAAGCCCTCCAGATTCGCGGGTGTGTTTTGTTAGTTCGGCAAGGCGTTCTTCTTAGTGCTGCGGGAAGGTAAGTCCCGCTCAGTCTAGATCATAGGGTTTTTTTTTCTGACATCATCAAGTCGATCGCTCCCAGGTGGTTTGAGAAAACTTCAGGCCAAGCAAGCTTCACGATGGTGGGTAAATACAGAGTCGTAGGCGCCTGGCTTATTAAAGCGCTAAGCGTGATTTCATAGGTAGCGTTTGGCCTGCCCCCTGGTTGGCTCATCGGCGCAGCTCATCAACCACGCAGGCCAAAATATGCGCTGGCGGATGATAAGACCCTGGCTAGCACAGCCACATCTGCCCAAGTGGGCAAATAGTTACTGCCGATAACTCCGCTGTCCGGCATCGTTTCTTTCCTTTGTTTCCTCCGTTCTATTTATTTCATTTTGTTTCTTCTTATTGCGTACTTGTTTTCCCTGGCCCATCCTTCCCATGTACCTATCTGATGATTGATGAAGCCTACAGTATGTGCGGTGTATCGTGTAGCGTATAAAGTGATTTGCGATGTCGCTTGCGGGAAGGAGAGACCACGGGACAAAAATAGCGAAGCCGAAAATAGAAAGCACCCTATTAGCTGCCGAAAGCGCTTCCAATCTCCCTGTTCATGATAACCTAACCTCCGAATCATGAGCTGGCCACTTTGTCTATCCCTGCCACAAGCATTGGCCGATTCACCCTTCTTCCGCCCTGGAGAATTTTGACACCAACAGGTTGTTTCATTGCTCGCCATCTTGAGGGCATATTGGAAACCACCACCCCAATGTACGGGTCCACACAACTCCGCTTTCACTTTTATACTGGCATGGCGCCTGGGGACGATGTGGTCTGGAACTGAACTTGAATAGCAATATACAGCATAGCATGACTACCTAGGGGGTTGCCATTACTCGTGCACAGAGCCCTTAACTTCCTTCAAGCGCCGAATCCGTCGTCCTGTTCTTAATGTAAAACGAACGCACGTGAACAGATGTCGGGACGGAACGGTCGTTTAACCTTTAACTTCGGCGACACCACCCTGTCTGCCCTCCCGTCTGCTGCGCCGGATCCTCGCGGCCGCGACCCGGAGTTTTTAGCGTAGGTCCGAACTCTTAAGATCTTCTTGTATGTAGGCAAGCTCTTATCTTCGCGCCACTGAGGTTAGGACGGGACCTCCCGTCACAAGGCGGTCGAGATCGGGTGGAGGTCCACAGCATAGGTTTTGACCTGGGGAGAAACCCAGACTCCGTGTGAGATTCACTTCTCTCCACCAAGAGCCGTGCAATCTCCAGACTAACACGCCACAATCATTGATCATCGGAATCCAACGCTTCTTAGTTCTAGACAATGAGACAAGCATAAACGGAGGCCGGCGTTCGAAGGAAGTTGTAGATTGGCTTCCACTCTGCAATATGTCATACAGACATGCGACTCGATTGCACCCTCAACCCGGGTAAAGTAACTCTCGCATCATGACATCGGGTCTAAGACTTGTGAGAGCATCTCAAATCCACTTGGGATTTAGTCATTTGGGTGAACAAAATCGCAGAGAAGCTTGGGACTGCTTTACGTCTAAGTGTTGGTCAGTACTTGTTTGTCAGGCATACGCAATATTGAGACCAAAGTATTTTCAAACGCGGACCTCTGAGTGGTTCCCCGGATTGCCCCACATTTTGGGTCTGTCGACTTATCGAATGTCTCGGGCCATTTCCAAGGTGTTCTTTGGAAAGGCATTCGACGACCTACAACGAAACACCACAGCGCCACATATACTTCAGCAGTACCGAAGAATCATAAATATGGTTCGTGAACAGCGTATGGAAGACCTAGGACTGGCACGGGATCGCTGACCAGCACACAGGGCTTGGAAGGACCCTCTTACATTTTGGCGGCTCTGACCGTGACCGGCGGGATCGCCGGATACGCTAGGACGGGGTCGCTTCCCTCGGTCATCGCGGGCTGCACAGTCGGGCTACTTTGTGAGTATTGCCTCTATTCGTCTGCGGGAACGGCAAAACGGACATATCGATATATGGATATACATCGTTGCTAACGACGAGGCAGACGCCGTTGGCGGGTATCGCATCCAGAACAAGCAGCCGTACGGCATTGAGACATGCCTCGCCGCATCGATCATCCTCGGCGGCGCCTCGATCCCACGGGCTATTCGCCTGCGCAAGCCAGTCCCGGTCCTACTCAGCATCATCGCCACATACGGACTCATCACGTTTGGCTCCGCGCTTCGTCGGACCCTGTAAAGGCGAGGAGGGAGGAGGAAGCAAGGCTCTTGCTGTGTACCATTTAAAAATGCAAAGTGCAGGCAGAATTGACCATGTGCGGTTCCATGTGTGTGTGTGTGTGTGTGTGCGTATTGAAATTCCAAACTCTTGAAACGCCGTACAAGGAACGCCGCCTCCCAATGCAGAGATGAGAGTTGTCCGTCCCAGCCAGCCCAGCTCCTCTAAATCACCAGTCTCGTATCGTATGATCGCATAGAATCGCGCAGCGCGGATGGCGCACGCCCATGGTATTCCTCGTCTAGCCCGTCTTGACCCCCTAGGGAATGGCGACTACGAGTTCTCGTCGATCTCCTTCCACATTTGCCTGATTCGGTGCTTCTTGTCTGATGAGCCATTGCGATTCGCGTCCTGGTGCTTCGACCGCTCAGCCCTGAGGCACTGGCTCAGCTGCTTCTTCGTATTGTTGCACATGCCCATCGACTTCCACAGGAACCCTCGCGCGTGGCAATCCTCGAGGGCTGTCATGAGCTCTTCGCAGCCTGTTGGAAGGGGGGATCAAGTCAGGTTATGCCCCGAGGAATGGGGAGCGCTGGGAGGGGAACTGACCTGCATTGTACTTTGTATGCAGATGGGGGTGCATTGTAAGTTAACAGAGAGTTATGAGTATTAAATTGAATCTCCGCAACGAGAAAGAAGCTGGAATCGCTGTGTTGCCGTTCCCAGTAACGAGTTTTGGGCGAATATTATTAGTTTCTTTTTTTCTTTGTCAGAGAAAAGATTCGGGTTCTGAGTGGTACAGTAACCCGAAAGTTTATGGTGGAGCTTGGGCCACCTTTAGCTTGGACTTCACCTCGCTCACCACAGCAAGTCCAGCGACGAAATTCAAATTCATCCTATCTTGCATCACACTTTCCAGTGCTAACCGGCGCAACTTTCAAACATGGCGTCGCAGGGAGCTTCGGCGAAGAGACAGCAGGGTAAGCTATGCGAGGGGGCATGAGTGGAGGTTGGATAGGGACAAGTCGCTAATGCGTCCCCAGATCTCCAGCTTCAGTACACCAACTACAAGAATACGCTGCAGCAGATTGCGCAAAAAATTGGCGACGTGGAACAAGAAGCCGAAGAGCACAAGTGAGTTGCAGCTCTCTGTTCTTCGATTTCCCACATGCAGGCTGAGACTGAGTTGATGACGGGAGGGGCTTTGACTTACGTCTTGCTTCCCAATTTTTTTTTCTCATCCGGCCTCACCGCCCCTCAAGACATGCCCTGCTCACCGCTCATCCCCAATCCCATAGACTCGTTCTTGATACCTTGGGCCCGCTCCCGGACGACCGCAAGGCGTTCCGGATGATTAACGGCGTTCTTGTGGAGAGGACCGTCAAGGATGTGGTCCCCGCGCTCAAGACCAACGCCGAGGGTCTGAAGAAGGTGCTTGACGACCTGGTCAAGCAGTACAAGTCGAAACAGGACGATCTGGAGAAGTGGAAGGTAGGCGTCAGCCCAGGCCCGCCAGCTTGACACCGGGAATCTAACCGTTGCTGCCTGGCACAGAAAAAGAACAATATCCAAGTCGTTCAGTCTTGAGATCATCTGCCGGGTTAGTAACAGCTTCGCGGATGATGGTGCCGCGCCATGTCATCAAGACCAGGGCACCGTAGTGTCAACCCGCTCCTGCATGTTCAGGCCAGATGCAGCGATTTCGTCTGCCTTGCTCATGCGCCCCTCCTCGTGTGGTGATGTCTCGCATGTTGTCAGGCAATGTTATTTTGGGTTCAATAGCGCGGTCTTGAGGCTTTGGTTCCGGTGCATGGAATTTCTACGTTTACCAGACATCAGTGTGCTGAGCAGGCCTCCAAGCCGGGACGGGACCTATTTGATCACGCCTTGCGTGGCTGGACCATCTCCGACGTCCAGAAATTTGCGTCGTGGTGGCGTGTGTCGATGAGTTGTACAAATTTATGGTGTGAACACCAACGCCTTGCCGCCTAGGCGTCTCAGTGCCCAACTGGATGGAGACGAATTGGGCGAAGCAGTTGGGCTTCTGGGCTTCCGTTGGACCGCCACGGGGTGTGATGCATGTTATTAGGGGAAGATTTTACTGGTCATAATTATCCGAAGAATTGGGGGTTCACTCTTGCGATCGCTGAACGGGGCCATAGCCAACCTACCCTTTCTGCTATGAACATCATCGCGATAGTATTAGGACGAAGGGCTGGCCCGCTTAGAACACCCCAATGCCGTGCTTCCATACGTATTTTCAACCCCTCGAGGCCACTACACTGCCGATGACCTGTTAGGTCTTGTTTCAAGAAGTACCATGTGAAGAGAGATATATGAACAGCCCGAATGCTCATAGGTCGCCCTAGTACGTCACTTACCGGGTCACTACCCATGCACAGTGGGGGCTAAGGCCTACCTATCTATGACATGCTCTCATTGCAAGGTTGAGTTCAGGAGAGACAGAAGACCTGCAGCTTCTTCCTTGCTCTGCCAGTTGTCCTTGCTAGGCCCCTTGGCTTGCAAGGTGCATCTCCCACACCTTGCTCGGTAGAGTTGTGTGTTTTTTTTTTGGAAGAGGGGGGAAGCAACACCTGCAGGCGCAGAGTAACATCCGGGTTCGCCCACTCGAGGCGACGATGTGATGATTGGCAACAAGTCTTCGCATTAATCATATTGGCTAGATATTCTTCCCAATAAGAGGAGAGAACTAGAAAGAAAATCTGTCATTGGACGAAAATAGGGTTGCCAGCCTTGTGGTCGCCGCGAGATGGCCAGTCATGACCACCTCCCACCCAGTCTTTTCAGAAATACAACTTGAACGACGGCCATACAGAACCACTCGGCTGTCGTCAGCCTTCCTGTTCCTGCTTCGTTGTTTATTTGCAGGCAATCAATTGCCAAATCAGCATCCTTGCTCGCACACCACATCGCTGCTGTTTCCGTGGCTTCGGATCCAACGACATGCGGCCTTGGAGCCAGGCAACGACCAACCGCCAGAGAAACATGGCATCGGCAATTCAATGCCCGGATTGTTGACAAGAAAGTGTAGGAAGGCCTTCAAGCGACACCGCCTAATAAGGTAGTCCTTGAAACCAAGGGGGCACCCGGCCGGTGCCCAGCCAGCCCAGCCCTGCCATCCCAGCCTGTTTCCTTGAGCTCGTTCCCGCCTCCGACCTCATTCACCGCTCCTGAGGTGCCTCGGGGTGGAAGGAATTACGTCCGTGTTGCAGCATAGATGGGTCATGCAATGGCACACACACTACTTACCAAGATAGGGAACTAAGCTAGGTAGCTTGTTGTTGAACAAGGCACAGAAGGCTTGAAGAACAACCGGTGTGATTACGGATGAGAATAGGGCCCGAATTCTTGGTACGAAGAGGCATGGCCGGAATGCGAATGGCGCCCTGACCGCTGCCCTCGCTGGGCAAGGGATAGTGACCTGAAGTCCTGGGCATATCTACCGGACAGTTCAGCTCGATAATGAAGCGCATGCGGTCTCTTATATGTCCGGTCCTACAGGAAGAGCCCGATCACAGAGCACTCGGAGAGGGAGCGGTAAGAGGGAAATGGTGTGGAGGTAGGTGCCTAGCTCGGTACTTGTTAGGTTCTGACCTCTGGGCATGGAATGATGGGGCACAGGCCAAGAGGTACTTCAGAGGGCGGCATATCCTCAGGCTTTCTTGCAACAATCTTGGGTCGACCAGATGTACGTACATTCGCTGATGTGATGTCCACTGCATCTCGTTATCGATAACGTCGACCGCCTCCCAAGTACGGAGGAGGTAGCGTGCAGGGATTATCATCGGCTTACCTATGTACGGGTAAGCTTCCATGTTGTTGTTGTTGACCGCAAAACCAGAGACCCGCTTCTGCCCTCTCTTCCCAATTCTTCCCTCCTGCACCAACCCCACGTTCTTGCAGCCAACTCTCCACACAGCGCACTCTGCCTGCATCGCAATCGCAAGCTCGAACAACTCAGCGACGCATACACGCACTGCCGCCGACCAGGTTCGAAGGAGCACGGCACACCAGCAGGCCTTCTTGGGTTTAGTGGTTTTTTTTAAGTAAGGTGCCCACGCGAGGTGCGCATGCGCAAACAAGCTTCCTCCGTTCTGGAGCTGGCCGCACTCCCTGGTCTCGGCCGCACACCTCTTCTGACGCGACTATGCAGATATCCCACGAGGCGCGCAACCAACCCGTGGCAGCACAACTATTGCGCAGTACACTCTAATCTTCGTTTCCCCGCGATCCGACGTCCTGCCCGACCGCGACGAGCCAACCATTGCCCGTCGCATTTCTCTGGTGTAACCTCGTCTCGACGCAGGGCTACTGAGCAGCGCACCGCGGCCGCTCGCCTCGGTACTTGTCCAACCCCCCGGGGAACAGGGCCGCTCCAGCTGGCTGATCGGGCCCCAGAAACCGAGCCACCCGCTTATCACTGCAGCAAGGCCATCCGACATCAGGTTGCTGCCGTACACAAACGGCCAGTCTCTCCTTCGGACCCGCAGCAGTCGACGCATCACCTCGCACCCCCCACACCATCCCGCTCCCACTCTACCTAGCCACCCCCCCCAGCCCCAAGCCCCAAGCCCCCCAAGGGCCATCCTTCCTAGCTGCCTCTGTCAGAGCCCGAGAGTCGGGCAGGGAATCCCTAGGGAGTAAAAAATTATCCCGGGACACGCAGAGCGAAGAAGCACGCTTGACGCATTCTTGCAGCTCGAGCCGCCAAAGAAAAGCCGCACGCCCTACCAACCCTGCAACGTGTACGCAGGCAGGGAACACATCACCCACCCCCGTCGAATCCAGCTGTGCGAGCTACCACCCGCCCAAGGGCCCCTACAAGAAGCCAGCAGCCGCTGCAGGTAGCCAAATATGTCGGATTCCCCCCAATCCAATCCTAAGGATGTCGAACAAGGTGTACAGGACGCCGACGAGGAAGCACAAATGAACGATCCCCAAGACCCACATTCCAGCGGGCTCGCCTATGAGTTCGAGGTAAAAGAGCAGGACCGGTGGCTGCCCATAGCCAATGGTATGTCATATCTCCTCCTTGCTCTCTCATGATTCGTGTGTTCTTCCCCTCTGTGCCCGCTTGCATGGCTTCTGGTCTGCCTCCCCAAGACAGCCGCGCATATCGACTTGACTGGTCATGTCTCACGATCTGTCCTCCACCTCGCCACAAGACTCTTGCCCTCTCTCCCCGTCGAGGGCCGACAAGGAGGATGGCTACGATGCTAACATACGCAATTTCGCACCAGTCGCCCGCATCATGAAGAATGCACTCCCCGAGAACGCCAAGATCGCAAAGGAGGCCAAGGAGTGCATGCAAGAATGTGTCAGCGAGTTCATCTCCTTCATTACGAGTGAGGGTAAGCGATCTGAGACTGAAGAGTCTCTGTCTGCCTCGGTTGTGTCTCCATAAATTCTGACCTATCAAAGCGTCTGAGAAGTGCCATCAGGAGAAGAGGAAAACCGTCAACGGCGAAGACATCTTGTTCGCCATGACATCACTAGGATTTGAGAACTACGCTGAGGCTCTCAAGATTTACCTCTCCAAGTATCGAGAAGTAAGACCCCCTCCCGCTCGGGGTGGACCACTAGTGACTACCGGGTTTGGCGTCCCACAAGATTCTGATTATTGTCACAGCAGTCCCAGTCGAATAGGGGGGAGAACCAGCAGAACCGACCCGGCAGTCAAGGCTATGGCGCCGCAGGGGGTGGTGCCAACCCTGGTTCGGGCACCTTCCCCGGCGGCGAGCTTGGTGGCCCGCAAGAGGGCGCAGACGCCTCTGGCTATGCCCTGTACGGCGCCCAGCCTGGCCATAACGGCGCTGGTGGCGAGTATTGATCGATTACTCGCCGGAAAACGGGGCGCGCCCTGTTCCTTCGCCGTCCTTCAGCGGCGTGTGGCTGTTTTACGAAATGCATTTTCTTATTATTATCTCAAAGTGTGTATGAGTATTGGAGGGCGTTGTATCCTCGTGGAGGCTTGCAAGCCTCACAGCTGATGGAACCGAGCTTGCATGAGTTGAATATGGCTGGCTCTAGGGACATGTTGGTATAGGGGTTGGAGAGGAGACGGACGGACATGGAAAGGGTTAAAGGGGCGGAGGACAGAATCGGCGGTGGGATCTACTCGAGTTTTATCCCCCCTCGTGTCTGACCACTGCGATAGATTTGCCCTCCCCAACGGCGTTCTATTTCCCCCACATGAGACGTTATGAGGGCAACGGGTGGATTACGTTACTACAGGCAGTTCTTTTTGCCGTGTAAGGAATACGGGCCCAGTGCGCCCAGGAACAGAGACAGAAGCAGATTTACATAGGTCTTTTCAAATTATTCTTTTTTCCTTCTTCTAATTCTATCTCGGCTTCATCACAAGTTAACAACGATCACAACGACCCCCCTCGTACCACCCAGATGAACTCTTGGCCGGATGGAAACACAGCCTTTCGGGTGATACTCGCACAGGGGTGCAACCTCGGACGGGCTCTAGCCCCCCAGGGATGAGTAGCAGACCTTTCAGCTTCGCGTTGCCTGATAGGTATTCTCATTCTCAAACATTATGAGGAGGGATCTTTTTGGGGTCAGGGGAAAGGGGGGAGGGGAAGAGAGAGAACCGGAGCCCGATCTTTATTTTAAAGTCTGGGCGGCCAACAACAATTCCTAGATGCCGAGAATACGGGAAGGCATGGATGGAATGGGTTGAGCCACAGATATCGATGACAGGGCAACAAGTACACCATCTTCTACCAGAGGTCCCGACAGATCCGCAGTCAGTGCGGACAGGCCACAAACCCATCATTTCTTCCCCGGCAGCTTCAACCACTTGGGCAACTTCTTCCCGATGCCCTCCCCGCTCCGCTCCCCATTCTGATTCCTGCCCGCGGCGACCCGTTTCGCCGACCCTCCCGCATCCTCGTCGTCGTCCTCCTCCACATGCGGCACCTCCGGTACGACGACGTCGCGTGCCAGGCTCGCCACCGCGTCCCTGAGGAAAGGCCTCTCCCGCGCCCCCGCGGAAGCGCCCTCGCCCCAGACAAGGCTGACCAGCACGCCGCCGCGGAGCCCGTGGCCGCGCACGAGCGTGTCGCCCGCCTGCCCGGCGTCGCGGACGACCCCGACCCCGACCCCGGCCGCGGTTCCGTGGGGCAGGACGAGCCTGAACGGCTGCGCGGGCTCGGCCATGACGCCGCGCACGGCGCGGAAGAGCGTCGCGCCCGTGGCGTCGGGGCCGAAGCGCCACTGCGCCGAGGTGCCGTCGGGGAAGCGCACGCGGACGGCGACGGACTTGACGGCCGCCAGGCGCGCCGCCTCGGCGGCCGCGGCGGCCTCGAGCTCCTTGTCCGACTTGAGGCGCTTGTTCTGGGTCCCCGCGAGGAGGCGCGCCTGGTGCAGCTGCGCGTGCGCGATCGTCGGGGCGAAGTCCGAGTCCGGCTCGTCGATCAGGGCCGCTGCTATGGTGTTACCTGTCGGGGCCGAGAAGACGCTTACTGGCTGGAGGGCGTCGGCGTCGGCGTCGGCGTTGGCTGGTGATGCAGAGCTGTCGGTGGCTGTGTTGTGGTGCCCTGCAGATGCTGCTGCTCCTGCTGTACTTGTATCCTGTTCAACCGGCTGTCGTGCTGGGATAGGTTCTGGGTGTCCCGTGTTTTGTTCCGTCTGTGGTGTAGGTCCTGTTGTCTGGGGCGCTGCATTTGAAGCTGAATCTGGGCCCGCCACTGCCACAGGTTCTCCCATGGTCTCGTCCGAAGCTTGTTTCGGTGCAGTGTCCTCCTTCCCGCCTTCCGGCTCGACGACGCTCAGGTACTGACTGGTATCTTGCATGGCCTCGTATAATGTCTTCCCTGTTGCCCGAAACGACACTCGAATGAGAACGGAGCCAGAGTTGATGCCGCATTGTGACAAGGTCTTTTGGAAGTCCTCGAGGGAGGACAGCTCCCGGCCCATGATGTTCAGGACTGGTGATTCGTAGTACAGCTGGCCGCTGCCGCTCTGCGCGCCATTATCGCTCTGCGCGGTGCCTCTTGCGGTGATGTTCAGATTGTGGCCTCCACTTGCAGTCCCGCTCTCGAACTGCCGGAGCACCTTCCATATCGTGAAGTCGCTCGGGAATTTTGCGGTAAGCCGCCCATTAGGGATCATCGCCGCATCGCGGCCGGTAAACTGTATGGCGACATTGATGACTGAGGGGCTGCTTGACTTGGCAACAAGCTCGAGCTTGGCTCCAGGGCTGAGGCCTGAGGTTCGGAAGGGCCCCGAGAGATCGATTTGCTTCTGCTTGTGCCTGGGAGGTGTCAGAAGGCAACTAAACCTCTATCCCTATATGCAGGGGTATTTCACATACTTAAGGAGGTACTTGTCACTGGACAGATTCAGCTTTTGGCAAGCTTCCCGGAGCACGTCCACAAGGTAGGTTCCCTGAGAAACCTTGATCTTGGTTCTTCGAAGGTCGGTGGCGATGACCTCGACGTGGGCTGACATATTGGCCCTTATTTCGAGCGAGAAGATACAGAAGATTTCGTATGCTCCTGGGGATTATGAGGAGTCGAGACTTAACCAGCGATGAAGATTGAGGTTTATCGTTAGGAGGATGGTGGGGTAGGTAGGTAGGTGTCCATAGGCAGCTTAGGTAGATAGGTAGTAGGTAGCTACCTAGGGAGGTAGGTTGGTCCGCTCGATGATGGGGGATGCTCTGTAAGCAGTGATGTGGCAACCGTACCTTCAAAAGCGCACCAGAATAATGTAGATTGTAAAGGAAGCCTTGCGATACGTAACTTGTCATTCTAGGTGTAGGACCCGTAGTCAGAGAGTGTCGCAGTGCGAGCATTGCATGTACAGAAAATACCAGCCCCCCCCAAACCTAGCCTATATATTATGTTGATACTAATACCTACGTAGGGATATGAGTAATAACAGAATGCTTTAGAGTAAAACAAACCTAACCAGCAATAATGAGAAATCGACAGATATCCAGGAGCATTCGGTTGTATCCTCCTCCTCTGGAATGTTTGTAGAAGTAAGTTTGAGCCGCTTTTTTTTGTATGTACCTCCGTATAAACTTGGAGACTGTTCGCTTCGTCATTCGCAGGTCCGACAGGGGTGTTGCCTAGCGCCGCAGCTGCCCACGCCTGGCGCCACGCCAGCTCAGGTTGCCTTGTCGATTGGAGCTCTGGAAGCGTGAGTTCAACTTATCAATCCAGCTCAGCAACCACCACCGTCAATACAAACCCAACCTTCCCACAAGCAGCATAACTAAAGATTCAAGATGGTAAGAAAATATGCCAACTTCCGTGCTTGATATTAGCTAATTCCAGCTCCAGTCTTCGCCGTTCTCGATAAGTCCGTTGCCCTTGTCCCGTCCATCCTCATGATCTCCCAGCCTGAATATTGTCGCGCCTCGACCGTGATCAATCGAATGCTGGCGGCCGCTACGCCTTGTCTCATAATAATGATCTTGTTGGGCTAACCGAACTCGCAGACGGCGGTGCCTGCGTGGCCATGGTCGGGAAGGACTGTGTAGCGATTGCCTGCGATCTGCGCCTCGGGTTGCAGGCGCTGACCGTCTCCAACAACTTCCCCAAGGTCTTCCAGTACGGCGACGTCTTCCTGGGTCTCACAGGGCTGGCAACCGACTTGGCGACTGTGTCGGACCTCTTCCGCTACAAGGTGAACCTGTACCGGTTGCGGGAGGAGCGGAACATCGCGCCGAAGACGTTTGCGAACCTCGTCAGCAGCACCCTGTACGAGCGACGATTCGGCCCCTACTTCGTCTCGCCCGTGGTCGCCGGACTGGAGCCCAAGACCGGACAGCCATTCATCTGCGGCTTTGACAGCATCGGATGCATCGATTTCGCCAAGGATTTCATCGTGTCCGGCACCGCGTCGGAGCAGCTGTTTGGCATGTGCGAGAGCTTGTGGGAGCCAGATCTGGTAAGTTTCTCGAGTTGGCCTTCGACCGGGCCGTGTCAGAGTCCACACGATAGCTAACACCGGGATGCACCAGGAACCCGAGGAGCTCTTCGAGACGATATCTCAGGCCCTTTTGAATGCGGTGGACAGAGATGCGCTGTCAGGCTGGGGTGCACACGTCTATATCATCGAGAAGGACAAGGTGACCAAGAGATTACTCAAGGGACGGCAAGACTAGAGGGGTGATGAGATGGGAGGAGGGCCTCGAGCACGACCGATCGATGGGCTTCCGCAAAGTCGATAGCCCTGTCCCGGCTGGTCGGATGTAATATTATCTTCGGGGGGTGAATGGTGGTTAATACCAATCAAGAGGCCTGGGCGTCACGCTGCTTTCCATATGAAGATCTTGAGAGCTCCACACTGACAGGTTTGATGGCACATACTGTACCCATCTCACTCGTTGTCGCTCGCTCTGTTGACTCTCTATACGGCGCTATTCCCACACGGGGCGGTTCAACGCTCTTCGCACGATGTATTTGCATGATGGAAGGGTCTCCAGGCAGCATTGACATCCGCAGGCGGATCAAAAAGCTCGTGGCTCCCTGACACTCACTCGAGGACCTTCAACATTGTGCTAGACATGTGACTGTAACGGCTAGATTGACGACTACAAAGTCTACCTACTTATCTCCATCTCCAAGTGCCTTAGCCTTATGAGATCGTGAAACAGACTGATACAGGTGGTCGATATACTCACAACTGAGGCACTAAAGAAAAGGGTGTCAAGGACAGATAGTGGTTGCAACTGGGAATAGGGAGGAGTTGGCTGCTACGAGATTGGCCGATGGCTTACGGGATGCAATTGTGTACTTGGATAGGTACCCAGATACTGTCACAGGAACTGGCATCCTCCTGAAGAACGCGGTTTGAACAAAATGTGAGTGATGGAGGTTGCAGTCTGTCTTTCCCCTGGATAGTGTTCCCTTCCCTATCACATCCAATTCGATTTCCACAGACACATTTTTGCAATCTTTCCAAGCCTAAAAAATTCTATCGGAAGAAGAGCCAGAGAGTCTTAAAAACAAGAGACATATTCGCAACCCTTGATTCTCAGACAGACCAGGCGCGGTGAGAAGGTGAGCCAAACGGGTAATTCTCGGTGTGCGGGCGGTCAAGAAAAACTTCCACGCCAAAATTTTCTGCCATGGGAAGTGTCTCTAGCAAAGCTGGGCCTCTTTCCCCCCTTGAACCCCACCATGATGAGTTCACCATGGCGCCCTTTTCAAAACGCAGCGAAGCCGAACTCGACCGGCGGAAGGTATATCAGACATGGTCATCCCCACTGCTGACTAGAATCCTCTGACGGCTAATACTGTACTTGTAGATAGTCGGCATCAACAAGGAAACGGTCACGGATGTCATCTCCACCGACTTCCCCGGCCACTTCCCGGGCGAGGACAACTCGTGGGACATCGACACGTTCCGGGACGGGCTCAGCGTAGAATTCCACAACAATGAGCAGTTCGACGCCTCGTTCTCGCTGATAGGCCTCGACGCCTCCATCGCCAACGCCTTCCGGCGCATCCTGATCTCCGAGATCCCGACCCTCGCCATCGAGAAGGTGTTCATCGAGAACAACACGTCGGTGATCCAAGACGAGGTGCTAGCTCATCGGCTGGGCCTGATCCCGTTCAAGGGCGGTAAGGAGGGCCTCCTCCGGTTCTTGAAGTGGTGGAGGGAGCCCGAGGCCGACAAGGACCCGTTCTCGACCACGTTCGACTTCAACACGGTGAGCCTGTCGCTCAACGTCGAGTGCACGCGCAACGAGGACGCCGGTCCCGGCGAGGAGGACCCGACCAAGCTGTTCCGGCACGCGCACGTGTACGCGCGGGACATTGTGTTCACGCCCGAGGGCAAGCAGCCGCGCTACTTCTCCGGCGACGACGCCATCGCGCCCGTCAACCCGGACGTGCTGATCGCCAAGATGCGGCCGGGCCAGTCGATCCAGCTGATGATGCACATGCACAAGGGCGTCGGCGCAGACCACGCAAAGTTCTCGCCCGTCGCCACGGCATCGTACCGCCTCATGCCGACCATCGACATTGTGCGGCCCATCCTCGGCGCCGACGCGGTCAAGTTCGCCGGCTGCTTCCCCGAGGGGGTCATCGGGATCGAGACCGTCACGGCGGAGGAGGCGTCCCGGGAGGGGAGCGGCTACGAGGGCCGCAAGGGCGAGCAGAAGGCCGTCGTCAGGGACCCCATGAGGGACACGGTCAGCAGGGAGTGCCTCCGCCACGAGGAGTTCCAGGGCAAGGTCAAGCTGGGCCGCCGGAGGGACCACTTTATCTTCTCCATCGAGAGCACCGGCCAGTGGGACAGTGACGAGCTGTTCCTTGAGGCCATCAAGATGATGAAGCTGAAGTGCGCCAAGCTGGAGAAGCAGGTCGTCAAAATGGTTAGGTAGTTAGTCGTGGTTGGGAACGTGTACCCATAGTTTTCCTCCTTCTCTTATTTTCTACACAACTGGAGATAGATAGATCATTGCAAGGTGGCGTCCGGGGTCAAAAAAAGGCTGGGTAGTCACTTTCTTTAATAGGTTGATTGATTTTCTGCCTATCTTCAACCTCACCCGAGGCCTCGATTCTCAAGCATCACTATGCACAGAGATGCGTCCAGCATAATCCAACAAATATATGGTGCCTGTCCTCCGACGCCCCTGACCGTAACCAAGGCCTCCTCTCATTTGAAGCGGAGCCTGAACTTGAAAGACACAGTCGCAAACGAGGGGTCAGTCACGCCAATCTCCTCGCCGTCACCCAGCCCGAGTTCGGTCAGCGTCTTGTCCAGATTCTGCCGCGTCTTCTCCTCCAGACTCGGCGGCGACTGCATGTAGAGCGTCTTGCTCTCCGACCTGACCGACGGCTTTTTCAGCTGCGCCTCGGGCCGGATCGCCATGGACTCGATCAGCTCCTGCAGGGTGGATCGGGGGTCGACCTCCAGGTCCCTCGCCAGGTTCCCGCAGACGGGGCAGTCGTCCTTCTTCTCGTGCTCGAACGTGTAGGTGTAGATGCTGTCGTTGCCCGAGTACATCATGTAGTTGTCGTTCGGGTATCCTAGGGACGGCGCGCAGTTGCTCGCTATCTTCAGAGCCTCGTTGCAGCAGCTAGCCGCGATGATAGCGTTGGTGGACGCGATGGCCGGGATGATGTTCTTCACGACGCCCTGCGTCCTCGAGTAGGTGACCCCCGTGATGCCGTACTCCTCGGCACGATTGAGGGCCTTTTGGTAAAGCCAGGTAATGTGCTCGGGGTCGTCATTGTCCAGCTTGGGAAAGGGCTTCTCCTGGTCCCAGGCGATGATGTGGGCCCACTCGATGCAGTGCTCCGGTTGGCGCGGAATGGTCGCGATGGTGCAGAGGGGTACCGCTGCCCTCGGTGCGTGCATGTCCAACTGGCATTCTATGCACGAAGTCACCGAGGGCAGGACTACTCTCGACTGACCTTTGAAACCTGGAACGAGTCAGCACCATTGAGGGGCCATTCCGGATCAACCCGGGCCATCCTCGAACTCGGGGACTCACCTTCGGTACCACCGTCGATTAGGGGCTTATAACTATCCTCGACCTCCGGGTCAACCATATTCACGAGGGTCGCGTTGATCCATCGCCGTGCCTCTATGCTGTCGAGACCACAGACCACAAGCTGGAACTGCATATAGAAGTCCTCATCAAAGTCCTGGATCTTGCAGTTATGAGGCGTGATCTTGACGCCCTTGACTCTCCTCTCCACGAAGCTGGCAGCCACTTCTGCCTTGAACTTCCCGACATCTGCCTTCCGAAAGAGGAACTGCCTATTCAGGTTCGAAATATCGATCGTATCTATCCAAAAGAATGAGCCTCGGGATGGCGATGTCGGTGGCACAAGCGAACAAACCCATATCAATAACGTGGATATCTTTGAATCCGGACAGAGCCAAGTTTTTGAGAATCTCACAACCTAGACCCCCGGCTCCACTGTAACATTAAACTTAGTCCAAGTCAATCAGTCAGATATCGGAGTTGGAATACCGACATAACGCTGTAGCGGCTGGTTAGCAGATTCAAGGCCCGAGCTGAAAGGCCTGGGAACTCACAGTATCTTCATATTATCCATTGTGTCAACCACTAACCCGGCGTCAAAGACCTCATCATTGGTGAACGGCCCTGCTCGGGTTCGAACGTTGTCCAGATAGCGCCTGGGGGATGGAATCAGCGATGATCCTCTATAGAGGGGGGTTGTATTTACCATCTTGACGGCTCAGATGCCGGATGGACTTCGCCTGACGCCATACGGAAGGTTCCAGTATAAACAGGGGCCGAGTATCCTTGCAGTTCTCACAATTCTTCTGGGCGGTTGTTGTGTCACAAAATCTCAAGCTTAAACAGTGCACTTGATGTGAGGTTGTCGAGCCTCGGTGACTGCAGGTACACTGCAGCTTGGTGGGTGGGCGCATAGCTCTTATCGATAAGGCAGCGGGCTGCGGGGCCTTATGTAGCTGCAGGCGGTTTGTACTTGACCTCAGTGTGAATGAGATTGTGAGATGAGCTTAACCTCTCTGAGGGCAACCTACCTACTTGGACTTGCAATATGTTCACATGCCTTAGGATGAGAGAGTCACTTATACTGTCACTCACATGCCGGGTATAACAGACTATCAGCCTACCTGTTGGTGACGTGGAGATACAACATCATTCATTTCCTCGGGGCTTTGATTGCAACGAACCACCTACCTAATAAGACACATGGTTTGAATCACCTCACTCCAAACAAAATGAATGGGCTTTTGACTGCCGTGAGCACTACCTACCGCGAAAAGGATGCTCCGCCTCTGACGGAGGCCAGGTCGACAAATCGAGTCAGCCCCGCCGTCAATTCCCCAGAGGAGGCCCTGGAGGTGCTCCGGCATGAGCCTGACTATAGCACACTCATCACCGTCTTGAGATTTCTGGGGCGCGGAGTGTGCCAAAAATCTGCCACATTCAACATCGCCGTACCAAGTCCTATCGGGGCTAAACTGGTCCAAGTTCTCGCAACCGATATCGCGTCAAACTACTGGACTCTACTGAGAGAAGAGAGTGCGGTGGGGTCAGAGGACGAGAGCCGGGGGACGGCAAGATCCGATCTCCAGGCCTTGCTTCTGTGCCTCCGGAGCATTCCTGGTGTCAACGCCGTCCTCCTCCAGCTAAGGGCCCTGACCCTAGAAGCGAAGTCCGAGAAGAAAGAAGTTAAACGTCCAGACCTCGCTGCCAACTTGAGAATTACACTAGAACTCCTCTGTGCCCTGTTGGATGGTCAGGAAAGCCCGTGGCAGATCTGGTCCTCGTCAGCGGAGGCGGCAGACAGTCCAGCCAGGAGGAGGCCGCTTGCCCAAGAGTTCCTGACCCTCCTTGGCAGTGGGCGGGTTATTTCATGGGCTGCCGAAGCCGACGATATTCTCGCAAATTCCGACAAGACAGCGAAGGAGGGCGCGTTTTGGGTCACTAACAGAGCAGAATACTGCACATGGCTGGCTCAGGGTGTCTGCCGGTGGATTTCTCGCGACAGGTCAACAGACGATGCCAAGTTATGTGCGGAGCTGCTGGCCAGAACCTTGCGCCTAGGGAGCACTGGTGAGACAGCAAACGATACCTCTATTTAGCTCACCGTGCTGATTTTTACAGATATCGTCATCAAGCTGCTCCTTGAGACCCTCATTCTGAGTAAGAGCTCAAACCCTGACCGTTTCCGTCTTCTTTTTGACGGCCTTCCCAATCTCGACCAACGCAGAGTTCTCCTTGCAGTCTTGAAGTTCCTCTCAGAGACACACTTGAACAAACTGGGTCTCTGTGAATCTCCTGAGAGTGCAGAGGTGATATCAGCCGCCTCTGGCATTATCAGTACGGTTGTAGGGCAGGATCAAGACAAGACCAACCACCTAATTGCTTGGCTCACCAGTTCTTCTGGGGCCGGCTTGGGCGATGGAGTCGGTATCCGCCGTGCCGTCCTCGCGGTTATATCCCGAAACAGGGACAACCTTGTGGACGTACTGGAGAAAACCGTTGCCCAGTTTGGGGATCAGCTATATATCAAACACTCCCCGATTCTGCAGCAGGAAGGTTAGTGACTCGATAGACAACTCCGGGCCAGCGGCTAACGAGCGTTACAGTGCATGCTCAGGTTCTACTGTTGAGCGCAGGTTATGTCCACCGGTTGACTCCAGTCAAGCTGTCCATGATAACAAGGTCGAGCCCATGGTTGAATGCAATATCGAATCGGCTTGCTGCTACCCAGCAGAGAGCACGGTTCCTCGGAATGGTCGTTGGAGAAGCCATCTCGGGCCTCGTCGACAATGGTGACAAGAGGCTGGACTTCCATATAGATGAGACAAACCTCGAGGAGGGGAAATGGTATAAGGCCCTCGCAGAGACAGCGGATAGCGTTGGTCGAATTGACACGCTGAGGCAGCAAGGCCACGTCGGAAGAGAAAAGTCCGTGAGACCACAGAAGCCGAGAACTGAAAGGCCACCAGTTAGGCGGCAGCCCGTGCCGCCCAAACAAGGCTTCATCATCGAGGAGGTCGAGGATGACGACAGCGAAGACGATGACTTGATACCATATGCAAAACCGGAATCCGACGCCGAGGATTCGGACGATGACCCGACACTGATCAACCGTGACAAACCAAAACCGCCAGTCTACATCAGAGACCTGATCCGGTATCTAAGGGACACGGATAACTATGACCATCAGAAGCTGGCTCTGACAACGGCACCTACTCTGATTCGCAGGAAAGCCAATTATGGGACCGAGGTCAAGGAACATGCGGAAGAGCTGGCAACCCTGCTTGTCGGGTTACAGGACAAATTCGACATGGATAACTTCTACGAACAGAGAGCCCAGGGAATGATCGCTCTCGTAATCGCTCAGCCTCAGGTCATGGGCCCGTGGTTCGCAAAAACATTCTTCGACGGCGATTACTCGGTGACGCAAAGAGCTTCGGTGCTCATTGTCCTCGGCATTGGGGCGAGAGAGTTGGCAGGCTTCGAGACGTCCGAGTACAAAGATGCCGCCTCCTTCCCCTCAAAAGCTTTACCCGAAGCAGTCGAGCGGCTCTACATTGGGACGTCGTCATCAGGGGTCCAGCCTTCCTCATCCTCCTCACTAAAGGCGCTTCCAATCAATGCCCTAGAGACGGTCGCGCAGTCATTAACTACGGGATTCCTGGCCCCTATTGCCGCGAATGCCGCCGACGCAGCTACGGGGCCAGATGCACTCAAGCTCTCAACATTTACCTCCCGCCTGCAGCAGCAAGGTGACTCTTCACGGAACACCAAAGCCAAAGGCACCCGGCGACCCCGCGTCCGCGCAATCCCCAATACCACCGCCCAGCTGCTCTACACCTCCTTCTTCTCCCCCTTGACGGCCCGCTTCCAAGCCGCGCTGCGCTCGCCGGCCTCCCGCACGCGCGGCATCATCTTCGAGCCGTACCTGCTCTCGCTCTACCTCAAGACCGCGGCCATCGTCCTCCACGCGGCGGGTCCGAGCACGCTCGCGCTGCCGCAGATGACGGCGGAGCTCTGGGGCGTGCTGCTGAGCACGGGCGTGCGGGCGCACTGCGTTGGCGACCTGGCCGCCACGCGGGCGGTGCTGTTCGCGCTGCTGGCGCTGCTGGACGTCAACGAGGACCGGATGCGCGACGTGTGCCAGGACCTGAGCAGGGAGGTGGTGGAGACGCAGGAGTGGGTCGCCGCCGTGTTCGAGGGGATCAGGGGCGGGGACGGCGCCGGGGAGGAGAGCGACGCCAAGATGCTTGCTGCTTCCGTGCTGATACGGCTGCGCGAGGGGATGGAGAAGTACCGGCTGTTTATGGTCGGAGACCTGATTGGGTTCTAACTCGAGGCGATGCCAAAAGCTGCCATTAAGCCAGAGCAAACCATTCCAATTCCCTTGTTATAGGGGGCGACGTGTAGGATTGGGGGAACCTTGTTGGTAGAAGTACACGGACAAACGGATTAGTCAATAGGACATGTATTTGCACTGTCCCATCTATCCCACCGTCTCTCAAGAACCGCTAGCCTAGCTGATACCCCGTGATGAAAAGGCTGAATCCAAAAAAGAGTTCAAAAAGGGGTCTCACGTGACTGACAGTGGCAATGTCGGGTTAGCTCGGATACTCGGAACTGACGGTCACCCAAAAGTGCGTCATGTCAACTGACAAATCAACTTGCTCATTGAGAACACTGGACACTGGACAGCCGGATCTTTCTTGTGCTTTACAAGCTCGCAACCTCGAATCTCAAGTCTAGAGTTACTCACCATGGGGTCGCAAGCTTCGTCGATGCGTATGTATTGTATTCCAAGAATGACTTTGGTGCAATTCCTCGGCTGACCATGAATGCGACCAATCCAGCTTCAATTGGCTCCAGCGCCGTGGCCGCGCCCGCGGTTGCAACCACGCTGCAGTCGGATGATTCTTCAACCAAACCCAAGGTGAGTTTCGACGAGAAAGTCGGGGGCGATGGTAGCAGCTGCTAACTGCTTCCTGTCTAGCCGTGCTGCGTGTGCAAAGACGAGAAATCCAAGCGAGACGAGTGCATGCTCTTCTCAACGGCGGCAGACCCCGAGAAGGACTGCAATTCCACGATCGAGCAATACCGGAGTTGCATGGCCGGCTTCGGCTTCAAAGTATAGCAGCAGTAGCGACTCGAGGCGAAGGCGCATTAGCATATCAGCATATCGGCGTTCCCTGTACATATGACACGATAGGCGATAGAAATGGGAGGTCTCATGCAAAGGATAGACCGGGTCGAGGCAACACATAGACATGAAAGAGGTGCCCGTTGTAGCCCTGAAGGCAGATGTAATTCGGGCTCGAAACAGGCATTTTATATGTATAACAGAATACCATCCACTCTCGTCAAAGAGACTCTTGTCTCGAGGAAGAAAAGGATCCATACACAGCCATTGGAGAGTGACATGGGGTTCGATGAGATGGACTAAATACTTGTACAGCAAATCTCGACAGTATTAATCGCTTGGTGTCAAGGCAACATGGAGAGCATCGCAATCCTTCCTTGGGGAATGAATGGCCCGTTGAGAGGTACCGCCGAAGAAATGTTTTGGTGTTGCGGCAGGCATCCTTGAATTTTAAGGCGGTGAGAAGGTGCAGAACCCCAAGCCTCTTGATCCCCGCCAAAATTTCCAAAATTCCTTGAACGCCCGCCTACCAATGTACTGTGTGGTAGTCTACCTTTGATATACCAGAATTCGCTCCAAGTGACCATGGGTTTGGCCGCCGCAAAAACGTAAGCTTAATAGACTCACCCTTGCATTGAACTACAGCGCTGTCAGAGAGCTGACCCCCATTTCCAGGAAGCGGAAGGTCGGCGCCGACCCGAACAACAACAAATGGGCCCGCAACACGGATTCCTTTGGGCACAAGATCCTCCGGGCCCACGGTTGGGAGCCGGGACAGTATCTCGGGGCCAAGGATGCGCCGCACGCTAAATGGCACACCGCGGCCAACTCTTCCCACATCCGCGTCGTCTTGAAGGAGGACAACCTGGGCCTCGGCGCAAACCGTAACCATGGGGATCAATGTACGGGGCTGGACGACTTCCAGAGCATCCTCGGCAGGTTGAATGGCAAGACGGACGAGGCCTTGGAGACGGAACAAAAGTTTCGACAAGAGTTAAAACTCAGCTTCTACCTCGAAAGGAAGTTTGGCTCGATGCGGTTCGTCAAGGGCGGCTGGCTGGTGGGCGACCAGGTTCAGGATACCCCCACAGTAGAGGAGGAGAAGACACCCGAGAGCGAGGATTCAACCACTTCCTCTGACAGCCAGGCTTCCGAGGCCGAACAGTCGGACGACAAGACGAAGAGGTCCAAGAAGCGGAAGCTCGAGGATGGTGCCACTACGGAGAGGAATGGCGGAAGGAAGTCGAAGAAACGGAGGGCCGAGGATGGTTCCGAAACAGAGACTGAGAAGGAGAAGCGCAGGAGAGAGAGAAAGGAGAGAAAATCAAAGAAGAAGGAGGATGCTGACACTACCGACGGCGGTGCCGACACTGAGGCTCCAAGCAAGAAGCGGAAGAAGGGCACACAGGATGACGGAAGGGAGGATCCAGCAACCGGCGATAGTGGAGGCGTCGAGGCAGGTGTAGAGCAAGATGCCAAGAAACGGTCCAAAAAGGAGAAGAAGCCGAAGAAGAAAAGCAAGAGCGAGGAGTCGAGCGAGACTGAGAAGAAGTCATCGAAGAAGAGGCGGCGGAAAGCTGAAGACGAGCCCGCCTCTTCGGTCGACGCCGGGGACCCGGTCAGGAAAGACACGGCTCTGGATTCTTCGGCCGCGACCTCCAAAGCCGCTAGCAGCTCCTCAACGCCGGCAGGCAGCGGCTTCTCAACCCCGACCCGGCATTTGTCACGGCAGCGATTCATTGCACAGAAGAGGATGGCTTTCTCGGACCCTAAGGCGCTCAATCAGGTAAGCAAGCAACCGGGATCCGTCCCAGCTGACTCTCCCCACAAACTAAGCTGACATATTATGGACAGATCTTCATGATCAAATCCGAAAGTTAGAATCGTGGTTGCTTAGATACCTATATACCTCTCGATCGCGTCTCCTAGCAGCTGCTCTTAGAATTTATAACATAAACCAACTTGTTAGCCATCGATTGGAATCGGAAACTATTGTGCTTTACAGTGGTCAACCTGTGGATATACTTGTTGAATTTGACAGGGTTCTATACCTGGCCGCTTGTGAAGTAATATGCGGTTCTCTAGGCTCATTGATGCCTTCGAGTGGAGGATCCCGCCTCATTTCGGGACTTCAGTTGTTGAAGATCGACACCTCCTTATATCTATCTATATAAGACTATCACCACCCATGCCCAAGTGCGCCGAGCATTCCCCCCTCTGCCTTTCCACCTAGCACTTTTAGGACCACGCATGGTCGTAGATGGTCGTAAGTCAACACAATCTAGTTGTCTCGGCCTATACTTGCTCCGAAGTCCTTGTCCTCCCGGCTTCCATTCCAGACGGGGGCTGCCTCTGAGCTTTGAGGGGCGGGGAGGGGGAGGGGGGAGGGCAACAAATCGTATTCTTTTGACAAGTAGGTTCTTTCTTCTTCATTCGCTTTACTCCCCTAGCTTGGTGGTAAAATAGCTTTCACTGCCAATGTCTCCTACTTGTTACTCATGCCCTCGGATCGGTTGATGCGATAGTTTTCCATTCTCTGCCACAACCATTTCGCCTTCCAAGCCTTGTCTGACTGTCTTCTGCCTGACCCCCTGCTTCCCAACTGTGGATCTGCCTGGGGCCTGGTCGCATCAGTGAGATAGAGATTGAGCATTATCACAACTCTATCGAAGAGTTCAGGGGTTTTAAGACATTAGCTTTGGTAACTTCTTCACGAATTCTGGGTAGTGGACTGACTATGTGATAGAAAGGGGTATAGGCTAGCTATATGACCGTACCCATGACACTCAAGCCTTCAGTAATGGTCATGAATAACATGAACTCTTCTGTCCACAAAGGATACAGCGTGGGCTGGGGGCTTGCCATGATCAAGTCTCCTCGCATAGGAGGTGATCAGTCGGCCCAGGTGTTGATATTCCCCAACATTGAAATGCCGGTATGTCTTTGTATCCTCCCAGGCAGGCACTTGACGCTACTGCAGTGGATCTTTCCACGGCCAAGCTGACTTGATTGTGAACCTGAGGCCACGAAAGATAGGAGGATGTCCCGGGTGGCCATATGTAAGGTGTTTGGGCCAAACAGCACGACAGTTCCTTGGGACAGAAGTGAAATAAAGGTGAAAGCTGGTCTTTACCTTGCCAAGGTGAATATAGGATATCCTTTTGCCTTCCCAGTGCAAAATTCGCCGATTCTCTCCAGACACATTACACACCTACCTACCTTCCTCTGTCCATCTTGAACATCAACAAAAAGGAGACGAGATTTCCCGAATATTAGCTTACCATGCCGAGAGTAGCACTCCATTATGGAAGCCTCGAACACAAAGATGCCTGAGAAGCGGATATTCTCATATGCCGATGCCGTTCGCGGACGGAAAGCCGCGTCGGCAAAGGAGCCTCCGGACCACCCGGGGGAAGACGCGCCTCCACGACAGCAAACACTCCCCGATGAAGCCACACATGACCAGGCAGGACCGAGCAGGGCAGTAGCCATGAATCGAGAACCGACTCCCCTCGAGGCAAGCAAGGCCGATTTGACTCTTAAGGAGGTAAGACACTGCGAATCTTTCCCGGACGTCAAACTAAATTCGAGTCAGGTCACCGCTGAGGATATCAAGCCTCACATATCCAGTGACGGAGCTGCCAATATTTCCCAAAATTTGGGTCAAGACTGCGAACCATCCAGTATTCCATGTCCATCAGCTGCAGCTATGATGAAGTACAGAAAATACCCCGATGGTAGGAAGGTGGCCAACAGGAAAACTTGGGCGGAGGTCGCGTCCCCTCAAAGGAAGAAACCCGAACCCAAGGGTAAGGGTCCAGACATGGGAAACGATGCCGAGCCAGGATCTTCTGGTGTCGTGTCCGAGGAAAGCACCCAAGGCGGAGCAGCCGATGTCAATACCCTCCCCGTCGTCGAGGAAGCGAAAAATGACAATCAGCCCCCTGGGACAGTTGATCCAGAACTCGACGCGAAGGTCGAGCAGGCCATCGCCAACGCGATCGAGACGCAGAAGCGCAAGCAAGCGGAACGGAAAGTTGCCATGATGCGAGCCTTGTCCCGGGGCAATGCCATGTAAGTTTTGACGCGCTTACCACGTCGCCACGTCGCTCCCATGACTGATCCGAAATCCAGCTTGTGGGAGAGACAGTTCGGCTGGGATGTCCTCATCATATGCGACGGCATGACTTGGAAGGTCCATCGGAACATCCTCATCAGCGAGTCGAGTTACTTTGCCGAGAGACTGCCTCCCCCTAACGACGTGAGACACTCAATCCACGTCATACCTGGCGGCCGTCCATTACTGACACGAATCTACCCGGTAGGATGGGACCCATGTCACGATGGACTGTACTGGCCATCAGAAGGAGCAGCTAGCGCACGTTCTCCAATTCATGTACTTCAAGCGTAAGTACCCTCTCTCGGTCTCACTCCCCAAGCCATCTCCCACCATCGCTCTCACCACATCGTCAACGCTGACCCCTTCCCCCCCGGG
This sequence comes from Phialemonium atrogriseum, assembly GCF_030411735.1. NCBI lineage: Eukaryota > Fungi > Ascomycota > Sordariomycetes > Cephalothecales > Cephalothecaceae > Phialemonium > Phialemonium atrogriseum. The sequence goes on from NW_026848146.1 coordinate 350,264, forward strand.
CTCCGACTAGAATACGAGGGGGCCTACCTCAACCTCGCCGACCCCCTGGACGGGGAGAGCATCCGGCGCAACGCGTACATGTTCGTCTGCGGCTCGAGCGTCGACTGCCGGTCGATGATGGACTTTGCGACGGACGGCATCGACGAGACGACGCAGGTAATGGAGTGCCTGATGCCGACGCTCTACCAGAGCCGGTCGCTGGCGCGCTTCCACGAGCCGCTGCGCGACGCCCTCGCCATCCTCTTCGACCAGGGCGACCGGCCCCTGGCCCTGACGATGCGCCTCGCCCTGGCCTGCCTCGCCGACGTCACGCTCATGTACCTGGTCCTGAACCCGGCGTTCAGGGTCCCCTACGAGACGACGTGGTGCCCGTGGATCGCCCTCAACTGCTTGCGGGATAACGCGAGGTTCAAGGCCATGGGCTGGCTGGACCCCGTCCGGGATGGGGAGGTGTCGTCGGTGCGGACCGCGATGGAGATGATGTCGATCCGGGCGGACGCGGCAGGCGACGGATCCAAGGTGGGCGCGGAGGAGGTGGAGGAGGTGGGGGAGGTGGAGGAGGGGGAGGAGAAGGAGAAGGAGAAGGGGGAGGAGGGGGGAGAGAAGGAGGAGGAGGAGGGTGATGGACCGGCGAAAGGAGCCGAGATCTATGAGGGTGCCGATGCCGGCGACGGCTCGGCGGCGGGCGCGGAGCCCGATGCCCCGACCGAGGCGGCTGCTCTGTAATCCGCTGGTGCCGGAAGGGCGTTGGCGGCGTAACGGTTGAATCTCTCGTGCTTGTTTAAGATACCCAGAGGACCTCGCGTGTCTTTGCTTTTCGTTGTTTTTGATAGACGAAGAGGCCTCTTGTACAATATAGCATTTCCGAGGGACGGTTAATGACAGTCAACTTCCGAATCTTGATACAGCGGCATGGTTGCGGCCAAAGGTGGGCGGGCGGTTCAGCTGACAGGGCAAGCGCTAAATGTAGGCAGACCCCCCATGCCAATTTCGTGCTTTCCGAAATTAAACACAGGTCCTGACCATACAATCATCGTCACCTTGACAGTCGCAACTATTCTAGCTGCAGGTGCTAGTTCATGTCCGGGGTTAAGTGAGCGTCTAAGCATTGGACCGACGGCAGCGGGAAGCAATGGCGGAACCCTACGCGGACCCTGAAACGGTCCCGCCAAAGCCTACTAATCGGCGCAGAGCAGGCAACGCAGGGTCCATCCTAGCTCGAACCGGTTCCGGCGACAACCACCAAAATATATCCGGCGTTCGGCACGTTCGCAGGAGGGTTGTGGTGCCGGAGGAGTACGTAGTGGTATGTGTGCTTCATAATGGATTTCTTGTTAGCTGCTCACTCACCATCACCATCTTATTACAGCCTCTTCCGCCAACGCCTGGCATCTACCGACAGGGCTCGTTCGGCTCCCGGGTTCTGTCACGGACCCCTAAGGATCCAGGCTCCGCGTATTCTAGTAGATTTGGATATCCGGCCGACATACCTCAGTCCGCCCCGCCCATCCCGGACAGGAGACATGACCGTCTCACATACGCCTTCCCCCGCGTGTATGACAATGGAGGGCGCAGCTCACAGGATTTCCGCGGCCCTGTAGGGAACCGTAGGATCCCCATGCAATATGAAGAGAGAGTTGGCCACTCTCGTTCCCGCTCACGCTCGCGCTCACCGCGGCATGTAACCTCCGAAGTTAGCAGCGGTGTCCGCACGAAAAGGGCCCGCTCTCGTTCTCGTGGGAGCGATGACTCGTCATCTAACCAAAGCTCCGATGTGAGCTTCGCACGGTCGCGCCCCTATGGTGACGATGACGACTTCAGGGAAGACGAATTTACCACCACCCAAGTCTACGAGTTCAACCCCTCCCGTCTGTCACGGACTCCCTCCCAAGACCGCTCGATAGCGGCAAGTGGCTCAGAAGGAGAGGGCCCTTTGCCAGAAGCTGAAAGGAGTACTGCTGGTCAAGTTGAAGGGTTCTCCACGTCGGCGACAACCCGAACGCTCCAGATTTATCGGTCGGAATATACGGGGGATGCGTTCGCTGACGGATCCCACTCTGCTAGGCTGACCGTGATCCATGACCCCAAGAAAACAAAGCAGCCAGTTTTCAGGTGGATGTGCGTATGGAATCAGGACATCTTGACGATTCCAAGTTAACATCAAAGGACAGACATATTAAGCAGACCAGCTTGAACTTCGACGAGCTTTCGGTAAGCAGTGGAATCCACTCCCTCAGTACTAGCTGGGGTCAACCCTGACACAGACTTGCAGCACGAAGTATCCCACATTTCCGGTCTCGGGGATGGCGATAAGAACGGCCTATCCAAGCTCCTGGCGGAGGTCAAGAAGAGCTGCGTAAAGTCTACGCCCGCTGCGAAGGGCTCAAACATCAAGCATATGGAGCCGAGATTCATACAGATTCTCCTCCCTCCCGATCAGAGATCCAAGGGGCAGACCCCAGCCATCCGGACTGTTACGTGGCTATGTGTTCCCTATTTCTCTCTCGAGAAGTATGCCGGGCCCCTCTCAGCGGCCAACACAGCGACCTTCCCGGCCCAAACCTTGTTGCAGGCGCAGTATTCTGGCGTCCCTCAAGACCGCGATATGCAACAAGTGGTCCAGCAGCTCGGTCACGTACCACCAGAGATGTGCTTTCACATCAGTCAATTCTGGTGTATCATCCTCGATAACTGTCTGTAACAATATAGTTGCGCAAGACGAGTCCTGCCTGCTGACTGCCCAGCAGCCCTCCTGATTACCTGCGGAACGAACTCGGCAGAAGCCGCCATGCAGAGCGACGTCCTCGATATTGTAACGGAGCCGCTCAAGAGCCCTTCCGCTGGTGGGGCCTTGATATATGTCTACTATACCGAAGCCGTGTTATGGGTTCTCTCTATTGATGAGTGTGCATCTTGGTTTGTGAGTTCCTACGCCACCGGCCTTGTGATGCATTGGAATGGAATGGCTAGGTCTGTGCTGACGATCCGTTGTAGGCGTTTATATCCCATTTCCATGACTTTTGGCCTCAGACCCTGAGCTTCTCCCATCGGGACCGCCCCATCACGGCGGATGACTGGCCCCGGATACTCAACCTTGCCAGGCATTCGAAATCCAAAACTATGCTGTACCTCAGGATTTGGTGTGTAAGATACGAGGCCCAGCTGCGTCGATAATACTGACCACCCTCTCAGGAATGCACCACGGCCGCCTGCCCGGGGTATCCTCAAGCCTATCGGTAAAGGTGCTATAAAGTCGGAAGGTACAAACACGGACGAGCCACAGCAAGGCTTGAAGCCCCCACAGGACAAGGGGAAAGGAAGGCCGGATTCCAGCCCTGCGCCTACCCCTGCCTCTGAATTGGATGTTCTGCCAGATAGGGTGAACGACAGGTTCCATGTCTTTAGCTGGCTGGAGACTGTTCTCACAACTGGCGATGCCAACTCCCAAGTACAAGTCGAGTCGCTCCGGATACAATTACAGGAGGTTGAAGACTATCTCAAGAACAGCACGAGCTTTTCGGATCGAAGGGCATACCAAGACAGCCAAGCAGCCACTCGACTCTCTTGCTTCCGGTACCTTAGAGACCAGGGCGGCTTGACAGAGGAGTTCAAAAAGCGGCCTCGGATGAAGCAGGACTACGAGGACCGTATCGATATCCTAAACGCCGCTGACATTGTCTATCGGTTCTTCCTCCCCCTTGGATTCGACGGGCCGACGGTGAGGAAGTTCTGGGGCGCCATCAACCTCTTGGTCCAAGTGAGCACCCGGAAACGCAACACGAGCCCCCAGGAATAATAATGGCGTCGCAGCTAACGTAGTCACAGATGCCAGCGAGGAGCAACCAGCAACGAAGAGGCCAAGGGTCGGGTCGTGCCGACCTTGTCGTCCCCTTGGTCAGGTCGTATCTCAGGAAGCTCACGCAGGCGATCCAGTCTTTCAAAAACATCCTCTCGCACGCCCAGCCCCTCGAGCGCGCGAGCATTACTGTCCCGGATGGCCTGATACGCGCGTGGTTGCATCTCCTGATGGCCATGATCTACAGCTCACAAGGCGCCTTTGCCTGGGCCGAGCATAGCGAAGTTGCTCGGACTCTGATCAAGGGAGGCATGGCAGAGGTGATCGAAGAGATGGCTGGCGACTCACTTCTGAAAAAGGTGGTGATTCTACCAATGGAGGTTGTGTCTTTGGTCACGTTGAAGTTGCTCCAGGATTCAACGGGGGTGTATCCCAACATCGGCACAACCTACTCGGAGTATCTAGACGCCCTAGTACGTACTGATTCGCGAAATATCGGAGCGGTTTGAGCGCCTTGCAGCTGACTCTGTACGTGGCTTCCAGGGAAACGAGATAGCAACGAAGCCGTCGGACAGATCTTTTCAGCACCGAATCAGTCTACTCAAGCAGGAGGTCGGCGTCGTCCTGAGGACGGTAGCGGCGCAAAGCCTCATCTACAGCGCCATAATCAACTCCCGGTTTAAGACACAGCTGTCTGGGAGCAGCGACGGTCTAGAGCTGCGTGCTCGGGGGAGACAACTGGCGAACTACGATGGTCGCGACATTGCCAGACCCGCCCGTGAGGCCAGATATGCGGGCCTGGAGATGAGTCCCCCGCCCTACGCCCACGTGCCCAGGAACAGGCGCGATAATCAACAGACATGGGCCTACGTTGAGCCCACTACCCGGCAAGACCACGGCAGACCTGCCCAAGAGGCCGGCGTGGAGGACTGGATGCTTGCGCCTGAAGAGTTCTACAAGCTGGCGCCTACCGATCCAGGCGGATTTCGCGATCTCCTGGCTGCGGAGTGCCTATCGTTCCTGGAAAAGCGAGCTAGGGAGTTCAATGGATTCGATCTGCATGCAGATGACCTCCAAGAAGAGGTGAGTGAGTGTTGGTTGCTGGCGCCGAACCCCGCCAAGGTTTGGGAATAGCGGAACGGGCTAGGGGCTAACCAACCGATCTCGTGGCGCAGAACATGAACAAGTTTGAGGACTCCAAAGACAGGCAAGAACTGGCGATATACGCCTTCACGATTGTCACGGTCATCTTCCTGCCGCTGAGCTTTGTTGCGGGCGTGTTTGGCATGAACACCAGCGACATACGTGATATGGAGTTTGGACAGTGGGCGTACTGGGCTTCTGCAATCCCCGTCACCGTGCTCGTCATCCTGATAGGGCTCTGGTGGATGGGCGAGCTGGGCAACGCCTTCGCCTGGCTCGGGTACCGGAATGGTGGCCGGAGGGGGGTGTACGCCCTCGCCTCGCCGTACAATAGATCGTCAGGAGGCATCTTTACATCCAGGATACGGGTATCAGAGGCAGCTCCACCCCCGCCCCCGCCCCCGTATCGGAACCCGGTCCTGGAAGACACTGTTGTCTACGGAGCCCACAGTCGAGCCCACAGTCCCGAACGACGCAGATTGCGTCAGAGACAGGGAGCCTACAGTTATTGAGCGCGTAGCAAATCCGGAGATCTTGCCCAAACTCGAGGGAAGCGAAACGGGGGAGGGGGGAAATCCACACTTTGTCGTGCCTTCAAACAGGTAGCTGCAGGCTTGGACGCTTTCCCCGGGGCTACGGCATCCCAAGACGATAAACGGGGGGATCCGAGCCCATTTGCATCCACGTCTCATGACTTGTCGAGCGATTCGTGAGCTCCCTGGCGGAACCACATCCTACTCCGTACATTCAGAGTTGGTGCTAGTTGGCTGACTAGTCGGGTCCACCACACCCTGACGGTTCTAACTATTATCGCCCCCATCCTGCCGTCAGCATGCAATGCGAGGCATGAGTCGAGTCTGAAAGCTGTTGCGTAATGGCGTATCAAGTCCCGAATCCCGATAGCATATATGTAGGTACGATTATGAGAGTTCGCGTTGCAGAATTGTTGAGCGTTGGTCGACCCATGCGGCGGTTATCAGTTGCGGCCAATCGATAGATGACGAAATAAGATGATCCATGTCGACAGTTGAAGTAACATCGGTGTGATAAGATAAATTGGGTGGCCACCACTCACAAGGCAGGCATGCGTAGTCCTGCCGCGATCGTGGTCACTTCCCTGGTTAATCCTGGGTGGGAGCCGGTGGACATCGTTGTGGAAGCTAGTCTAGTAAGTTTGCGGGGAAAAAGAAGGGGGGCGTAAAGGGGGGAGGGCGCCTACGTGGTCTTCTCCCGTGGGCCCCGAGGTCCCATCATGTTCAAGGTTTCGTGTATCCTGATCTGGTACCGCGCATCGCCGTTTATTGCCAGGTGTTGCTGAACCCGACCCTTGTGCGACCAAGGGAAGGAAAAGGATAAGAACGCCAAAATATGCAGCCAGTGAAGCTGCCGATAGCAATTGCGGCACAGCTCGCCAATCTCGTCGTCTGTGGGTGCAGAAGAGATGCGGGCGGTCGTCCATTGACTGGCCCAGCCAATCTAGAGAAACCCCTCTTCCTATGCGTTAGATAGTCAAATACAGCGATGCAGGAGAGGTGGCAAAAGTGGCCACACGAAAGCTACCCTAGATATATGCTTTATCTATTTGGCATCGGATTGGTCAGCGGGCGAGGTGGCTGCTGCTCCGGGCAGGGCTAGAGTCTCCCCCTCATGCAGGCATGGGCCAAGACACGCCAGGCTTTGCAGTTCCGGAAGGGCCAGATATGTTTGCTAGCCAGCCGAGCCAGCTTATCCGCCCAGACTACTGCATGTCTAAGAGGGCATGCTAGTGCAGAGTGGTCTAGTTGAGACGGGTGCGGGGAGGGGGTTGATTGTGGAAGTTCCCAGATGGAACGAGGTTAGAGGTTAGGGGGCGATATTGTACTGTTTGGTAGATGGGTGACTCGGTTACACTGGATCGCCGTGCAAATCCACCTCAGAGAAGCCCTGGTTCCTCTGGTTTGGCGGTTACGGGCGCAGACGATCCCACTATAAGGTATCCAAGATAGGGGTACGCTAACGGAAGCATCACCTTGGGGCTGGGGCATCAGGGAGGTGACACATTCCACGGAACGCGGGGCTTAGTCGTAACAGAGCTCTTCAGCAAAGACATACAAACCGTCATCAGCGTTCTCTTACAACCTATGTTGGACCGAGGAAGCCCCAATTAAATTGCGATTCAGGGTCCTGGCAAACACCCGACAGCTCCATCTTCACAAGCAAGTGTTCTGAGTCTCATCTGCTAAGGCTGAACCTTACCCCGCAAAATCTTGTGATCTTGTGGTGGGTCCCGTGTGACGTCGATGGGAGAGGACTTGGCTTCGCCCTAAAACATTGTTAGCGAAGCCCGACAATGGAGGTCTTGATGGAGAACCCTGGCTCGCCTGGTCATCAAACATCCGTAGCTTGACATTTATGAGCCGCCCATTGGCTGTCTGCCAAAGATTGCCCCACCCACGCGCATCTACCCTAGCCAACCACAGCACCCCTGCTACATCCCTGGGAACCTCCGCAATTGGGGGTTCGCGGAATTACAAATGGCGGGTCCGAAGTAGGAGGACAACAGTAATCGGCCTGGTTTATGTGTACATCATGCCAGCATCCCCTTTTCCCCCTTGCTTCTGCTACTCTCAACAATCAAATTTCCCCTTCACTTGTCGAAGGTGATAAATACTATCTATCACCACGCCATTTCCCTCCCTCAGCGATCCATCTGTTTGTTCTTCAAGCTCATCTAGCCAACCATCCTTACCCCGCTTCACGTTAGCTCTCACATCCACTCCACCCACCAACCGCAGGTTCCAGAACTCGAAAGACCTGGGCAATACTGTCCTGTCCTGCGCTTGCCTGCATCGCATCATTGCGCTGCCACCACCACCTACTGCCCTTCTACGTCACCGGGGAGGGCAGTGAACCACGTAGCCAAAAGGGCGGGAACGCAATCAAGCAAACCAAAGGGGGCGCCGATCACCCGCCTCTCGTCCATAGTAACCTCCCGTTTTCGCCTCTACATATACAAACAATCAGTGAACAAAGGAACCAGCGTCCCTTGATCAGCAAAGGAGGCGGATCATCCCCAACTAGCGAATCACTTCCCGATCTTCGTCATTCGATAGTTCTTGTGACCCGTTTATCCCAAGACTGGTCGGTTTCATACCCACTGCATTTTGTCATCGCTGTCGTACGAGACATCGAACCACTGGGGTCTGCAAACATACCATCTCTCACTCGACCTTTATCTCCTCTCGACTCGCAGCCCTTGCGAGAAATTGCCAACATAAATTCAACGACGCCGTCTTAGCATCAGCGACCACTTCCTCTCTTCTTGCACAATGTCGGGCGACAACTCGAACTCCGAAATGCCTCGGCAGAGCCGTGGGTCCGTCTCCTCCACTCCCTTCACGAGCCTGTTCCAGCGGAGGAACTCGACCTCGGTGCGAGGCACTCCTGCCTATCCTGGGCCCATCACCTCGGCGACCCTGAATGATCCTCAGCGCCGCCGCCTGTCTATCACCACGCTCGGTCTCACTGGCACGTCTCCGACGAATCCTGCGCAGTTTGGCATGCGTCGTGGAAGCATTTCGACCAACAATTCGGACGTGATCGAGGAGAATGCCGTTGTTGATGACGATGACCCGACCTCTGCCCGCACCGCGCCCACCACACCCTTCACGCGCCGCATGAGTTTCGGTGCTCAGGCGATGCGCAACCTCAGGGCCCCCGGGGGTAGCAGCCCCAGTTCAAATGGTAGGCCATCACCGCCGCTACGACGTGGTAGCGTCTTAGGTGGTCCTCCTACCCCTCCCAACAGCATGTCGTCCTCGAACGGGTATACTTGGAACAAGACATACTCCCAGGCAAGCACTAAAACCAACTCCAGAGCGGCTTCTGACTTGACTCCTCCTGCTGCTCGCTCAGACCAAGGTTTCAACTGGTCCGAGCAGCTTAGATCTCGCGCCGAAAGCACTGTTGCTTCGGGCCCGCGACCCTCGATCTCTTTTGCACCTGGCGTGAGCACCTCTCCTCCGCGTGGCAACGGTGGCGCCGGTCCAGCCGCCGTCCCACATCACGAGCGGGCCAAATCAGTCTCCGACATGCCAGCACCTCCTGCTCAGTCCCCACGTCCCCGGCAGCCGCAGAAGCCGGATCATTTCCAGGAGCGGATCCTGAAGGGCGACTTCTACATGGATTGAGTGGCCTGCTGGAAGACTTGAATATCCTTGCAACACCATGTATTATTACCATCCGAAACACCACGCAATGAGCGTACTTCCAACCACCTGCTGTCGCCAAGGGGAGCGCAGCAGCTGTTCTCCTCCACCCCCAGCCACGCCGTCCATCCATCCGTCGGCTATGCTGACTCCCCTCGATCGTCTCGCTTTTCTGCCTCATAAGGGCCCCCCCTGCGCAGGGTCCACCCAGGGAGAGGATGAAGTTTCCTATTTCACACCTTCGCCATCTTTCCTAAGGGCGTCGTGTATCTTGTAGCTACTCGGTTCTGCACAGATATCTGTTACCTCGCAGCGTGGATCTAGAACGGATCAGTACGGATGACAGACGAGAGAATTACACGGAAGAGCTGAGAAATAGCCTGAAATCCGGATATTCTTTGGGGAAGGCAAAATGGATGGCCTCGGGGTGAAAGGGACTGGCGAACTATATATTATGTCCATGGGGCTGGGGGCCATATTCATGGCGTCGGAGGCGTCTGCGGAGAGACTGTATCAGTATTCTGCCCAGGTTTCCTCAGGTAAATCGGGCTTTCGTCAGGAGGTTTTTGGTATCGGAGTTGGGCAAATCCTGGCTTGAGGGAAAGGACAAAGAACATGGGAGGGCTGGTTCAGTTTTGATCCAGGTATTAGCATGCGAACACTTAGCGGACGACTCGAATTGCGGCGTTCTTGTACGATCGGACACAGATTAGGGTCGGAAACTCAGAATGCCAACAGAAATGATACACACGAGACGATTTTATACCATCGACGGATTACATACATATGTTGCCTTCTCCCTTGTGCCTGTCTTTGAGGACAAACTAATAATGATGGGTGATCTCTATAGCACAATGTTCTTTGAGTATTCCCCAGCACCCTTTGCGAGAATCATCGAAGTCCTGGGCCGACAAAGCTAGACTCGAAGAATACCTATCTGTTGTGCGGGTGTCGAGATATTTATTGGGCCAAAACAAAAGAAGGAAGCCAGACCGGTAGCTCAAAATGATATGCCACTTTTCCAACTCGCCGTCGCCCCAAAGCAAGCAAGGAAGCCTCCTCTTATCCCAGAAACCAATAATAATACACACAAAGAGGAATCCCGCTTTGCCATATGCCGTCAACACAAACGCTCGATGACTTGTAACAAGTAAGCCCCCATTCCACCCATCCCTCATAAGACCCAAGCCTGACCGTGCTAAACGACAAGAATCCCCTTTCTTCCCACCTTTTGTCCAGACTTCTGTGTACACAAGCGAACCCCTACCCAACCCCGGAAGCCAGACCGACAGAACAGACCGACACCAAACCCCTCCCCCCCCCCCCCCCCAAACAACCACACTTCAAAACTGATATCCGAACCCGCCCGCGCCGCCTCCCTCCCCTCCCCCACCCCCCATCCCATCCAAGTAAGGTGGATCCTGCAAGACATACCTCATCCCCGTCTCGTACCCGCCGCCGGGCCCGCCGAGCCCGAGCCCGAACCCGAACCCCCCGTCCGCCAGCCCCGCCAGCGTGAGATCCATCGCCCGCGCGAACCCGTCTCCGAGCCCGACGTACTCGAAATCCGCAGCCAGCGTGCCGGGACCCGGACCCCCACTCCCAAGCCACGGGATGGGGCCCCCGCCAGACGGGTCCAGGCTCGTCGGCGTCCCGTCGCTTGTCGTCGCCGGGCCGGGGCCCCCGCCGCCGTACACGAACGGCTGCTGTTGCTGCTGCGCGGCGGGTTGCAGGCGGTTCAGCCAGGGGAATTCGCCTCCGCCGCCGCCGCCGCCGCCGGTAAGTTGTTGTTGCGGCGGCGCGGAGGCCGAGTCGCTGGTCGCGATCTCGGACAGGAGCTGGAGGGGCGTGTTGGCTGTCGGGTATTCCGGCTGCTGCTGCTGCTGCTGCTGCTGTTGCTGCTGTAGTTGTTCCCTGCCGTTTCGGGGGTCGTACCGGGCCGTCTCGGGGGCTGCCGCGGCGGCAGGGCACCCTGGTGTGGGCGGCGCGTCCGAGGAAGTGGCGGCGGCGGCGGTTGGGGCTTTGGGGTTCTGCTTCTGGAACCAGGACCGCAGCATCGCCAGGACGATGAGGAGCTTTGTGGCCGGGCGGCTCTTGTCGTCGGCGGCGGTGGCGCGGAACTTGTCGAGCAGGTTCTCGAGGTGCTGTTCGACCTTCATGTGGTCCTTGTCGATGACCTTGCCCAGCTCGCTCTTGGGCGACGACGCGGCAAAGTAGATCTTGATCAGCACGACGAAGGCGTAGGCGATGCGGATGAAGTTGAAGACGGGTAGGCACCGGATCGAGGCGACGTCCATGGCGAGGAACACCTCGAATATGCCGTCGATGGCGGTCAGGCACGCCGAGAGGGCGGCGACGTGGGCCGGGGTGAGCGGCGCGTCGGACGCGAGCGCGTCCCTGAGATCGTCGGCCGTGGTTGGATGCCTGCACTCCTCGCCCGTGTCAATCTGCGTGGCGGTCTCGTGCATGTACAGGCTAATGACGTGGAAGCTCATCTTCAACGTTGCTGGAGAATGGTTTAGCAAGGGATATATTACGAGACTTTAAGGAGGAAGAAAGGAGACGTGTGCACTTACGTAGAAGCATGTCATCGGGAATGGATTTCCTATACCTATCCAGCTCCCGCTCGAAGGCTCTCAGCGCGTACTGCGTCCTAGCATCCGCTATACTAACAGCGGTGGAGGGGTCGTCCATCGAAAACTGGATCCCTACGTCTTCAGCCAGCTTGTGGCACCACACAAGGTGGCACAGATACTTGTCTGTCGGCGCCGCGTCGGGGGAGGACTCGAGGACGTCCATGCACTCGGCCATGAACGAGGACCACCTGACAAGGTTCGGGCGATGCATTGCCATGGACGTGTTGGTCGCGAGGAAATAGCACACCAGCCAAGCCCTCCGGCACTCGATGCTGGTTGGGTCTGGCGACCGAGGCTTCCTGACATGCTGGTGATTGTATGCAGAACTCTGGATATACTTCCTGAAGCCTCCCGGATTACCCAGCTTCCTGCCCAAGCCGATATCAAGAGCCATGACGGCAGAGATGTGCACCAGTTGGTAGAACTTGAGCTCCTCAAAGTGCTCGGGGGGCCAGTACCAGATCACCGCAACGTGCAACGCCTGCACGAGCTCCAGGCTCTTCTCGCCCCGGACGATGACCTTCTCGGCAAAGATCTCCATCAACTCCTTGACCATACGCCGCTGGATGAGGGGGAACTCGGAGGAGCTGGCAGCCATGATGGCGTGGAACAGGGTCGGCGTTGATTTCCTGACCTCTGCCGCGGTCGTGCCCGCGGGAAAGACGACCCCTGGCAGATGCGACACCATCTGGTCGGTGTATCGGATAAACAGCTCGGCAGCCCTGTCCATGGTCAGGACCCCCCTATCGACGACATCCAAGTAGTCGTGGCCCGGGTTGTTCTGGCTCTGCGGCGTCGCCGGGTGTGCCTCCCGGGCGTTCTCCGCGGCGGAATCTCTGCTCTCCGTGAACTTCCTCTTCTGGCCCGCCATCACCATCGGCGGGGGATATATCTTGTTCTTGACGGGGCTGTTGCCACCGCCGCTGCCGCTGTTGTTGTTCTGGTTGTTCTGTGAGTCCGCCGTCCTACCGACAAACGCCGACTGGTGCTGGCTCCCGCCCTGCGCCGTCCGCAGCTGGGCCTGCAGCGTCCTCTCCCCGCCGGGCGCCTGTGCAGCCCAACCCCTCGCCGCCAACGACCCAGCAGCAGCACCAGCAGCCGCAACAGCACCCACATGACCATCCGACCCCGCCGCCGCCGCCGCCGCCGCCGCCGCCGCCCCGCCCCTCGACGCCTGCAGGCTCGCCGTCAGCGCGTCGATCTTCCTCTCCAGCTCGGCGACGCGGCTGTCCGTCTTCTTCTGCCGCTTGCGCGTCGGCTGCGTCACGACGCACGCCCGCCCGGCCTTGGCGCACCGCCTGCACGCGCCCTCCGGGTCGGCCGGGTCGGGCACGCACCGCACCTTGAGGCCGCGGCAGCTCTCGCACGCGCGCGCCTTCTTGGGGTCGCCATCGCCGCCGTCGCCGGCTGTGCCTGGGTCGGTCTGCTGGTGGTTATATTGGTGTTGTTGTTGGAAGTGCTGTTGTTGCTGGTGGTGGGAGCTGCTCGCGGTGGGGGTCGCCATCGTCGTTGCCGTCGTCGTCGGGGTCGGCCTCTGGTCGGCGGTGGATGCGGTGCTGCTCTGCGGGGAATACGAGTCGACGTGTGGCGGTCCGTAGGGGGTCGGGGGACCGTGGCCCCGGGAGGGGGCTGCATCTTGGGCCTGCGGTTGACTCGGGACTCGGTGGTGTCGGGGGTGGGTGGGGGACGTGGGCGGCTTGGACTCGACCGGCGGCGACGAGTTCGCAAAGGAGCCCAGCGTCGTTGGCGTCGTCTCCGCGGCGTCCCTGAGACGGGGATCTATGTCCATGATTTTCGACTTTTCGGCTAAACCCGTGGCGTCTTGGGGTTGATGATGCTGAACGGCACTTGGGAGACCCGACCGCCGATTTCGACGCTGTAAATGTCGGAGGAAAATAGGGCGACTTTGATAACCACAGCGGAAGATGGCTGAGTCTGCCAGCTGGTGCCGACGCTTCCGGTCGGCTCCTAGCAAAGGATTGTCCCGATGTAGGTATGTACTACCCCTGGTCCCAAGGAGTATAATTGGACCGACACTACATCCGTACATGTGGGCTCCATACACACGTTCTGCAGGTTGAAGGTAATGGAACTCACATTACCCTCTTCCTCTTATAAGGTCTCAGCCTGTTGATTCTTCATTCTCAAATATCAAATTGTTATTATTACATAGTACCTAGGTAGCTACTTGGGCAAGAGGCACCTGATTGCTGACAAAGCCTGGTCATGGTTACCCCTCGGCATTATCATAAACAGACAGAACGTCCTGGTTCCCAGGTAGAACAACATAACGTAAATCCCAGGCCATCTCCTCAAATCGTATTCCATTCTTCTTCAGCCTGCGACCTGGCACCCCAGTGTCACATGTGAGGACGTCGTCGCCCAACCCATAGTGAAACAAACGCCTAGTAACGCCCTGCTCGTTGGAAAGCAGGAAGAAGCCCTTCCACAAATAGCCCGCCCAAGACAGAGAAGAGAGAAAAGAGAGACGGAAAAAGGAAGCGTAAGTCGAAAAAGAAAGAACGGGAAGCACGAGATTGTACAGCTCCATCGTGACGAACGACAGACTTGGCTTGGATCCCTTGGGTATCTCCCCCGAATTCCACTCAAGCCAAGCTCAACATTACCAAAACGGTCCGATGATTGTCTTTGGTGATTAGAATAACGGGTTGAACGCTAGGCGCCAGTCCTAAGGCGTGGTATATACACAGACGTAAAACGCTGAAGACGACATGTGAGGCGGAAGCAAGCCGGCGAGTGCGAACGATGTACGAGAATATAAGACAGGGGCGATCCCAACTCAGGGACGCCGAAAATAACTGTTATGGTATCTCTTTGACGAAAAGAACAGCAGAGAAAAATGGTGCGATACGCGGTGAAAGCAGGCGGCGTCGACGAATAACATGGCGACCGATTCGGTGCAAGGGCGGTTTAGAACTGGGCCTCCTCCCTCAAACGGCTTCTCGAGCCCTGGTTGTTGAGGCCAGCCGGTCCCAGGAACATGCCGCTTTCCCGCCGACTCTTCGCGCTGTAGGGTTGGTCGTAAGGAACAGGGGCGCCGGGTTCGTAGATGGGTCGATCGTAGCCTGGCTGGGAACGTTGGCCGGGGGGTTGAGGGTGGAACTGAGTCACATCATAACCAGTGGGAACAACGAAGCCGCTGTCATATGCCGGCCGCAGCGAAATATGACTGCCGGCCTGGTTCTGTTGCGCAAGAAAAGACGGTTCATAGCTAGTCAGCCGCTGTGGCGGCGGGGTAGGGGTCGACCTCTGGGCGGCGTTTAGCTGTGCCATCTGTTGCATGCTCATGAGAGGAGCAGGCGGTGGGGTTGGTGTGCTCCGCTGGCCGTTCGGTGTTGGTGTGCCCCGCTGGCCGTTCCGCTGGCTCTGGCCCTCCAGGACGGCCTCCATGAGCCGCTGGCGGTGAGGGGATGAAGAGCCCGTTCCTGAGGTCGAGGGGCGGGGTTGCGAGTCGGACGGACGTCGGTCCTGGAAGCTTGGTCGCTCTGGATTGGACGGGCGCCTCTCCCTTTCAGATACGGGCGAGGGCAGCTCATAGTCAATTGGATCTATGCCGAAGACAGGCTCGTAGTTTTGGAGGAACAGGGCAAAGACCGGGGCCGGGATGTTGAGGGTCGGCGAGAAGACGATTCCAACGTTGCGCACCGTCATCTTGTTCACGTCTTGGTTGTTGATGATCTTGATTAGGAAGGCGATCAGGTACTTGAGCAGGGTGGCGTTGGCTTGCGGAAGCCGCTCCACCAGCTCGCCGAGGGCGGCGATCTTCTCCTTCTGGTTCGTCATCTCGGTAACCGAGACGAACTCCATATGCAGGTCTCGCGTCAGTATGGTCGTAGGAAGCTCACGAAGGTAAAGCTTGAGCAGGGAAGCGACAGCGTGGATGTCGTGATACTGCTCGTCGGTAATCAAATTGACGTCGCTCTCGTTGTTGAATCTCTCCCGCAGCTGCTTGATGACGACATTGGAGCCGCTGAGTCGGAAGATGCCCTCCTCCGAGGTGGCATTCTTGTAATCCAGGTACTGGATGCAACGGTACACAACCGCCGGCAGTGGGACATCGACATCCACGGGGCTATTGTATCGGACCGCCTCGGCAAGAGACGCCCCGAACACCTGGCGAACCGGCCCAGACTGCTGGCTGGCAGATGGCCCCGACTGCGCCGGCCCATTGTCGCTCCCGAAGAGGGAGTCTTGCCCGTCGCTAGACGTTCGAGTCTTGGGCCCGAATCCGAAGAAGCTTCGCTTCCTCGCCTTCTTCTCCTCTTGATTTGGGGGTGCCAGACCCATTCCCAGCTTTGAGCCCCACGAAGCCGAGTCCGAGATAACCTGCGGGTCTCTGGGCGCCGAGATGGAGTATGACTGCTGAGAGGTCATGGTCTGGGCATGATTATGGGGTGAGTCATAGTCATGATGTGGCCCATTCTTCGATCTGGATGGCGCGCCCTGGGGGATGTCGCCCTGCCTGGTGGCTTCGTAGCTGACCCCAATGAGGCTATTCTCGCTCTCATTGGCGTTCTGATGATGCTGCTGCCTCGCTTGTAGTTGAGTCCTCCTCTTCGCATTGATGCCGCTGGCACGATCCTGGCGGTCGTGGGTTTGCTCTTTCTTTGATGTCGCAGGCTCATCGTCGTCTGCATCTCTGTAGTCTATCCAACGGAGCAAAGCGTCAACCCACTGATCCCTCTCCTCGTCGCTCTCCGCGCACAAAACATGCTTCGTGATACTGTTGGGGTCTTTCTTCTTGGGCTCCAGAATGAGGAATGCATGTCGGTATTGGTTGTCGATGTCTTCCGAGCCCGAAGGGGCGCGTACCGGCGAAGCGCCATCGTTGTTGTGCTGCGATTGCTTGCCTATCTGCGACCTCGGCAGCTTGATGGTTCCCAGATGAGCCCCTCCAGGAGTCTCGTAATATCGCAGGTTGGGACCGTCAAGGACAAAGAACCGGGCTTTCCAGCCGCCAAAGTTCTTGCCCCGTTTGGTGAGATACCCGCTTCTGAAAGGCCGCCCGCCGGGCCCTGTCTTCAGGACGGTGTCTTTGGTCGAAGTCCGGACTGAATTCGACGAGCCAGTCTCGTCGGCATTCGGCGGCAGGGTGTTAGTCGACAAGTACCTGCATAGTTCCAGTGCCGTCGCGTTGTCGAGAGGCGTGTTGAGGAGCTCGTCCAGGTAATGATCGAGAGCCAGGCGGCGGGCATCGAGTTTGGCCGGAGCATGTCCAGTGAAGAGAGACCTCTCGGGTGTTTTCGCAGTGAAGGTGCTGCATTGCTTCAGCCTCTGGTCAAGCTTAGAAAGCGAGGCCGAGTCCTTTTCTACGCGCCATAATTCGCCACTGTCGGCCCTTGAGAATATGGCCAGAGTGAACACCGGGTCCTCCTCCAGCTGTGTCAGGGACAGCAAGCTGGCCCTTGACGGCTTCATTCGCGAAGACGCCACCCTGATGTCGATCGACGGCAGGGCATTTGGCGGGAGTAGCAGGTCGGGATAGTCCTCGGTGACGAAACCCTTGAAAATCCTGCTCCGTTCCGTCGGGCTCTCGCGACTGCTCTTGGTAGGGCTTGGTTGGGCGCTTTCTGATACTTTCTTCAAGATATTTAGAGGCTTTGGGGAAGTCAGGGTCAGGGGCTCTCCCAGTGGACCAGTCAACAGTGGCGTGTTGATTGGAAGCGGAATGGGCTGGCGCGGTGGTCGAGGGGACAAGGGCGTTCCCGGAAACGCCGTCACGCCGAGGGGCGAGAGCGGCGGCGAGGTCATACCGGGTGATTTCATACCCATGGGGCGAGGGCTCGACGGCAGGCCTGGGCTGAGCAACGCGGGCGGGGCCGCAAATTCCGGGTCCGGAGCCACGCTGCCGTTGAGAATTCCAGCAAGGGACGCAGGGATGTTATCCCGCTGGAGAGTCCCCTTGGTCTTGGACTGGGCGAGTCTTGGGCTGACTTGTATCTCGCTTTGCATGGCCGCCTGGTTGGTTCCCTTCAAGCTGCTGTTGCTCTTCTTGCTCTTCATGGAGAGACTCCGAACCTCGGCTTCTTTGAGGGCGAGAATTTCCCGATTTCGTTCGTCCTCCTCCCTCGTTCTTCGGCGGCCTCTTCGCTCGTCGAGCTTCATCTCGTCCACCTCCAAGATATCATCATAATCCGAGTCGGTCTCGAGCTCGTCGTCCGGCGGGATTGTGGGGCTTTGCTGTTGCAAGTTTCTGAGCTGCAGGGGAGCAGGCGGTAGCTTCCGCGGTGGCGGGGCCGCCGGCGGTGGATATTGAGCGATTCCCTCGTCTACCATCGGGGCGGCCTCGAAGGCAGACGTTGATGGCGGGGGGACAGGCGGGAGCCGAGGTGGCGGAACCCGTGGAGGTTCGCTCGGCAAGCTTCGCGACGGTGGCAAGCTGAGGTTGATGGGAAGATCCTTGGCGGCATCGGCTCGTCTCCTCTCCGCCTCTGCGTCTCTTTCTTGCTTGTCGTGATCGAATTGGTCCAGAGCGTGTTCAGATGACTTGGGCATGGTATGTGCGGGATCCAACATATCGCCCACTGCCGATGGCGGACCGCCGGGGAGTTGGTCTGCAGGAGGCGTGATGGGATATGGCGCTAGGGTCATGTCGATGGGCGAATGCTTCTGGCTGTCCGAGTCTAGGCCTGGAGAGACCGGGATTTCGAGGACCCGAGTCTTGCTGCTGGAATCTGCCGTCGTTTTGGGTGCGCTGGCGGTCGGAGGTCGGGCTGCCTGTGCAGGAGGTGCGGATGGAAGAAGAGGAACATCCGTCACGGCCATGACCTCCTTCAGCTTCTTCCTATACTTCTCCTTATCCTTGAGAGCCCTCTCCAAGTCCTTATTCAGGCCGAGGATCATAGCCCTCTGTTTGTCGACCAGCCGCCATAACTGAGAGTTTTGCTGGGATTGTGATTGCTTCTCTTTCAGCAGGTACCGGATTACCGCCTCAGCGCTGCCTGCCGTCTTTATAAGGCTAGCAATCTCGGGAGTTGGCGATTGGCCCTCGGGGGCCATCTTATTGGGCTGGGATCTTGAGGATATTGCGGATATGGCAGAATCTATCGACGAGTTCCGTGGGGTGCCTTTGGCCGGCTCCCCTCGTGAAGTAGGTGACAGGCCCGCCATTGCTGGCGATGGTTTGATGGCGGCGCCAAGAGGCTTTTCGGTCACGACTCGCCCGGGAGCGTCGCGAACGTCATTCGGGAGTCGACGTGAAGGATCTGGTCTGTAATCCGGTCAGCAAATTCATTCGGCCCACGAGGCACAGATAGGCCCATTAAGACACCCTCAAAGGCACAGAGGCCGCAAGATTGACGCACCCTGGACTGCTATCTTCAGATGTTTCGGCGCCCGACGAATCACTGTCGTAGTATGTCGTCTGGGCCGCCGATTTGGGGGTTCGCTCGACTTGAGAGGCAGCGGTGGCTATCTTCGGTGGCGTACGGGCGGATTGGGTCGGATGCGGTGGTGATGGGAAGTCGGATCGCGATGGGCTGGAGCTGGCACTCGATGGCGGAGATATAGCGGTGCTCGCATGCAGAGGGCTTGGAGCAGGTTTACGTTGGGATCTGTATCAAAGGAAAGGGGTCGGATCAGCACTAGTGTTTATGGGCACACTGTGGGCACCGAGGCCACTGCAGTATCTGGCACAGTCGCACGGCAGGACCGGATACCAAGCAGATCCCGGGGGGGCAAAGATGCGTTGTCGATGCTGTGTTCAACGTCTATGTTCCCCGAGTACCTAATTGGAATTCCTAGCGCTTGCCAGAACAAAGAGATCGGCCGAGGTTTGTTTGTGTCCGAAGAATCGGGAGAGAGAGTCGTCGATCAACAACAAAGGAGGAGCATGAAACGGGGTGGCTCACCTGGAAGGCGTTGGCAATGGGCTATGGGAGCCAGAACCGTTGATTGCCTGGCCGGCAAAAGGATGGGGTTGGATCTGAGCCCTCCCGATTGTAGGGCTGTCCTGGGCGTACTGCAGACTGGACTGGGAGGACTGGGAGGTCGACTGTCCAAGGCCTTGCTGGTCTGACGGGCCTTCACTCTCTTGGAGGGCAAGGTGCGACATAGTCCTGTATGCGACGTGGGAGTCGAGCCAATTGGTGGGAGGGTCAGTGCTCCGATGCACGACAACTCCTAGGCGACCCTGACTGATGTCGCATGTACTGGGGGCGAAGCTGGCAGCTTCCTTGCTGGTGGTGCTCCTTTGCTGTTGCGGTGATGGCAGGCGGGGTGCAGCGCTCAGCGCCGACTAAAGAATCTGGCTTCACTCGGCTTGTGCGCTGGAGACATGGAGGTTAAGAAGCCGGAGGGGAGGGGGCAACGGGTTTGTTGTCCTTCGTTCGACCAGGAGCTGAAGGTGGTTCAAATTGGTCGGGGGTCAGTCGGACGAGAACGGTTTACACCACGCTCCCGTTTCTGGATCTCCACTAATACCAGTTTGATAAACCAAGCAAGATAGCGGGTCGCCTAGCTATTGCATGCGCCCAAAGCAAGGTTATTCTGCAGGGCAAGCCTCGAGATGTCGAGTATGTATTGCGTAGCGAACAAGAGAAAATAGGTACAGGTGGTAATACGAATGAACGCCATGATTTTCCCATGATTCTGCCCAATGCGTGTACACCACTACGAAATGTCTTGCTGGGTCATGCTGGGTCTGGATTGGCTGGACTGCACTAAGAGCCGTTATCTTGGCCGAACCCAGAAACACAAGCAAAGACCCCATTCTGGTGCAGGTGGTTATGGAAGCCTAACCTGAAACCACGGCAAAGAGGTTTCCTCCTCTCATTATTCAGCCTGATCGGTACCTGAACCCTGTATTCGAAACTCGAACCAAGAACACACCTCACGGACAAGCAGAATTGAATAATCTATTTGTTTACCTATTCAGGGTCCTGTTTCCCTTCCTCTTGTAGAAGCTCCTGTCTGCGAGGGAAGCCGAGGACGCAGCTTCCAACGAGGGAGTGACCAAGTTTGCCAAGATTGGCCGTGTTAAGACAATACATGCCTACCACACAGTACTCTGCTAGTCCGTTCAGGTCCAATCGTCCGTGCTGCAAGTGGTATGTGGTCCGGTCGCCTGCCGCCATCAAACAGGGGTGCCTGGGCAATTTACTACACTAAAATATCAGGGACGCTCAGGGACAAGGTTCGCTTCCAATCAAGCCCCCGGATTTCCAGTTTCTCTGCAGTCGCCTGCACGGGCTCAATCAATTAACTCTCCGTTCCCTGTCTGCCACTGGGAGCACGCTTGCCGGTAGATGCGAGGCACTGTTCGGTCTCATACCGCAGTAAACCGGCCGGACGGAGGGCCGCCAGTTCACACTTGCAAACTCCAAAGATCCACTCAAGACACCAAAGATTGGAATGGAAGCTTTTCCTCCTCGTCTTGGCAGGTTCTACCTCAAAATGATAGCGCCAAAGGTCAAAATCGCCGTTAGGGGAGCCATTGGGAGGTACCAATTGAGACTTTGGAATTCTGGGACTCTGGGACTCTGGGAGTAGGGACCCCGTCATGTATCATGCAGGAGGTTGAACGACTGCAGGTACACTAAACGTATTATTTAGTACACTAGTAAAATCTGGATGCGCCCCTTGCGCCATCCGACATCTTTCTTGACTCCGAGGAAGTCATCCCGTGCTCCTAGACGCAGAAGTGGATGGGGTGTCTGTGGGGTACGTTATTGGTACCATTCCAAGAAGATTTTAAGATTTTCGCTGTCCACGTGTGGTCTAGAATTTTATTGTGACGGGCGTCCGTCTCCCTCAAAGGCCCCCGATAATTACCTAGGGCAGACTCCTTTAACAAGAGTCCTTTACAGTGGAAAATGTCCACAGGGTTAGGGTTGTCTTGCTGGTGGGTAGACGTGATTCCTGGGATAAATAAGAAAGTTGCCTCTGTGTCTCTGTTTCTTGCAGTTGATCAACACTGATTCATATTTATTTGGTTTTATCTTGACAAACAACTCTTTAACTCTCATATCTAGCCAATTAACCCCCTGTTCCGCCTCACACACCCGGTTACCTCATCGGAAAGGCGGTGTGCACGACCAACCTTTCCGTGCCCCTTTTTCTTGCCCGCAGCCACGAGCCACGATTTTTGGCCAAAGGCGGAAGCAGGCCGTGCCACTGGTATGCAGGTCATGTTGAGCAATCTGAGGTTTTCGAAACCGGACTATGCCAGGTCGAGGAGCGTCGTTGGGCTTTTAAAACATGACATCTTTGACGGCGCGTAACCCAAGGCCTAAAGACGGGGCGACAAACATTGCGGAAAACGCACGGAGCACCTTGCTTCTCAACTTCCCCAGCTCGGGTTGCTTCCTGCAGCCACACGAAACCCAAGCCATCGATGGAACGGAGGTTCCCGGAGAGCCGGGGCGGAAGTTGAGATGGTCCTGATGAGTCTGGATGACAGGAGGGGGTCTCATGGAGTCATGCATGCATAGCCACCCACGAGGACAGAAGGCAGGGACTGATCCCCCCAGCTTGGTGGAAATGGTGCATATGCGTGATGCAGCTCCAAGTCTACGCAGTATAAGCTTATCTCGCTCTACCCTCAAGAGTTGGGTTCTGGCCTCGATCCGACGCATAGTAGGCTGGTCCCTGCATTGCCGGGGTAAGCAAGAAGATAACATACTGTACCATGACCCTGGTTACACCATCCTCCTCTGTTGATGTTGCAGAACGAACGGATCCTCAACGGGCTCGATCTTGACCAAATCACCCCTGGAGGATAAGGATACGATCGGCAATCCAATGTTTTATTGCAGGTCATCTGTGATGCGGGAATGTTGTGCTCAAGTCTTGATGTCAACTCGCCAAGCCTTGGCACAAAGCCACTTCAAAAGTATGCCATGCAAGTGCACAGAAGCGGGCAAGCATCAGACGAAACCCTTCGAGTCCCCAGAGTGTAGATGGCATCTTCCCCGCACGTTCTGTCCGTAAGGGACCGTCTTCGATCGACTCCTGCAATTATGTCGAGCAATTAGAGGACCATCACTTCTCAAGCGAGCTGCAACGTCAAGGGAAAAATAGCCTTGAAACAGATCGGAATTGGGTTCTACACTAGCATCAATATCGTTACTTGGTCTCGGGTAGGTTTCAAGTTGGCAAGGGAGGCTTGTCTGTGCGTCAACTTTAGATTAAAAATAGCAGCTAGCGCCAGGCTTGTCCCCAAGCTAGCAAGTTTGTGCACGTGACTTCGCGAGTTCACTCTTCCTCAACGCGTCAACTTGGAACGCATCCTTGAGCGTGAACATTCGTCCTTCTGATCCGATATCTAACCTCCATATGCTCAACGCTGGAGAAGATAACGAGCAGTACCAGGCTGACGAGACTATCCAGCGAGCGAAAGCATGGTCTCTGTAGTCGAGAGTCTCGACTGGAGACGGTTTTTTTTACACAAGTGTTAAACAAGCTAGGCACTACTCGCAGGATCTAGCAGACCCATTCCGGATGGTTCTATTCAATTTGAACTCAGGAATAGGCTAGTATGAATTGGCCTACTTTGCCTACTCACAGAACAAGCAAAGTGCCAGATACCGCTCTGATCAGATAGCTGTCTCCAGGTTACAACTATCAACAACGGGGAAAATACTCTTGACCACGGAGGAACTTGACGATGTGATTCTCCGACGAAACGAAGCGGAGGTGCCAATCCAACGATATTCCTAAGCATCTCGTTTTATGGGCGTGCATGTAGAGAGACCCGAATCATGATCTAGACACTCTGATTCCTCGGGGTATCCGTCCTCCGTGACTCGGATCAACCATATCATGTCCGAACACTGGGCCTCCCACCGAAAGGTATGTCCGTTGTGTCAGATTTTGTGAGACGTGCTCGGCCAAATCTCAAGATTGCCGTCCCGTCCAGCTCCCTTGAACGCCTGCCCTTTGGCCGCCACTTTCCATTGGTCCCGGTATGCACCACTCCCCCGCTCAGGCTACTCTTCCAAGATCGGAATGGAGATGATAGATGAGCCGAAATCGGGTTCCCAGAGCCTTGCCCCTCGCGATTCTCCGTGTCTGAGAAGGGTGCGGCTTGTGACATCAAATGGGCCAGACTAACGGCGCAAGCTCACGCCGGGGATACTTTTGGGGAACTGAGGCCAAATATGGGTCGCATGGAGAAGGTGGCGGATCCAGGCTGATAGCACGTCACGCTTTCTCCGAACGTAGCACACCCATGGCTCTTGCTGTGGGAAGGGATCATTGCTCGGGGGCGAATGGAACATGGTCAGCATCGCAACCTTGCTGGGCACCTACAATCCTTGGAGACTGTCACATGCTGGTATTGTGAACCACCCGCAACATATTTGCCTCTGCGGCAGGGTCAGCCACAAGATAGCAACAGCAAGGATAATATGTCAAGATACCTATGGTAGACATGCGGTTAGCACCTATTGTCTACTAGGTACATATGCATTTCTATATATTTCCAAGTACGGTGGCTAACTGCGCATCATCATCCCTTCCCCAGCCTCGTCATCTAGTTGCCTGATAGGTGGATCTAGGTATTCCTTTCTAGCTGAAAGCCCACTTTAACTAGTCTGGAACGCTGGCTACTTTACCTTTGTCTGCTTGGTGATCCAGTACGTGTGTTCAGATACCTCCTCCAGTAAGAGGCATGTCATAATGTCAAGATCCTTCAGTAAGGCTGTCGAAAGGAGTCGTTGTAATCCGTAATGTTGCTTAAAATAACATCTCGAAATAAATAGCAGAGGAGCTAGAACCGTAATTTGGGCCACGAGAAAAGAAAAGAAAAGAAAAGAATAAAAGGAAAAGGAAAAGGCAAAAAAGTAAAACTAGTGTTGACGGTAGTGGTGGTAATGAAGCAAACGAAGGAAGCCAAAAAGACAAAAAGATATGACAAGAGTGAGATTCGAACTCACGCCCCTTTCGAGACCACGGAATTGATTGTTCAAGGTTTTGTAGACCTTAACGTGGCGCCTTGGACCGCTCGGCCATCTTGCCTGTTGCTGGAGACTACGGGCGTTATAGTTGCCGATATACGGAATTGGCTAGCGTAGCTAGTGGAGCAGCCAACCACACTGATAGGGATTAGGGCACTCAGTGCTTACCTGCCTTCCTAAAGTAGGTAGAGATAATGAATGGCTTTGTTCGTAATCATTTCAGATGGATGAACTGTAGTACTTCAAAGCAGTCACCTACACTGCATACAATTAAAAGTACATGATTGATGATTGATTGTTGTTGCATCTTGCACCCTCTACTAAAGAGTTCCAGGCAACGACCAATCACACATGTGGTATGTCATTGACCAACTCCAACCCTCCCAATATTCCCCCTGTACCTCCCTGCCCTCTCTCCTGGAACAGCGGAATCAGCGCCATGATATTTCAGGGATTCTCTGACATTGCGAAAGGTGGCTCAAGTTGAGTTGGCGAGGGACTGCCACAACTTAACTCAATATGCCGGCTAAAAACGCTGATGAGAATACGCCTCTTCTCTCTGGGGAGGATGTTACACGAAATGCAGAGCCAGGGACATTCGAGGCCACAACTCTAAATGAACCCGGTGCCAACGGGAATGATAAGCCGTTGCCCCGGCTGCAGATCGCTTTGCTCTGCTATGCCCGGGTTGTCGAACCGGTTGCCTTCTTCTGCATCTTCCCCTTCATCAACCAGATGGTGCAGGAGAATGGCAACCTCGACGATGCCGACGTTGGCTTCTACAGCGGCGTCATCGAGTCGCTGTTCTCGCTGACCCAGATGGCCGTCATGATCCTCTGGGGCGAGGCGGCTGACAGGCTTGGCCGTAAGCCTGTTCTAGTCCTCTCCTTGGCCGGCGTCACCGTTGCTACCTCCATCTTCGGGATGGCGAAGACGATCTGGCAGATGATCCTATTCCGCTGCCTCGCTGGGGTCTTCGCGGGGACTATCGTGACAATTCGCACCATGATATCCGAGCATAGCACCTCCAAGACCCAGGCGAGATCGTTCAGCTGGTTCGCATTCGCAGGCAACTTGGGCATTTTCTTTGGCCCGCTGGTTGGCGGTGCGCTTGCAGACCCAGCCCGCCAATACCCCAAACTATTCAAGAACATCCAGTTCTTCACTGATTATCCTTACGCCCTGCCAAACTTCGCCGTCGGCATCATCTGCTTGACCGCCACGATCGTCACCGCTCTCTTCGTCACCGAGACGCTGGTCAAGAAACCATCGGGCATCAGTGGTGATGATTCCGCACTCGCCGCGTCAAAGCCCCCTCCCCCCTCAAACCGGGAGCTTCTCAAATCGCCGGGTGTTGCCATGGCCGTGTACTCGTATGGCCACGTCATGCTGCTCGCCTTCGCATATACCGCCATTGTGCCCCTCTTCTGGTTTACACCCGTCCCTCTCGGCGGCTTCGGCCTGACATCGCTGCAGATCTCGCTACTGATGGGCGTCAACGGCTTTGCGCAGGCGATCTGGATCCTCTTCGTCTTCCCGCCGCTGCAGCACCGGATCGGCACGGCCGGCGTGCTGCGCGTCTGCGCCATCGCCTACCCGATCTTCTTCGCCACCTCCCCGCTCTTCAACGCGCTGCTGCGCCTCGACAGCCAGGCCGCCGTCACGGCCTTCTGGGTCATCATGCCCGTGAGCCTGGCCGTCGGGTGCGGCGTCAGCATGTCCTTCACGGCGGTCCAGCTCGCGCTCAACGACGTCTCGCCCAGTCCCCAGGTCCTGGGCATGCTGAACGCGCTGGCCCTGACGGGGGTAAGCGGCACCCGCGCGTTCTCGCCGGCGCTGTTCACGAGCCTGTTTGCCATCGGCGCCAGGACTCAGTGGCTGTGGGGCTACTCCATCTGGGTGGTGATGACGCTCGTCGCGGGGGCCTGGACGGTTGCGTCCCGGAACTTGCCCGATTACGATGAGATGAAGAGGAGGAGGGAGCGGGAGGGGGAGGAATAGACTTGGATAAGATCTAGCTACGGATCGGTTTCACGTACTAACCTGGGAGACTCTAAAAAAATTTGGGGCCCTTCCAACAAGTGGCTTCAAATACGTAGCTAGACCTTGACAAAAACAATACATGTGCCACATGACCCAGCCAAGTGAGGCTCGGCCTTCAGCCCAGAAATGGTTTAGATGAATTCGGGGTCCAGGTGCAGGCGCAAAATCTTGGCCCGAGACATCGTCGAATCTCGAAGGCGCCCGAAGTGTCGCGGCCAACCAGAATCGTAGTTGCGATTGAGTGGCTGGACGGGACGATGCGTGTGCCACGGCTCAGCAGGTCTTGGTAGCGCAGAAAATGCTGGGCGCATTGCGACCAGTGGTCGGATGACGTAGGTAGGCGATGTCATAGGGTGGCAGTCGGGAACCAAGAAACTCCCCATCCCTTCCGCCATCTGATATCGAAAAAGTACGGCAACGTAAGCGCAATATCAGGAATACAGGCCAAGCGGTCTTCCCTACTAGTAGATAGGATTGGCGTGTAAAAAGGAGGGATGTAGACATGTGGACCCTAGACTTATATTCTCCATCTCTCCATCCCTCCCAACCCCTTCTTCCCAAGTTGCCGTCCGACCTCGCAATATTGATCAGATAGCTCATCGCAGGGTCTCAGGGTCCTCCGCTGCAACTCTGCGCTTCTGCCTTTTTCTTGTCGTTGCATAAGCCGAGCCGCCGACAGCCTTGTGGGCTGTGCTGAGAAGGAAAGGTCTAGACAGTCTTGGCCGCATCTCTTCGTCGCTTAGCTTTCCACTGTCGAATTTATCATATTAGTACCATCCTTCCTCTACGAGACATATTTACATACTTTCACCGGAGACATCTATATGCTGTGCCAACAACAATCACACTCAGCAGCATCCTCAGATACATACACCCAACCATCATCAGCCTAGGCGCACACCACCGTACTTGACGCCCCTTAATCAGGTACAAAAACATCGTGATACCACGCCATATTCACGACGAAGTCTTCTTTGGATCTCCTCGTCCAGTTTCCATAACTGTTATTAAAGGATCCTTATTTGCTTCCTGGGATCCTTGGAAAAGAGTAAGTGGCCACAAACTAACCCCGGCCCCCCCCCCCTTTTAACCTTGCCTGCCGATCTCGGGACTAACCCTGCGAAACCTTAGTGTCTAGCCATAGAGATCACCGCTACGGCGCCGCCAAGAAGAGGCTCTACCTTGAGCCTCCCCGGAACGGGTCCGAGACGATCCGCAGGCGGGTGACGACGATCATCCCGGCGCCAGCACCGCCGTGCCCGCCACCCGTGATCGTGGAGCCCCCGCCACCGCCTCCGCTCTGCCTCCCGCCGCCGCCCAAGCCGGCCGAGCCGGAGACGATCGACGTGATCGCCGTCGACGTGGCGCCGTCGGAGCGGAGCAGCAAGAGCAGCCGCAGCCGCAGCCGGGGCCGCCGGGCGTCGCACGACTGGGAGAGGGAGAGGGAGGTCTATGTCGAACGGCAGACGTTCGTCCCCGTGCGCGTCCAGCCAGAGTACGAGACGTATCGCTATGTCGAGGGCCCGAGGAGACCCCCGGCCCCGAGCCCGCCGAGGAGCCCGCCGCCGAGGAGGAGGAGCGTCGAGGGAGGCGAGAGGATTAACATATTGATCGAGGATAGGCATAGGGAGAGGGAGTATTGCCGCAGGTGACGAGGGCCACTTTTGAGGGAGGGCCTACTTGGTTGTAGCAACAGTATGCTACCTGGAAGCATGGGCTTTTTCTTTTATTCTAGGACCTGCGGGGGTTGTCGTGTCTTCATTCATGCTTGAGTGTCTTTTGTCCTGCGTTATTTGTACTGGAAAAACAGCGACAGGCTCGGTGTTTTGCAACAATGGGGTGGGTTTTGCTAGATGGCTTTGGCCATGATTCTGGCTTTTTCTTGATGTCAACCTAGATAACGAACGTCGTGGCCTTGTATTAGTCCCCGACGTCTTCAGTCTATATGGCGACGGGCTTTTACACGAGACAAAGGCTGATATACCCATTTCCCGCCTGACCTGGCTCTCGGCGCACACTTATGCGATCTCCAAACATATGTTTTGCTTTCCCGGCGACATGACTGAATCTAGTTTGTCAGGATCGTCTTGATCGCCCCATGTTGACTCCTCGAGACCGTGGGACCCGCCCATTCCACTCGCCCTATCCAATATGATCCTCGAGGGTTCCAACTGTTGTATATATTTACCAAGGACCTGAATTTCTGACTCCCACGAAAATTTCTTCATCCCACAGACACTTGTCTGCCCTTGATTTCTACCCTCTGGTCTCTGTCATCTGTTGAGGTCGTCAATATCCCGTGTCCGTCCCCGTTGAGAAACCTCACAGAGTCAGTTGAACTTCTTGGCGTTCCCATCCATTTCCACGTTGAAAATAGAGGTACAGAAGCTGATTCAGGGAACCACTCGGACAGGTACCTAGGCACTCAAGTTTCTGTGAGGTTTGTCTCTTCCTCCTTCTCGGATTTCCGCCTCTGCCACAGCCCACGACGTCCTCCGGGGACGAAATCTCTCGACCTAGCAGCAGACGACATCAATTTTCAAGATCGAAACACAGGCAAGTCCGCGTACATTGTTTTCCGAGACGCCCCTCTTTTCTCTAACCTATTCCCTTCCAGTGGCATAGAGTTTAGGAGAATGGCTCCTATGAGCATCATCGGCATGAGCAACGGCCAGGGCGGCACGCGTCCTGGTATTCAGGGTACTAACGGGTAAGTTTCTTCCTCCGCCTGATGCTTCGCAAAGTATAGGATACGAGACATTTCTCTAGGGACCCCTCCGACTGGTGGGATGACGAGAATGGCGACTTGACGATCCAGCACCAGAACTGCATGTGGAACGTCCACAGTGCCATTGTCAAAGAGTCGGGCTGGTTCCGGGCCGCGACCCAGGACATCCGCTTCGTGAGATTCCGGCCTTCTCTCCTAACCATGACCTTGCTTTGGTTGCTTACAAGCATTTAGAATGGCGTGCTTGACGTTCCCTCGTTTGGCGAAGTGAAGACCGCGAATATCTTGCACGAGGTCCTTGCCTTCCTGCATACCGGAGGTCAGTTTCAACACTCGTGTCCGGAAGGCTTAGCTTAGCTGACAATAACCTCGCACAGAATTCGCCTGCAACGTTTGGGAGGAAGTTCCGTCCTTCCTTACGTGCATCCATGCATACTTTGTCGCCGAATTCTTCGAGATCGAGGCTCTGAAGAAGGAAATGGTTTCGCGAATCAAGAACCTCTCCAAGATCGTTATCTCCATCTACGGCAAGGACCGAAAGCCGCTGTGGCAGATCGGCGAGACCGAGGAGAAAACCCATCTGCGCTCCTTCCTGCGGGCCGTCACTGAGACGGAGACGAAGTTCGACTGGCGTGCGAAGTTGCAGAAGGCCCTCTACGATTCTGGAGAACGGATGGCGGCCCGCCTTCTGGAACTGCCCGAGTTCCAGGAGTTCGTTGCCACCGAGATTGGCAAGAACTTTTCTCGAGCAATTGGTCTCCGGGACTTTTGAGAGGACTGCTCCTGGAATCGGATTCCGTTGAAGATGCGTTGGCAATCCCCGTCTAGCTGATCGTAGAGTTTACCTTTTCAGGGGATTTCTCAGGGTTAGACATACAGGGATAAGTGCTATTGGCAGCTCTATTCAAACAATGGAATCGTACAGAAGGCCCATAGGAGGAATGGCTATCACAGAAACTCGCCTGTCCCAGCTCTTTCAACCACAAACTTCTTTACTACCAGGTCGCGATGACCGAGTCCATGCCTCCGTGGTGACAAGTGACTGTATCCGTATAAGCATCAGTATTCCACTAATGAGATTTTGACGGCCCCGAACAGAAAGACGCTAAGCTAAAAATAGAATAGCACACCAAAGTTGGTTCCTTGCATGGATGAGCACCAGCGCGGGGCAACTTGCTTGTCATCAGCTTTCCATCCATTTCTGTTTCTGCTCGATTTCGGAGACGCTATCCTCCAAACCTACGACCTTCAGCAACTAGGCGGCCCAGTATGTCGAAGACGGTGCAGATATCCTCACCGGCACAGCTGAGTGACCTGCTGAAGGCATCCAGAATTGTGGTGGCCGACTGTAAGTGTTCTTTGGCCGTTGAATCCCTCCCGCCATTCTACCCCACCGCTACGCGTCGAGGATGCCTTGGAACATCGAGGCTCGGGGGGATATGGATACGGCAGCGACAGGATGGATTTCCGCCATGACTGTGTTGCTTTTAAGTCCCTCTCATTCTGGAGCTACCTCGATAATAGCCAAGATGAAGGAGCCTCTCTGTCCCTCTCTGTCGTCTTCCCAACTCGCCTCCCCAGCCTACTAACCTTCAACCCTGCTTCACAGTCTACGCCGACTGGTGCGGGCCTTGCAAGCAGATCGCACCTATCTACGAACAGCTGTCACAGGGCCTCTCGCGCGAGAACGTCGTTACCTTCGTTAAGGTCAATACCGATCAGCAAAAGGAGATTGCGGAAGCCTACGGGGTTACAGCACTGCCAACATTTATTGTCTTCCGCGATGGCAAGGTAATCGAGAAGGTCCAGGGCGCAGACCCTCGGAAGCTACAGGAAGTGGTCAAGAAGCTCGGAGCGGAGGTCGAGAATGTCGGCACCGGAGGCGAGGCGAGCGGCAGCGGAAGCAGCGGGGCCAGCTGGAGGGGCGCCGACCTTCCGCGAGGCTACACCGATATCACCAGCCAGATTGAGATCCAGCGATGTGAGCTCCTGAACGTCGCCTCGGATACCGGTGGCGTCCGGGTTCTCTTCGATTCTGCGAAGCCCAGCGCGCTTGCCGGGGGCAAGGCAAATGCAAAGGACTGGATTGAGAGCGATACAGACGAGCAGCTGATGTTGTTCCTGCCCTTCCAGTCGATGATTAAACTCCACACTCTACAGGTAGGCTTGCGAGCCTAGCCCATTGACCTCCAGCATAATCGCTAACCGTGTGGGACGCAGATCACCTCTCTCCCCCCGACCGACGTCGACGACGACGATGCACCAATGAGGCCGCGCACGATCAAGCTCTTCAGCAACAAGCCGCACAATCTTGGATTCGACGAAGCCGACGACACCACCCCAACTCAGGTCATCGAGCTCTCGGAGAATGACTGGAATAAGGACGGTACTGCCAACATCGGCCTGCGCTATGTCAAATACCAGAATATCAACAGCCTCGTCATGTTCGTCGTGGACGGAGACGGTGACAGCGAGAAGGTACGGCTGGATCGAGTGAGGCTGGTAGGAGAGTCTGGCGAGAAAAGAGAGATGGGCAAGTTGGAGAAGATTGGAGATGAACCTGGAGAGTGATCTGATTTACGGCTTTACGAGAGGGTTGAAGACGCGGGCACCGTCGTCGTCTATCTACATTAAACAGGTGTAATTGCTGGCTTCCGGTTGGCAGGCTCGATGACAGGGAGATAGCATGGCAGGGAGACACATGACTTTGGCGAGCTTCGAGTTTTGTAATGAAGCTTCCACATGAATAGAGAAATGGGAGGGCCCTCCTGCGCAGCTCACTTCATCCGGAGTGTTCGTGTCGCTAATGGTTTAGACTTTGCTACCTACCTAAGTTCTTCGTGCTACTTTGGAAGTCGCCCAGAAGCCCCGGGGGCAGGCATCCCCTCGTGGTCGGTCGGAAAATAGGGGCTAGGGGAGTCACGTGGTATGCCTTGCCGAAATCACGAACATCCTTGGACGGACATTTTGACGCGCATTAGCATTGAAATTATTTACGGGCACAGATTAGACGACGGATAAATTAAAAAACTCCTGTGTCCCAACCTCATTCCTGGGAATGTGGTAAATCACCGATCACGGGAATCAGCGGCACGATATGAGCTTCGCCTTCTTCCTGGTCAGAGTGTCACTGGACGCAGCTGTCACAACCTAATGCGATGGAAATGAGCTTGTCTGTACTATACCTCTCGTCTGGACCAAGAGGTTGGCCGGCTGAGGCCAAGAACGAGGTTGGGGCTGCCAGCCAAGAGCCGCAACGTCCCCTCTTCTCTTCTTCATACGAGGAGCCCCCTTTTAGCCGCACTCCCCATTCCCCAATCGTCTGTCTGGTATTGACGTCTGAATGGGTGTTTGAATATATGTCCATCCTCCGCACCACCACCCAGCCCGCTGAGAGAGGCAATGCTCCTAGGTGGACTGACTGATGCGGAGGTCGGCCTGCAATATGATCGATCTGTGGCACAACTGACGCTACGTTTAATATCCATGGAAATCCCTTTGCAGGGAAGGATTCGAGCAACACGGGTAATGTTTAAGTCATGCCAGCCGCACGAAGAAAAAAAGAAGAAGAAAAGAAAAAAGCAGGCGAGACGAAATGAAGTTTTTAATATCGAAGCTCGGGGCCCACTGTCTTAGTCATCCTGACTTGGGCGAATTAGGGCTGGCTTCGTTTTGACTAGGCCGATTCCAGAAGCACAGGAATAACAATGAACCATATCCCGCCAAGTGAAACCTCCCTGGGTGCCCATGGCGGGCCCGGCATCTGATAAACCGGCCCCCAACTTTCTCGTCAGATGAAGTTCTAGAAATTGCAATTGTTTTCTCCTCAACCATTGCGGTGTGTCCGTTGATAGTGAGATGTGCGATGTGCGCGAAAGCTCTGTGCGACCCCGCCCACGGGACTCTCACGGAGCGCCTTCCGGATTTGATGGCGCCCATACGAAGAGTGTACCTCCAGGTGACCCCGT
Source organism: Phialemonium atrogriseum (assembly GCF_030411735.1). Taxonomy (NCBI): domain Eukaryota; kingdom Fungi; phylum Ascomycota; class Sordariomycetes; order Cephalothecales; family Cephalothecaceae; genus Phialemonium; species Phialemonium atrogriseum. The sequence continues at coordinate 383,682 of NW_026848146.1, forward strand.
GGAAGTTTCGGGAAACAAGCTTGGAAGGTTACAGGACGAGTAATCTGTACTGTGGTATACTGCGTAGGTAGCTATACCCTGCGCGGATTAAATGACACGCAACCTCCCATTTCTCGCTCCTTTTTCATCTGGAGTATGCATGCCCATTGCTACGCAATATGATGCATGCCAGCCTGCAAGGCCGGGGGTGCTGTCCCTCGTCCCGCTCAGCATCGCATCGCATCAACCACCACAGCGCCTCCTCTGTGGTTCCCTGCCCGTGTCTTCCACCTCTCCCTTCACTCAGACCGCCGCCAATGCATCAATACTCCGTCTCCCTGTCCAACGACAGCCGCCCCATAGTTTGCCGTGTCTGCAGCGGCTCTCTGAATGGCCTTCCTCTGGCCCCAATCAGACGAAGCAGCGCTGTCCCAACTCCCAAGCCCAACCTCGCTTCCGTCCCTCCGCATTTTTTTTTTGCGCCATTTCAATAGTGTTGTAGCGTCCCGGGCCAGCCTGCCCCCTGCCCCCCTGCCCCTACCCCCACACCCAGGGATTTCACACCCTCCCAATCGCGAAAGCCGGCGCACAACTGCAACTCTGTTTCGATGGTGCCCATACGTTACCATGGATTCTATGTAGGATCGGTAAGCCAGCGAAATAATGAATTGGGACGCTACAGGAATAAAACGTGGCCCCTATATGCTAAGAATAGCTCGGCCACCCCCCCCTACCATGCCCCATGCTTCCATGCAGCCAGCTACCACCTTGTTCCAGGCTTTCCAGCTTTCCAGCCTTCCGCAAGCAGGTGGTTGAACCAGGGAGGCGAGAAGTTCCTTTCGAGTACTCGCATCGGGCAGCTGCCTGGCCTCAGACTGGCCAACTGCCACCCGCTGCCACCATGCATGAGAATGACACGACCATGACCAAGACGGGCAGCCAGCGCCCAGCGATTGACCATGCGGCATGCGGGCGCGCAAGGAATGCCCCGGATGAACCGTGGGCCCATCTCCGCTCTGACCCATGCCGTGACAGTCGGGTCAGTGCCAGGCGCAGTCCCGTGTGCCAAATTACCACTTGCGGAAGGTTTCGCCTTGCCCTATCTGATCTCCATCTCGCGCTCAGCGGGCACGGGCAGGCATATGCTGGGATTGGGAAACACTCTATTCGAGTGACCTTTTGTGGCCCCCCTAAACCCCTTTTCGCCTTGTTCCCGGGCCAGCCCAAGGTGCCCCGGGCTCCAATTGCTTGATTCAACCCTTAGCTCATGCTCTGGTTCGCCCATCCTGCTCAACCGTCAAGTGACATGAGCTGAAAACCACTAGAAGCCCCAAAACTTGATCATGCCCGATCTCTCCCCATTTCCTCTCCTTCCCAACTTCCCTATTTCCATATTTCGCCCCCCTACCATTCCTAATTTCCTCCCTGATTTGATCCAGAGACCCGGAGGGGCATGACGTGGTACTGCATCGTTCTGCGGCGCCCTTGAATCGGAGATCCTGTCGTACTAGATCTCATAACACCTCGGTAGACCCATCACTTGTGTGGCTTGCGCCTTCATACCATCCAATTCCTCCTCAACCTTAACCTCCACTGCTTCCTTGGACCCTACGTGATATTCGAGCGGATATCAAGGCCATAATTCTCGGGTTAACACAACCGCACTCTTAACTCGGGCTTTATTTCAAGTAGACCTGTCGTTGTCGTCTTATAGTTGATCGAATTATTTGGAGTGGCGTTCAGGCGGCTCGCCATCTTGCGGTGTGTGGATCGTCCTTGACGTGGCCACCGAAAGTGAAAAGAGGTTGGGCCGGGTATTTTCCATCTCGACATCATCCCAAGTCATCGGGATCATCACCACAGCGATACCGGCAAGCAGGGTCTCGTCCTGCTTAGCTATATCTTGCGTGGGTTGCGACAGCCCCTGCTCGTCACAATGCATTATGACCATCAACACCACTGTCCGGTCAACAACACCATGTCAGAAACATTCACCTATTTCCCCAAACTCCCGGCCGAGATACGGTCCATGATATGGGAGTATTCGCTCCCGGAGGAGCGAGTGTACGAGGTCCTCGACGCCCCAAACGCAAAGCTGCGGACCCCTGCCCGGCAAGGGTTGATGTTTGCCAACGTCCACCCGGAGCCCCCGCCAGCTCTCGCCGCCGTCTGCCGCGAGTCGAGATACTTCGTCCTCCACCACTACAAGCCGCTGACCCTCGGCGCAACTACCAAATACGTTGACCTGTCCCGCGATATCCTGCTGCTGGAGCCCTACCTTCTTGTCAAGCGGCTCCATCGGACACTGCACTTCATGAGCCAGATCCCCCTGATACGAGACAACATCAATCGGCTGGCTCTCGGGACGTCGTATGGCGTCTACACGGGCATCTGCCACCCCGTTCTGAGCTGGAAAGTCTCAAAGACCAACATGGGCAAGATGCTGTCTGGTCTCGCCAAATTCCCACGCCTAAAGTTGCTCATCTTCATCGTCCACCAGGAGTTCCAGTTCGAATTCGACTTCCGCTACCCGCCCAGTCTGGGTTACCCTCATCACCCTCATCACCCTCTTCATTCTCATCACCCGCACCACCACCCCATCTCTTCCACCGGCCCGGACCACGGGCTCTACTTCCCACCACCCGGAAACCATCCAGGCATCTCCCCAAGCGGCGCAGCAGTAGTAGCAGCACCGCCGCCAACGGCACCGCCACCACCGCCCACACAGCTGATTCCGCTACTCCCACTCCCGCGGCCCCAGCTCGTCCACCAGGCATACCGCTTCAAGTTCGACATCGAGGCCAACATCAACCACACCCCGCGGCGGCCCCACCTCAACGAGCTGCTCTACTACCCGCTGGACGTGGACGAGGACAAGGACGACTGGGACCTGAACGACGAGGTCGAGGAGAGCGAGTGGTTCGACCCCTGGCCGACCAACGACGACTGGCGCCGGTTCCGGCGCAGGTTCCAGAGGGCCATCAACCTGTCGCTGGAGATGGACCTCGTGGGGGGAGCGGATCCCGCCGGCGCCGGAAAGGGTTGCCGGGGCGAAGGCGGTGCCGGAGGGGGCGGGGGTGGGGGCGGGGAGGGGAGGGGCGGGGAGGGGAGGCGGAAGGTGCCGGTGCCGGAGCTGAAAGGCGCCAGCCTGCTTTGGCGTTATACACGGGGTACGTACGGGTAACTGTTTTATTTCGCTGGATTGGACAAAAAGGGGGTTGGTTGGGTGGCGCTATTTGGAGGTTGGCCACCTCGGAGGGTGGCTGTTTATGCTGCTCTCTCTCTCTACGGACCACTGGCGCATGGCAACCACAAGGAGGTTGGATTCCTGCTATAGATCATAGAAGCCAGTTTAATACCCGTAGCCTGTCGCTACCAGGCAGAGTGAAAAGAGATATACAATCGTTAGCTCCGTCGTCGGGCAACTACTTAGTTTTAATATATTTCTATTCCCACCGATCTGGTTGCAATCTGTGGCTGGGCGGATCATGACGGGACAGAATAAACAAAGCGGCTTCTCCCAGGAATGATCACCAACACGACCCCGGGGCGATTTCAGCCATCTCGATTACCCGGGGAAAAAAACCAAAACAACAATAAGACTTCCCGTTTCCCCGCTAGCAGGCCCAGCCGTTCCCAGCCTTGCGGTTCGGCACTCGCCTCTTTTTAGCCTTTTCAGAAAGGGCTGGGGGGGAGAGGATGTGTGATCGCCTCTTATTAGCCGTCACTCGGGACACCTTACGCCGCAGGGAATATGGGGTGGCAAACGGTACGCAACCACAGCCTTGCTATCTCTCTCTCCCTCTCTCAGACAGTGGCCCACGAGGAGAACCTAGAAACTCTTAAGTCTCAACCTTATTTACGTTGCCCGCCAGGAAAGAGACCCAGCCCAATTTCCGAGGTAGGCCAGGACGAAAGAAGGATGAGTCTGATCCAAACCCCCACATAACACAACGATGGCATCCAACCCAAAACCATCCCCCCCCCTGCCTGGATAACACGGAGCAGTCACACCATCCATCCTCGAGGTAACAAGTCCCCATAACGCCCGCCCGGGAGGGGGGGAATCCGTTGGGATCCCGAGCCTCAGACCGCCGCCCGGACACGGATCCTGACCACGTCCAGGCCGCACGCAAGCACGACGCAGTCGCGGCTGCCGGAGTCGACGTCGACGGCCTCGGGCATCGAGCGGGCGTCAACTGCTCGGTGGTTGTCGTCCTCCTCATCCTCCTCCGGAAGCAGCCACTCGATGCTCAGCTCGCGGCTGCGGCTCCGGGGGACCTCCAGGAAGACGGTCAGGCTCCCTGCCGAGTAGCCCCGCGTCGCCGCCGCATGGCCGCCGATGATGGTGCGTGTCGTTGTCGGCTGGCCGCGGGTTAGGGGTGTTATTTCGGAGCCGGTTGGTGGAGGGGAGGGGGTTGGCGTCGGGGTACTCGACTTGGACGGGACGGGGGGTGTGGGTTTGTCGTTGTCGGGTAGGCTGGTGTTGCTGGTCTCGCCAGGAGGTGGCAAGTGTACCGAACTGTTGGGCATGTCGAGGGCGGCCGCGTGTGGTTCCCCTGCTGCCAGTAGCTGCGGGGAGAGCTGGATTGGGGTGGTGGGATGACTTGTCCTTGTTGCCCGGGGGGGGTTCTGGGCTTGCTCGTTCAAGGGACCAACTAGCGGATCCTCGTGTTGTGACCTAGCGGAACTGAGGATGGTGGACAGAGAGGTTGAGATGGGGAAAATGGTGCTTTCGTTCGGCAGCATGGTGGCCGCTCGCCTGGCAGAGCCGAGTAGCTTTTTGCTCTCAGTGAGTATTTGGGCTTCCAGGAAGAGGTTAAGCTGGACCTGTAAGTCGAGTAAAACCGGTAGGTTCGGCAGCCTCCAGGCTGGATAGAGCCGCCCATGGGATGCGGGAATGTGGAACTGTCCATGCAGCCTGATGAACGCATTGCATAGATAGCAGGCATCTTTGTTGGAACAGATCACCCTCGGGGTATTCTCGACGGGGTGTGATAGTTCGTAATAACTCAAGATCTGGATCTCAGCGTGGATCTTGGACTCGTTAAATGCCTTGCTTGCCTGTGTGACAAACTGTTGGGCGATATTGGGCTCCGTCGTACCCAGCTTCCTGCACAATGTATCCAAACGCAACTTGGCACCATTTTTGCAGCGCGAAAAGCATTCCAAGAAGTTCGGGTTATCCAGTCTTTCAGGGACTCTGGCAAGGTGTTCCTCGCTCAGCGAAATTGGAATCACGGTTGCTTCGGCGAAGATGTCAAACGTCTTCGCAGTCTGGTAGAGATATCGGGAGCACTCGCGGTATCGGGCAAGCTTTCCAAGGCGCCTCGAGAATCCTTCCCGGGTGCTGGGATTCAGCAGATTTGGGGGTATGTCTTGAAGGAGGCGCGGTATATCCACAGCTCGGTTAAGGCGACTTGCCGCAGTTATCATCTCCTTCAATCTCGCATCTACTTCGCTGGCGTCGCATGTTTCCAAAGCATCCAGAGAATCCTTCAATATGACCGACTTCTCAAGGAATAGGGCAGCTTCTCCTCTAAGCCGTCGGCGCTGGCGCACGACATCGATAATGGTTTGGACAATGTCGCCGAATAATGTCTTTTTGTTGTGGGCAGAGGATAGCCCCGGGCGTTTCGAGCCGACCCGGAGGAGTATCTGGCGCCGTGTCATTGACACAACGGCAGAGAGGGTCTCCCTGTAAACATTCTCATTACTGTCTGCGTTGCCGTTAGTCACAGCTACGGCAGTGTCTCCGATCAAAACTCGGTACCAGGTCTTGCTCTAGCGAGAACGCTGAAAACGGACTCGAAGCCAACCTTGATCCGCTCCAAGATTTTAACCCCATCACTAGGGGCTTGCTTATTTATGGCTATGACAACTTTGACAGCTTTCGAGGCCGAAACCTCTTCCACTGATAAAGCTATCACATGGTTTGGGTCACCAAACGGCCCGGCCAAGAAGGCTAGAGAGCTTGCGAGGCAGCATTCGTTGTCGAAGGAGAGGCTTCTCCTCCGATCGTCTCGGCCTTGGAGGGGCCTGTTCAGGTTGACGGAGGGACGCGAGGGCAATTGGTTTAGAAGAGATAGAAGAGCTATATCCTCTCCACATCTTATTGTCTGATAAGACCATTGTCCCACAGCCATGGCCAGAATGAACAGAGGGCCAACATCGGGTATTAACAAGGTTAGAGAGGCGGGAGCAGAGCGTGCGTATCGCCATCTTTTGTTCAAGAACCGACAAGAGCTCTGCGTTCAACAGCCATGACGAGGCTGGGATGACAGCATTCAGTCATCTGTCGTAAAGCCAACTGCATGTCTCGGGTCGTCGGATTGGTCGTCAGGTACAGACATCTGCGGGAGGCAGACTTCGTCTTGACCAAATCGAGTGCTGAGCGCAGCTGCCCCGCGACTTGGATTTATGTGGCTGCCCAGGGTAATCCAGTGTGGTGCCGCCGCCATCGGGGTTCCATCTCTGGCGAGATGCTTGCCCGGACCGATGAGAATTATTGGCTTCAATTGTCGCTGTCGACATCCAGTAGAGGCTGGCCATCCCCACTTGGGGATATAACCCATCTCGGCCATCCAAAGTGTTGAAATGAATCCTCAAACGGACGCATTATTTGCACCAACTCCAAATCTTCCCAGGGTCTGGCTGAGATGAGGGATTGGCGGAAGGCAAATGGCAAAATGAAGTCTCCTTGTTCTTGGAGCTGAGTAAAACTGAGAGGACTTCCATGCTGGTTACCTCCTGAGATAGCGAAAAGGTCTGACGATTAACAAACAGCTTAGAATGCCTGCCAAAATATGATATAAGGTAGGTACCTACCTAAACACCCTAAAACTCTACCTAGGTTCTAAGTTGATGGAAGGAATCCTTCAACCCTGCACGCGATGATACTTAAGGTGTGTCAAGTTGACCGAGCACTCTGGCCGCTAAGTGTTCCAAGTGCGCCTTCTACAAACAACATTCATATATCGGCAAGTAAATTCTCTCGACAGATACCTACCTACAGACCCGGTGTAACAGTTATTTTTGCAATTGATTCATTTCATCAGATAGCAAATATGTCATCATGTTAGTGTTCCCTCTTCCCCTTATGGCAGGCCCAAGCCGCACCGACTTGAGGTTCGCTAACCGACATCACCGCATTTGATATGGGACAGTCTTCAGCGGCGCGGCAAAGCTGCTGCACAGCTCCAAGCTGCCCGAAGACACAACCACACAGCAGGCGATTGCGATGCTACAGGACCATGAATTCTTCCTCCACTGTGACCCCCACATGGCCAAGTTCCAGCCGGTAGAGACCGACACGCATGCACCAATCCCCGAGAGAATCGAGGCGCTCGGCGAGACCAAGTCGTATCAGGTCACGGATGTTGTCCACGCCCTCCCTGCCGGCCTGTGGGACTCGAATGTGGTCAGCACGTACGAGTTCACCAACATCAGCAACGGGGTGTTCGTCCGAATTCGCAGTCCAATGTCCGTGGTCATGGACACCATCTGGGAGATCAAGGGCGAGGAGGGCCAGCTGGAACTGGTCGAGGACGTCGATATCAACTGCTCCATGTTGCTGGTGTCCATCGTCAGGTCGCAGTGTGAGAACGGTTGGCAGAAGATCCACGAGAAGATGATCGGCAGGCTCAGGGAGGGTCCCCAGAAGACTCCATGATGGCAACCTCTGGCCCCAGTTTTGTTTCATTTGGTTTGATGCGTCTTGTCAAGAAGCCATCGCTCTGTTGTGATCGATTACCCTGCTGTCACGACCCCCAAGGTAGTCTCTGGCAGAATTCTTACCGTGGAAACTAGAGCTTGACCTTTTCAAGTCCTGCTCCGGCAATGCATAAACCTCAACCTCAACAAGAAGGGAAAGAGCTCTCATGGTGCCACAGTCTGTCACGATGACCAAGTCATGGCCCTTATGTTGCCTGTCGGATTATCCTGGGCCCATGTCATCTACGATCATCCAGATGTTTCGGAATTCTCCACGCCAACAATGACGCCTGTCCCTTGCCCCGTTACCATGCTGCTTCCCTAGGAGGAACAGTTCTGGAGTCACCAAACGATTTTATAATTGAATATACGAGGTCCCTAGTTCTCAGCAAACCGGCTTGAAATATTAGATAATAATTGTAATAATATGGCATGATATTGACGGCAAAGTGAGGATCAGTGTAGAAGTGGGGCATTTCCCACGTGGGAACAGGGATCTTATCCCCTTCCACTAGTTGGGTACCCACACCTTGGGTTAAGGTTCTCCATCTTGGGTCGTGCATATCCTCGATCAACTTTCATCCATACCTCCAACACAGATATCAGACAGGCTCCCTAACATCAGGCGGATATTCAAGGGTGCCGCCTCACGCGGCTTCTCAGCTGCAATACCCTCTTGGCATGGTTTTCAGACTCTCCAGTTTGATTGCCAAGTTTTGCCGAGTCGAAAGTCGCCAGTGTGCCTTGGGAATTGCGGTGCCTGTGAATACCCTCTCATGAGCCCACCCATCTGAGGCCAAGTCTCCTTGGGAGATTCCAACTTTCATACCAGACACCAGGTTGAGAAGAGAACAAGGCAGCAGCTTGTCTTACAACAGCTCAGATTTCACATTGGTAAGTTGGATATCTTTTCCTTTATCATGATCCATCTGCACCCTCGCGCTTGATCTTTGCGTCCAGCAGACAAGCTATTCATTTCCCCAACCTCTTTGCTCCAAGATTTGCTTGTTACGTTACATGGCCATGAGTTGCTTCAGTCTCCCAATTCATGGCGGGGCTAGTCGCCTCCAGAGAGAGGCGAGACTACAGCATGCGACACTCCAGCAGGTGTATAGAGCTGATATGGGGCCATATCCTGCAGAAGCCATCCCTTGCTGGCCACTGCTACGACTGGATCTGCTGCCTGCATCTCCCTCTTGTCCAACCTGTGCACCCGGTTAGAAGCCGGGGTGGCTATCCGAGGCAAGGCAAGTGCAAATGTGTTAGCTGCCGTCATTGGTGTACTGCTCGGCATCTATGTTCCTTGCCTCGCTCACCTGCTTCTTATTTTGCTGCTTGACTGTGTTCATGTTCGGCTATTCTACTTGTTTATACACTGATGAGATACACTGGCCGACATCTATCAGAGATGGAACACCAAACTGACTGATTTCATCTCAGTGCGAGGCCGAGAACAGCTCAGGAGATAACCAGATACTACCAAGCTCTCGAAGACGAGGCCTGGCGCGCAGATCTCTCGAGGCTAAACGGGAAGAGTAACTTAGAGCAGGCCACTCCTATTCAGTTCGCTACATCCCGTCTGCCAGAAGCGCCACCTCGAAAAATGGCGAGCCTCCAAGTCAGAGGTGCCGACTTTTCGGTTACCAAGCAGAAGGCCATCGAAGATGCGAAGAAAATGCAAGATTCACTCTACGACGAGTGTGCCAAGGCCGGGAAAGATGTCCCTTCTTACCTACTGCAAGAACTGATTGGCAAGGGAAGTTTTGGTCGGGTCTACAAGGCAACTGACCTGAATACCAAGGCTCTTGTTGCTGTGAAGATAATCGATATCGAGGGGAGCGATACGCTCAATCCAAAACTGGCCGACACATATAGCGAGTTTATGAAGGAGATCAACGCCCTCAAGCTCCTGAGCGAGAGTGGGGCCAAGAACATCAATCACGTCCTGGACGTGCTCCCTGTTGGCGAGTCGATGTGGATGGTTACCGAGTACTGCGCTGGAGGCAGCGTTGCGACTCTGATGAAGCCCACTGCTCCGGGGGGTCTTCAGGAGAAGTGGATCATCCCCATCCTCAGAGAAGTTGCAGAGGCCATGTTCTGGGTCCACAAACAGGGGATCATCCATCGAGACATCAAGTGCGCAAACGTCCTGGTTACTGAGCCAGGCGGAGTCCAGCTGTGCGACTTTGGCGTGGCCGGCATTATAGAGACCAAGTTCGACAAGCGGTCCACCTTCATTGGAACGCCTCACTGGATGGCACCGGAGCTCTTCGATCCCTCTGCTTCATACGGCACAGAGGTCGACATCTGGGCCTTTGGGTCCATGGTGTTCGAGATAGCATCTGGTCTCCCGCCAAATGTGATGGCTGGCATTGACATCACTCAGCTTGGCAACTACCTCAAGACACATACTCCTCGTTTAGAGGGGGATAGATACTCGGCACAGATCCGAAACCTCGTTTCCTTCTGCCTCGAGGAAGACCCTGCAAAGCGGCCCACGATCGAAGATGTCCAACGCCATCCATACATTAGCAACACGAGCAACGTTTTCCCCACGTACACGCTCGCGGAACTGGTCAAGGCCTACAAGCTCTGGGAGGCACGGGGCGGGAGCCGGAAGTCGCTCTTCGCAATGGGTGGCGCACAAGGGCCGTTGGACTATTCGTCGACAGCCCTTGCGAACGATGAGTGGAATTTCAGCACAACTGTCGACTTCGATATGCTTGTGCTCGAGAACCCGGATGCCCAGGCCGTCTACAACGTGTACGGGTCCCAAGTTGACTTTCAGTTCAACGACGAGACCTCTCGCCCTTCTAAGCCCAAGTCGCGCCGGAGACCACCACCACACCTTCCCGCTGTCAAGGCCCCGCTCGAGAAGGTCTTTGATCCGAATACTATCTCCAACTACGAGGAGAATGCTCGACTCTACTACAACAAACCGATCCCCCCTTCGACATCCGATCTCCCTCTCAGGGACAACTCGTTCCAGTCGACATTGAGAGAATCCCTCATCGACCTTGACGCATCGTTCCACGGCACTGACCTGTCGCAGCTTGCCGACATGGAGACCATCAGGGCTGGGCCCAGAGCTTCGGTTGATTACAGCTTCGAAGAGACCCTCGACTTCAGTAAGGCGCCGCTCAGTGACCCAGCCGATTTGAAGAACAACCGTCGTACCCAGGAATGGAAATTCCCCGTCATACCCCCGCCGCCAGCTACGGCGAACCCAGAGATGTCCCGCTTTCCCTTCCATGAGGACCGTCCTACAATGGTCCCCAGCTTAGCCGCCCGCCCACCTCTCATCCACCATCCGACCGAACCGGCCAATTTTCCTTCCCAGAGCTATGACCTCATGGTCCCACAGACACAGGACAATCGTGCCTCCATGGGGAGCCTGATTGATCTCGATGAAAGCCTGGCCATGCCAGAGCTTACTCGTCCCTCCACTGCTAACTCGGACGCGGCCTCGGTGTCTGGATCAGATGTTGGTGGACCCGCAAATCCCTTCGACCTTGAGCGCCATGCCTCGCTGTACGAGCCATTGAGGTCTACGACGAGGGAACCGTCGATCTACGTCTCTGACGATAGTGACTTTGCCCGCTTGGCCAGGGCGCCGGATGATCTCGACAGCGCCCCTGACTTCTCCGCGAACGGCAGTGGAATGCACAGCCGGACTAGCAGCTACGGTGATGGCGGATATTCGGGAAGCGAGTACCTAGACACGGACTACTTGACCATGGCCAGCAACCGCCAGCCACCCGCTCGACCCGACGCCCAACAACAGCAACACCAGGAACACCAGGCCGCCCAGCAGCACGGCCATCTGAACGGACATGGTTCAAATTTGCCGCCAGCACCAGCGCCACCCTCGGCCCGAGTCATGCAGGGCATAGCCAGCCCCGAGGAAGTGCGCGGCGACATAATGCGAATGCTGTCCAGTTTCGCAGATCATCTCAGCTATTCGAACGCCCAACTGTCGTACCTCCCGGTCCGCCGGACAGGGCGGCAGGGGGGCGGGCTGGACTCTCCATGATGAATACTCAATTTTCAGAAATGGAGTTGGCTAGGAGGAGTATCGATATCTCCGTCTTTTGTACACTTAGATTTGATTAATTGACTCAATTCAATTGGGCAGCTCCCCTGCCTAGTATCTCCAGTCGCTGCAGCTGGTCTGTGGGCAGGCGGAATTATGAAAAAGTTGCCGCCAGCTGTTCAGAATACTGCGTATCTGGTACCAGAGACATGCTCGCCGCTTCATACAGACTCCTCCCACTTCTTCTTTACGCCTCCAGGCAGAGAGCCGAGTTTCTCCCGCCTAGGCTCAGCGTCGTTCATCACTCCTCGTGCAAACGCTTCCCATTTCGGATCAGACGGCGATCGACAGCTCCCCAATTGGTGTTAGGTGACAATGGTGAGGATCCATTCTTCTCGCGCGCCCTTTGGCCCTTCTCCAACAACATTTCCTCGAGAGAGAGTCGTTGTATAATCGGTGGCACAGAAGATGCACGACCAAGGAGATCCCGACACTGCCTCAGAAATCTGTGTTGTGGCAGGCTCGCGCTTCCCTCACGCCTAAAGGAGTTGATAGTGCGGCTGGGGCTCCAGGGAGGGTTGAACCAAAGGGGTGAAGCCAAATGGGCATCACCCCGACGCTGCAGCATCTGGTTGCGGCTGTCGTAAAGGTGTTGTCGATAGCCATGACACTTCTCGGCGTGTTCGCGGCTACGCCTGTCTGCATGCTTCTTCGTCCCGACATATGCGCATACGTTGTACTTCCTCTGGTCAAGCATGTCTCGAAAATCCCCCTCTGTCCCGTCGAAACGGAGGGTGTGCGTGGCAGACAGGAAAAGCTCATCATCTATAATTCTTGCTGACCATTGCTGGCCCCAACGCAGCAGGTAGTCCCCTGGCCTGTGGGTGATGTCGAATGCGCTCAGGGCCAGGCCTTGCTGCGGGTAGTCCCCTGGCCGGTATGTGATGTCGAATGCGCTCAGGGCCAGGTCTTGCGGCGCGCCATATAAGTGCTGATTCATGATGAGGCGGGCATGATGGTATCCGATGGTGAACTCGCCGCCATCAAGATAGGCGCGGCTGCGGCGACAGTCGTTGTATTCAAGAGCTCTGCCATAGTCGGACGTGGTTGGGCCCTCACGAGTAGGGTCGAAAGAATGCAGACGCACGCAGGCATGGCAATAGTACCTTGGCCGTTGACGACTCACATCTTTCTCAAGGAGGAGCAGAAATGCTTCCTGGTCAGAATTTTCTAGTCTTGGTAGCGGTTTGACGAAGAGCATGTTGAACAGGTCTTTGCATGTCAGAGAGAGGGCCAGTGCTGATATAGGGTCCAGGAATGAGTCGGATATCAGGAGAACCAGGTCCACTGGCAGTTGCATGAAAGCCGACCAGGGAGCTGACCCTGGAGCTGACCCACCGCTTCCAGTTGAAGGAAGTGATGATTGGCACCTCCGCCCTCTGACACTTTGTGTCTGGCCCATGATATCGGCGAAGGTTACAGGACAAGACAAGCTGTAATTAGAGAATGAAGAATGAAGAATGAAGAACAAAACAAGGAGTTTCATGCGAGGGATATTTCTGCTGGTTTGAAGTAAGTAAGGAGGCAAATGTTGCTTCTAAAGCAAAGCTAAAGTCTAATGCCTGCGGTAGGTCCAGGGTACTTTCCTTGAGGCACGCAGCTGCCTCCTGTCAGAAGAAGATCGTGTATAGTGTATTGAACGTGATGTTTGCAGTCAATTTTATAATACCCGTAGTCAATTGATACCTGATGAAAGCTCATATTTGGCGCCCTTCAAATGTTGCCACTTTTATTCTGGACGAGCCAAAGGCAAACGGACTTCAAAATAGATTTTTTTCCCGCCAGTTTGATGACTCCGACAATACTGCCCAACTTACTTTATCTAATACTGCAACTTTCTTCTCACTAGAGGATAAACCAGATCAAAGTTTTACCATATCTATAACTCCAATAATATCACGTCTTATAGAAGACCTGTGCACATCTCAGTGTGCTGCCCTCGGCAGCTAAGATCAAAGTTGGCGATCAGTAGCCATCTGAGAGCACTTGCGCGCTGGGCTGCTGCATCCGCGTCTCGCCGCCACAACCACAACCATCATCATCACACACTGGAGCCGGCGATGGAGGCCCAGATACTAAAAGTCGACACCAGCCAAGAGCTGGGCCGGTTCGCACCGGGCCAGGGTCCGGACGGGGCGCCGTCGCTGGACCGGTGGGAGGTCGCCGGCACCGGCACCGCGGCCGGGGAGACGATGGAGCGGCTGCGGGCCGCGGCGGCGCACCTGCGCACGAGCGACGTGCCCGTCGCGTTCCCCACCGAGACAGTCTACGGCCTCGGCGCAGACGCCACCCGCAGCGCCGCCGTGAGGGGCATCTACGCCGCGAAGGGCAGGCCCTCGGATAACCCGCTGATCGTGCACGTCAGCGACCTGGCAATGCTGCGGGAACTGTTGACGCCGCGACCGGATGAGGTTACGACGACGGCGGAGGGAGCAACAACAACAGCAGCAGCAGCAGCAGGAACGGGTCTCACCAACGGAACCCACACACGCACCAACGACGACCACGACCACGACGACCCCATCCCGCCCATCTACCGCCCCCTGATCGCCCGCTTCTGGCCGGGCCCGCTGACGATCCTCCTCCCGAACCCGTCCCCGTCGCGCCTGGCCCCCGAGGTGACGGCCGGGCTTCCGACGTTCGGGGCGCGCATGCCCGCGTCTGCGCTGGCGCGGACGCTGATCCGCCTCGCGGGCGTGCCGCTGGCGGCCCCCTCCGCGAACGCGAGCACGCGGCCGTCGCCGACGGCGGCGCGGCACGTCGCCGAGGACCTCGGCGCGCGGACGGGGCTCGTCGTCCTGGACGGCGGGGCGTGCGGCGTCGGGGTCGAGAGCACCGTCGTCGACGGGCTCTGCGTGCCGCCGGTGGTGCTGCGGCCTGGCGGGGTGGGGATCGAGGAGTTGAGGGGCGTGGAGGGATGGGAGGGGGTGAGGAAGGCGTACCTTGATCGGAGGGAGGGGGCCGAAGGGGATGCGCCGAGGGCGCCCGGGATGAAGTATAAGCATTATAGCCCGAGGGCGAGGGTCGTGCTGTACGAGGCCGGCTACCGGGGCGGAGGAGGGGTTGGGGTCCTGGATCCGGAGGATGTCGAGGTTGCCCGTGGGGCCGGCAAGGGCGCGGCGCGGCGGATTATCGGGGTCATCAGGACGAAGAGGTGGCCGGCCGCGGGCGGACTGGACTGCGCGAACCTGCAATTCGTCAGTGACGGGGTGGAGGGCGAGGTCGGAGCGGCCAACGGATCCGGGCCGGCGATGTACAGCCTTATCGAGGGGGATCTGCGCGGGCCCGATGGCGGGGCGGGGGCAACGAGGGTGCTAGACCTGGACCTGGGCCGGGATATAAAGGGGATTGCCCAGGGGCTCTTCTCCGCGTTGAGGGACCTTGATAGGCGAGGGGCAGACGTGATATTCGTCGAGGGAGTCGGTGATGGGGACGACATTGCAGCGGCAGTTATGAACAGGCTGCGGAAGGCGGCTTCTGACATTAGATTATAGACAGCCTAGAATAGAGAATATTGCTCCAATGCATACAGATTACGTCTACGGATCTATGTATATATTCTCTTCTGTTCTCGCTGCCGAGCTGTGAAGCTTACAGGCAATCCAACCTCTCTACTACAAGCCCTGCCACCACCCTGCCGACTTCTGACTTCATGAGTTGGACCAAGTTGTTTCCCCACAAATACCGATCAGTACCTTGTTAAATACAGATCAGTGCTTCAGCCAAGATGCTTGTGTTGGTGGTTCCATGTGCCCCACTATTAACATCCCTGCTTTGTCAGACTGGGGACGCGTAAAGAGCTTGCAGCCCCTTAACGCGACACAGACGCGTCTCGATTTTAATTTCGCGTTTAGGCCGTGGTTGTTCCCACACCTTCTCCAGCCAGCCCTTCAATTGCGACCCGCACAAGTCTCCCCCTCTCTGGTTTCCATCCCTCGTCCTTCCTACTGTTACCTTTCTTGTCAACACCATCGAACAGCGGTCAACATGTCTTCACCGTCAGGCCGTCGAACCCGAAATGCAGCGTCCTCCACCCCAGGTCGCTCAACTCGCAGCTCCCAGGCTGCTCGGAGCAGCCCCGCTCCTGGCGCTCCTGATGCTGCTGAGAGTGCCCCAGAAAGGACTCCTCGTCAGACTCGTGCATCGCAGTTGGCTTCCAGCCCAATGTTCTTCCAGTCTTCCCCTGCCAACGCCGCTGCTGGAGCCTCTTCGCCGCTGCGCCAGATGAGTAACACGCAAACTACCAATTCTCAACCGGCCAACGGTGCACCAAGTTCTCCTCTCCGCCAGCAGACGGATACCCAGAGTATAGACGGTGACCAGACTCCCAGGGCCAGCGCTCTCATCGGAGGTGTGTCTTCGTAGCGGTGACTGAATAGCAAGACCACTTGATTGACTTAGCGAACAGAGTCCTCCCCGATCCGTTATGAACCGAGTTCCAGCCCCGGCCGACATCTTGCACAGACTCCAGACCTGCGGAGCGAGAGCAGCGGCTTGTTTGTCAGCTCGTCGCGCCCGCCCCGTTCTCGCCGAGGAGACATCAATCCAGACCTTATCCGGTCTCCAGCTAGAATTCCGCGTCGCATCCTCCTCGATGACGCCGGCCGGGTCGTTCGCGACGGCTCCGCTCTCGGATCAGACGTCGCGTCGTTCTCAAACAACAACCCCAACACATCGGAAGCGGATGCGCTTGGCGGATCTAGTCAGAGCCTTATCTGGGGAACCACCGTGTCTATCGATGATTCCTTCTCCTCCTTCAAAGACTTCCTCAAGAACTTCACGGCCAAGTATCGGATGTGGGCGGACGGCGTGGCTGAGGCCGATACGGATGGTGATCCCGAGGCAGACTCTAAGCCGTACCTGGAAGCTATGGAGAACATGTTGCTTCTCGGCACAGATAAGCTGTACCTGAACATCCGGGATCTCAAGGCCTACCCCAGAACGCAGAAGTTGTGGCACCAAGTCCAGGCATACCCGCAAGAAATCGTCCCTGTCATGGACCAGTGCGTCCAGGACTGCATGTTGGAGCTCGCTCGGGCTGAGATGGCAAACCAGCGGACCAGCCAGAGCAGCGCCGGTGCCAACGGTGCCCCGTCAACTCAGAGCTCCGAACCGGCTTTCCCCAGCTCTGAGCGGAGCGAAGAGCCTTCGACCCCTCGACCGCAGCCGGCCCAGACCACTCTCGAGGACCAGGTCAACTCGATAGGCTACGTTGTCAGGCCCTGGGGTCTCGACAACACCACCAACCTGCGTGACCTGAACCCCTCCGACATGGACAAGCTTGTGTGTATCAAGGGGCTCGTGATTCGCACTACTCCGGTCATTCCCGATATGAAGGACGCGTTCTTCAAGTGCAGCATGTGCGGCCACTCGGTGAACGTTAGTCTGGATCGCGGCCGGATCCGCGAACCTACGGAATGCCCTCGCGCCAGATGCCAGTCCAAGAACTCGATGCAGATTGTCCACAACCGTTGTTCGTTTGAGGATAAGCAAGTTGTTAAGCTTCAGGAGACCCCGGACGCCGTCCCTCCCGGCCAGACGCCACACTCGGTGTCTGTCTGCGTCTACAACGACCTTGTGGACTTCTGCAAGGCCGGTGACCGTGTTGAGCTCACTGGTATCTTCAAGGTCACCCCTGTTCGGGTAAATCCTCGGATGAGGACGGTCAAGAGCGTCCACAAGACATACGTGGACGTTCTGCACGTCCAGAAGGTTGACCGGAAGCGAATGGGTGCCGACCCCTCGACTCTCGACCTTGCTGAAGACGAGGAAGCTCAAGCCGATGGCACCGGCCTCGAGGAAGTGAGGAAGGTGAGCCCCGAGGAAGAGGAGAAGATCAAGGAGACCGCGGCTCGTCCGGATATCTACGAACTCCTAGCTCGCTCGCTGGCACCATCGATCTACGAGATGGACGACGTAAAGAAGGGCATCCTCCTCCAGCTCTTCAGTGGCACCAACAAGACGTTCCACAAAGGAGGCAGCCCCAGGTATCGTGGAGACATTAATATCCTGCTGTGTGGTGATCCCTCCACCTCAAAGTCTCAACTCCTGGGCTATGTCCACAAGATTGCCCCCCGCGGTGTCTATACCAGCGGCAAGGGCTCATCCGCCGTTGGTCTCACGGCCTATGTCACTCGCGATCCAGAGAGCCGGCAGCTCGTGCTCGAGTCCGGCGCTCTGGTGCTCTCGGATGGCGGTGTTTGCTGCATCGACGAGTTTGACAAGATGAGCGATTCTACCCGCTCGGTCCTCCACGAAGTCATGGAGCAGCAGACAGTGTCTGTCGCCAAGGCAGGCATCATCACGACGCTCAATGCCCGGACGAGCATTCTGGCATCGGCGAATCCCATTGGCAGTCGGTACAACCCAGACTTGCCCGTCCCGCAGAACATCGACCTGCCGCCGACGCTACTCTCCCGTTTCGATCTTGTCTACTTGATTCTAGACCGTGTTGACGAGAAGAACGATCGCCGGCTAGCCCGCCACATGATGTCGATGTATCTCGAAGACAAGCCCCATTCGGCTCAATCGAACAATGCTATCTTGGTAAGAAGCCCTCTGCACTAAACCCCCCCATCACCCCCCTCACAGCTAACCGCCAAACAGCCCATCGAGTTCCTCACCACCTACATCTCATACGCCCGCGCCCACATCCACCCAACCATCTCCCAAGAAGCCGCGCGCGAGCTCGTGGACGCCTACGTCGAGATGCGCAAGCTAGGCCAGGACGTGCGCGCCGCCGAGAAGCGCATCACGGCGACGACGCGGCAGCTGGAGAGCATGATCCGGCTCTCCGAGGCGCACGCCAAGATGCGCCTCGCCGGCGAGGTGACGCGGGCCGACGTGCTCGAGGCCGTGCGCCTCATCAAGTCGGCCCTCAAGACGGCCGCCACCGACGCCCAGGGCCGCATCGACATGTCGCTGCTGACCGAGGGCACCAGCGCCGCCGAGCGCCGCCGCCGCGCAGACATGCGCGACGCCGCACTGCGCCTTCTCGACGAGCTCACCGCCTCGGGCGGCGCAGTCAAGTTCGCAGACGTAGCCAGGCGCCTGGGCGAGGCCGCAGGCGTGCCCGTCGACCCGGCAGAGTTTGCCGAGGTGATGCGCGCGCTCGAGATGGAGGGCGCGGTCATGATCAGCGGGGAGGGCGCGAGGAAGAGCGTGAGGAGGGTCACGGCCGTTGTCTAGATCGGGGCCCCTCGGTTGTCACTTGCCAGGGGCGTGTTGGGAAGGAATCAAGGCATTTTTTTTTGTTCGGTTGGCTTAGGAAGGGGGTGCCTGTCTGTTATTTCTTTTCCCCCTTTTTGCGGCGTTGCTCACTCATCACGGACGTTGCCATGTCGTTCAGACGGATTTTGCGGATGGAAAGAGACACATCGGGGAGGTAATGAGAACATCGGAATGTATGTCATACATGAGCTTAGATGAATTCCATGGCTTGGTTTTACACTTGGTCCGGGTTATCACTGTCGAATGGGAAGCAGCGGGCAGTCAGCCAGCATACCCCCTTTTTGCATTCTCCCTCTCGTTTCCATTCTCTCGATCGATATATTATTCCTTTCGATAACTGCCAGTTCCCTGCGAGAATTTAGTGATACAGGTACATGAGAGAGGCAAGTAGCAGACAATTCACAAACGCCATCCTTATGACCTGTTGCTGGCCCCTCCCGTCCACCCATATGCGAATGACTACCCCCTCAATTTTTGGGTTCCCCTATTTCCCTCGTCTTATTTTCCGAAGCGAGTGAGAATGAATGACCATGAAAACCCTTATCCATAACTCATAAAACACAACCTCCCCCCGCCCTCCTTCCCTACACCCCCTCGGTCGGGGGGCCAAGATCGCCTTCCCGCCTTCCTACGAAAGGGGGATCACCCAGCATCCAACCACATCACGGCTCCCACCTACTGGTACCGCCACTATCCGTACTCCTCAGCGTATCGAGGCTATCAAAACGCGGAGGTAACTAAGTCAGGGGCGCGAAATCAGCCATGATCATGGGGGCATCTGGGGGGTGTTGGCGGATGGGTATGGTTCGTCTCACCTGGTTGGCCGCCATTGGCGGTGGTGTCCAGTACGTCGGCGTCGCGGGGGGGCCCGTTCCTCCCTGCCTCGAGATCGAGGCTGCTCTCCTGGCCGCCCTCCCGCTCCTCCACGGGCCTGGCGCCGCCGGACATCATTTGGCTCGATGCGCCCTGCGCGCTGGGGTCCGCGCCGTAGTCGTAGGCCCGGCTCCCGTCCTCGTAGTCTTGGTTGGGGTCGTAGTTCTGGCCGCCGCGCGGGGCGTATCCCGAGTCGCGCCGGCTGCCCTCCTTGCTGCTGTAGGTGCCGGCCGCCAGGCCGACCTGCCCTTGCCCCTGCCCCAGCTCCGGCTCTCGCTCCTGGCGCGAGTCTCGAGCGGTGGCGGCGACGGTGGCGGCATCCTCGTCGGTCGGCTCCGGGCGCCACTCCCGGAGGTCGTCCTCGGCATCGTTAAGGATCTGCCGGGCCTGCGCTCCGCCCTCGTACGCCGGCCGGGAGTCGCCTGGCACGGAGGGGCTGATGTCGAGGAGCTTCAACAGACGTTGCCCGTGGCGAGCCAGGATGATCTGCTTCTCGGCGCGCTCGATAATCGCCGCGAACTCGACGTCGTAGGATTCCCTGAGCTTCTGGCGGGTCTAGAGTGAGGGGGGAGAGGGTTAGTTGGAATTTGTATTCTCTGCGTGACCATCCTAGCCACCGAAGGAGAAATCCCACTTACCACATTGGACAACTGTGCCTCGGCGACCAAGTTCTCGGCCTCGGCCCTCACCAACTCCTGCTCGAGGACCACTAGCCTGGTGCTCTCGGGCTCCT
This sequence comes from Phialemonium atrogriseum, assembly GCF_030411735.1. NCBI lineage: Eukaryota > Fungi > Ascomycota > Sordariomycetes > Cephalothecales > Cephalothecaceae > Phialemonium > Phialemonium atrogriseum. Next base: position 404,303 of record NW_026848146.1, read on the forward strand.
TGGACTTGAGCTTAGCGATCTCGTCGGTGATCTTGGCCTTGTTGTCGCGGCTGGGCTGGACGCTCTTCTCAATGTTCCGGATGGCCTTGAGGGTGCCGCGGCTGTCGTCGAGGGCGTGGGCGTACGTGTCCTCCTGCTCGCCAATCTCGGACAGCACGACGCCGACCTTGTCGCTGACGTCGCTGACGGCCTCGTCACCCGTCTGCTCGCCCCACTCAGACAGCTGCGTCGCGATCGAGGTGCGCTCCCGCGCCGCCGCCTGGTGCGCGTTGATCAGGTTGTTCTCCGACTTGATCAGCCGGAACAGCCGCTTCGAGAGCTCCGGCTGGACGCTGCCCCGCAGCGACGACAGCGAGAAACCATGCCGGCTGCCGCCGCTGGACGCCGGTCGGCCCCCGGAGCTGCGGTTCTGGCGCACAGAGAGAGAGCGGTTCCTAGAAAATAACGGCCGTTTGTTAGTGACGGGAGATGGCCTGACCACGGATTGCTGTTGACATAGCTACCACTGGATGAAGGAGAGTCGATTGTCATTGCCTGCAGGAGACATTTTTATGCCCACTCAGGATGTAGGTGCTTGGAAATGGGTATTCAAGGGTGCCTGTTTCTTACCCGTACATGATGTTAAATCGATGGGATTCAACTGTTTGATAACCTATGGGATCTTCTGCGCCGTTCTTTCCACTTTGGATTGGACTTTGAGATTGAATGACGGAAGGGGAGAGAGTCAAGGTTGTCAAGGGCAGGCCACCTTTCTAGGTAAGTAGCTAGGCAGGTGGTAGGTTAGGTAGGTGCCACTTCGGAAGTTGCGGATGGACGCAGGTGTTATGATCTTTACAGACCAGGAACTGAGCGATCGCTGAAATGCAGAGACGTTTTTTTTGGATGCTCACAGCTAGAGAGTGCTCTGTAATCAATCGTGCTTCAATGCTTTGATATTGGCGAAATGGGCAGGTGAGTGCGATGAGAGCTGCTGTGTAAGTCGTTGATCCCAGCATCGGCGACCTTGGTGGGGTTTGACGCTGTGCAGAGCTGCAGGGCGGGAGATGATGTCATTGTGCATTTTTGGCTGATCATGACATCTCCATGGCCCATGGGCATGCACTGCGCTAGGGCATTAATGCTTGGCATACGAGTATCGAGAGCCATCTGTCTTTGTTAAACCATGACGTGATATTTTTAAACTAGCCTCAGCATCTTGCTGCTAGGGGCCGAGGGAACCTTTGCGCTTCTACCCCACCTGCTAAACTGATTGCCTTGGTAGGTAGCCTCCTATCAGTTGAGATCCCACATTCCGTCCCATCTCGACCTGAGCCTGCGCTTATCAACTGGGCATGGTGCTGGTTTACTCGCAACTCGATCATCCTGTCCCGGAGACGCCATACAATAACCCATGTATCCAGCTTCCATGCCCTCGCCATGTCTAGAAAACCATCCAAAAAAAAAAAACCTCCCTCCCTGCCCCTGGTCCCAAACGGCTCCTCTAAACACAGATCGTGCAAATGCCGCCATCAACTGATGCCGTGGGGCCCATCACCCCACTCCCTGGCCAGCTCCTCCTCGGAGCTGCCATCAGAAAATGCAATTCATTTCTGGGCTTTCGTGTTGGAAGAGCGGTGCTCAATAGCGTGTCCGGCTCGATCGCGCGCCATAGACCACGGGCCCGCTTGGCCGACAGCCGGTCACGCGGCCCTGGCTGTGATTGTGGTGGTTCCAACCCCTCGAGCCGGGATAGCCAACCCGGAGAACGGGCGGCCGGTGTTGGTGGTGGTGGTGGTGATGGCGGTGGTGCCTTGGAGGGATGATTTCCTCCCGGTAGTAGTAGTTCTCTTGGGGGCGGGTGCTGCCGAAGCACATCTTGACTCGAGGGGGGAGGTAGGTAAAGGTGAGCTCCCGTTTAGCAGATTGGGTGGAAGGTCCAGACAGGCCTGCTCGATTCAAGGATGTCTTCTCTCGATATAGCAGGAATGGTGTGAGCAAAGGGGGGAGGCCAGGAATATAAGGGGAACTGGGCTTGTCCCACGTACATAAGGTATTTATCATCTCCCAAGAAGCGAGCCTCGTTATCGTGCCGTTCTGCTGCTGAAAAGCCACTGCCAAGGTCCCCTTCCGGCTGCAGACGAGGCAGCTGCTGCAGGCCATTCGCTTTCCCCGTGCGAGTGCGAGTGGAGTCGTCCCAAGCCCACCATCGTCAAGGTCCGGTTGTAGAACTATAGGTCACTAACCTTACATGCGTACCTAGTTCGAGCGCATAAGACCCTGCGCCCGCGATGGTCTGTCAGAATGCCTTGCCCGATTCAACTTGGCAAACCTAGTGTCATCTGGCTCTTGTCATGCGCCCCCTTGGTCGACATGACTGAGACACGCAATTATGCCCGGAAAAGAACCATGCCCTGTCCTTTTGCCGCATTCTCGGCCAGAACACTGCCCATGCGATTCCGAGCCAAGCAAGAACCAGTGGGGCGACGTCAACCTGCAGGTTGCTGCAGCCGCGGAAGCGAATGGAACCAGATAGGCTAGGCTTTTCAAGGGAAACAGCCTATCCATTGAACTGGTAAATACGGTCGAAGTACATACAAGGGGATGCGCCGACCGCAGTTGACAACTGTCACGTCAGGACCATTAATTGTTCTCGAGAGCGTCGGAACAACCTCCGGCGAAGAGCGAGCAACCTAGTTCCAGTGCCAGCGGGGTTGCCCCGATGTCCACCACTGCACAGCGCCACAGGACTGCGAGGAACCGGGCAACTGCCCGCCCGGCGGCAGGCAGACTCCCTGATGACGGGGGCACAATGAGCTGTGGGCTTCGAGGCCGGGCGGATGCAATCTCGAGTCAAAGAAAACCAGCAGCCATTGTCTCATTCCTTTTTAAAATCCCTTGCCGTTTGATGAGTCTATACATTTACATTGGAAAAAGTCTCCAGCCCGGGAACCTAAGATGGTTATACTCCGTACTATTTCTTAGATGAGAACTTCACCTCCACGCCTCCAATAACCCATGCACTGACGAACACCAAGATCATGCTGGCGAATACGATCAGGGGTTTGCGGATGCTGGCGGCGAAAGAGTAGTCGTAAGACACAATCAGCTCCCGGTCTCTGAAGTCATCCACGAGGTTTTGAGCCTTGATGGTCAGCGCTGGCCGGCCAATAGTGTCCAAGAAGGTCTTGTGAATCTCCACATTGGCCTCGGTGATAGATGACTCCGGAATGGTGGTGTAGAACTTGACATTCCTGCGGGGGGGAACACCGTTAGAAACGCCCCAGTACCGGAATAAGGACAACTTACTCAGCGCCCTCTGGCAGGATGACCCGGACGTGGACCTGCTCATACTCGGTTCCCTCGACCTGCTTCGGCCCTTCCAGGAATGGGACGTTGAGAATGTGGCTGCCGCCCGACAGTGAGCGGAGGAAGTTCTGCGCATCCGAGTTCCAGCCGACGGTGAAGGGGTACTTCCATCCACCAAAAATGGGGTATCTCGGCTTGATCTCGAGGAGGGCCTCGCGCTTGTTGCTTCGGAATCGCGAAGTTGAGACGTTACCAATGACATCGGTAAAGTACGGGTCCGCACTGCCAACGCGGAGAGGGAAGCGCATCTCCTTCAGCGCGTACGAGTTGGGGTTGTAATACTGCTGCTGCGCCCACTTGACGCGACTGAAGGGGCTTGACAGATTGGCGCCCAAATGGTGCAGGGTGTATCGCTCTTCGAAGGCAACATTTCCGCCCCAGTGGCTAACCTCGATGTCTCGCTCCAAATGGGATATGTGGTTGACGGGCTTGGTGAACTCGAATCGGACGGTGACAGGCTCAGAGGCACCGGCAGGCTTCTCGTCGAACGGACCGTACGTGAGCTTCGTGCCCTGCTTCTTGGGAAACTCGCTGACATCTCCGCTGCCGGGAAGCTTGGTGTAATCGGGTATGTTCGCGGAGGGGAACTTGACTTCGGTCTTCTGCTTCGTGGTCGTGTACGCAGAGGGGGCGTAGACTGAGAAGGAGTAGGCGAGGAACTGGGATTCGTCTTGGTTTATGGACGCCGGGAGCGGAGAGTATGCCTTCAAGAAGTAGTAGGTAATGCCAAGGGTTTGTTGGCTACCGGGCTTGAGAGGTTTTGGAAGTCGGATCCGGTAGTATTGAATGTCACTGGTAAATCAATTGGTGAGAAGCTGGGTCTGGTAGCAGGGGTCTTATTATTCCTTACCTCGTTGGATCAAATTCCACAGCTTCCACTGCGAAGGGGCCAACACTGGCATCTTTCCGGTCCTTGGCCTCAATGCCCCCCAACCGAGACATCTGGTCCCCAGTGAATGGCAAGAAGTATTCATCCTGGGCTTTCTTGTCGATATTCTCAATCAGGACATTGATGTTCTCCTTGACATAGTTCTTCTCAACCGAAATGACGTGAACCAAATTGGCATTCTTGAAGGCTTGAGGGGGTGTGAATGTGGATGGCAGGTTGACGCGGGAGGTCCTCCTCTCGGAGCCCTTCGTGTCTGGGCTTGCGGATGCAAATGCCAGCAGGGAAAGGACGGCAGAAAAGACTGCCAAAGTCTTCATCTTGGAGGAAAGGCAAGAAGAAGGCTCATTAACTGGCCAATTGTGGGGGGAAGGGTAGGAAAGAGAAAATGGTTGCGGCTATGAATTTTGTCGTCAAATCATCACAGCCGTCAACATCGCCGTGTCCTCAAGCCTCGCTCAAACAGCTTGGATCCAAAAAGGTTACGTGTTGCTGAATGGGCCCACCTAATTGGGCACTGACCCACAGGAGCTCTCCGGAGCGGGATAATATAACCCCGGTTCAACAATATTCAATTGGCTAGGCGGTGAGCAATTGCAGAATTCTGCCTGACTATCCAAGAACAAGTCTTGGCCGCCATATTATGGCTTGTGACATCACCTGTCACGACCCGATTGACGGACGACGAAAACGTCTTGGGACAACGAAAACGTCTTGGCCGATCTAGCCACCTTCATTCGCTTTCCCCATAGCTGTGTCAGATCAGCCTCCCATAACTCCCTCATCCACGATACACAATTCTATCCAACCCCGCCCCCACGACAGAAAAGTGAGTGGAGTGGGGAGAGGCACGATCCCAGCCTACCCCAGCGCGGCGCAAGCCAAAGACGTTTTCTACTGAACGCAGTGTGCTCGACGCAAATCCAATTTCCTATCCAGTTCATACTAGATCCGTCGATACGTACGGCGCGGGCTGTCAGCTAAGGGTCGGCGCGGGCAGCCGGGCTGCTTCGTTGTGCGTATTCGGGGTTCGGCATCACTCAGGCTTGACCTCGTAGCGATCTATATGTCAGGTAGAACCAGTGGCCGTTTCAAAGCAGGCAGGTAGCCAGATATTCTGCAATTTGTATCCTCATCGGTCGAATTGATCATCCCGCTTTGCTTACTTGCAAATACGAATGCGTAACATTAATTAAGATTTTTGGGGTTTAATCGCCCACCGTACACTTGCTGCCTGTGATCTGTACAGTACATACTATCACCACCTGCCCCTCACTGCCAGCTTCCTTTAGCAGCCCTAGTCCTTAACTCACCAAAAGCAAATATGCCATGGGCTTGAACAACAGCAGATTGTACGATGCCCTCCCTGTAGATGCCACACCTTGTTTACTACCTGCGCAGTAGAAGCCCAGCTTTATTGCAGCAGAGCTGAGTCATCAACAAGCGCAAACAAGAATCAGCAGTGACCAGTGCAATCCCTTGGCGGGGAACACCGCCTTTAGGCCTTGTTCTAAAGACCTGCACCTAGTCCACCTAGTCCACCTACCTACCTTGTTGTGCAAAACCGCCTACTCTCACCTACCTACCCACTCACTCACGCACTCGTTCAACAACATCAAAACCGCTCAAAATCCTAAAGCTCTGGGCCTGTATACCAAGTCACACCACAATTGCTCTGTAAACTGTGCATTTCTCGCCCCCCACACACCATCAACAGTGGTCTGTTACACCACTGTAGAGCACAATGGTTGGCCTAGGACCTAAGAAGCCCCCATCCCGGAAGGGTACCGGTATGTCCTTTTCCAATCCCAGAATCCAATCATGACTGCTTGAACTTTGATGCTTTCTGTCTGTGCAATGTATGGCGTGTGGTGGGGTGTGAATCGTATATGAGAGGGCATTCGTGGAGATGGAGGCCTTGGGCTGAAATATCCAATTTCATCGTATGATATGCTTCCAGGAGCAGTCAGTGAGCTTCTGCCAGGCCGAGTGGCTGGATTTGGGATGACAGTCTCGAGTTTGCCAATGAATCAAGTCGATGCCAAGCTGAATTGGGAGCCACAAGGCTGGGCTTGTTGCACTACGCAGAAACACAATATGAGTGTCACCTCACCTCCTTCTCAATCTAGACCCAACGAGATCCATCCTCCCAGGTCCCGGCCCTGAAACTGCCGACGACCTAGCTTTTTAGTCCTGGTTTGAACTGTCCCTACAGATGGTTTGAGCACCGGGTTCACCAGTCGATTTTGATTTCCAAATCCATACAGAAGCCCCCTCTTTCTACCATCACTAGCACGCCTCGACTGTCATCGGCTACTTTGTGCAGCTAACCATGGCGATCCCAGGCTCTTTCGCCGAGGTCCCTAAGTCCTTGCTCAAGGAAATCCAACACCTTGAGAAGCTTCTTACTGTCGACACGGCGAAGCTGAAGGAGATCACCGACCACTTCGTGAGCGAGCTCACCAAAGGTTAGCACACTGCGTGACTTTGATTTGTGTGACATTGCTGACAACAACACACAGGCCTGAGTATTGAGGGCGGCAGCATTGTATGCTCCTTACTTGTCCTTCATACTGGCAGTAGCTGAGCTGACTATCCATCTAGCCAATGAACCCGACCTGGGTCATGTCATTCCCAACTGGCTATGAAACTGGCACTTTCCTGGCCCTCGACATGGGAGGCACCAACCTCCGGGTATGCCAGATCACCTTGACTGATCAGAAATCCGAGTTCGACATCATCCAGTCCAAATACCGCATGCCAGAGGAGCTTAAGACGGGCGATGCCGAAGAACTCTGGGAGTACATCGCCGAGTGCCTGCATCAATTCATTGAGACGCACCATGGCACCAGCAAGCTGGATAAATTGCCGCTGGGATTCACCTTCTCTTATCCGGCCACCCAGAATTACGTCGATGAGGGTATCCTGCAGCGGTGGACCAAGGGCTTTGACATTTCAGGTGTTGAGGGCCGGAACGTTGTGCCCATGTTCGAGGCCGCTCTATCACGGAAGGTAAGGATCCAGGCCCGCCTCCTCTCTTTACGCACACACACACACATATAGGGATATTAGCGTAACACGTCTTGCTAACAGCCGTTCAGGGAGTCCCTATTAAGCTGACCGCTCTGATCAACGATACTACTGGTACCCTGATCGCCTCGGCTTACACCGACACCAAAATGAAGATAGGCTGCATCTTCGGAACCGGCTGCAACGCCGCCTACATGGAGAACTGCGGATCTATTCCCAAGCTTGCCCATATGAATCTGCCACCCGACACCCCAATGGCCATCAACTGCGAGTGGGGAGCGTTCGACAACGAGCACAAGGTCCTGCCCCGAACGCCGTACGACCTCATCATCGACAGAGATTCTCCACGCCCTGGTCAGCAGGCTTTCGAGAAGATGATTGCAGGCCTGTATCTGGGTGAGATCTTCCGACTGATATTGGTTGATCTGCACGACAACCACGAGACCTCCATCTTTGAGGGGCAGGACATTGCCAAGCTCCGACGGCCGTACTCTCTCGACTCGTCGTTCCTGTCTGCCATCGAAGAGTAAGTTTGAGCTCTCCTAAGGCTCCGTTGCAGTGGTCCTGAGCTGACGGTGGGGTGATAGCGACCCGTTCGAGAACCTGTCGGAGACCTTTGATCTTTTCCAGAGCAAGCTTAACCTTAGCCCGAACGGGCCCGAGCTGGAGCTCATCCGCCGAGCTGCCGAACTGATCGGCACTCGTGCGGCCCGCCTCTCGGCTTGTGGCGTCGCTGCGATTAGCAAGAAGAAGGGCTATAAGAGCTGCCACGTCGGTGCCGACGGATCGGTCTTTAACAAGTATCCCCACTTCAAGGCTCGTGGCGCAAAGGCCCTGCGGGAGATCTTGGATTGGCCCGTGAAGACGGACCCCAAGGAGGAAGACCCCATTGAGATCCTGGCGGCCGAAGACGGTAGTGGCGTCGGAGCTGCCCTGATCGCCGCGCTCACACTGAAGCGGGTCAAGGAAGGTAACCTGGCGGGTATCCTGCACCCGGAGAACTTCACTTGAGCCTCGACCTCGTGGGTCCAACAAAACGCGCTGTCTCTCTCTTTACTTCGGGGCTAAATTCAGGCTGTGGAAGGATCTTGCTCTTGGTAATGCCCGAGCACCGAGTGTCGGGTTTGCGCAAGGAAGGGGACTTTAACCTAGAAACGTACAAACCGGGAGTCGATACTCTGCAATCTGCGTTAGTGGACCGTGACTAGAAAATCAAGGCAGGGATTTGATCGCAACTTACTGTCAAGTGTCCAGTACCTCCTCCGGACGCCCTCCCACTCCCCTTTACCGGCCTCCTCCAGCCCCTTCAAATCGACGTCGACGACTTGCCAGTCCACGTCCAGCCCGGCATCCACCAGATGCATCTCCACCACCTTTGTATACACGTCGTAGCAGATCCTGCGATCCGCCCCGAGGCCGTTGAAGAAGCCGAAGACGCCGTCCTGCTCGAGGAGGCCCACGACGTACTCGGTGAAGAACTTGCGCAGCTGCCCGTAGTCCTCCCCGAACGTGTCGAAGTAGATGGCGTCGTACACCTCCCCTTCCCGTAGCAGTCGGGGGCAGACGTCCTGCCACCTGCCGTGGTGGACCTTGTAGGCCCCCGGCGCCGGCGCGCCAGACTCCCACCGCGCGCCGAACTCGGCGTCCGGGCCCGAGAGGTGCTCCAGGACCTCGGGGTGGGCCTCGATGATGTGGTGGCGCGCGGGCGCGGTCTCGGCGAACATGGCGTCGATGATGCCCATCCCGAGGCCGATGTTCAGTATCCTCTTCCCCGGCTGCCGGCCCGGGAGCAGCGCGTCCACGCTCCGCCGCATGATGTCCGTCTCCCAGGCCATCATGACCCCGTTGCGCTCGTCGTCCACCAGCTTGCCGTCCGAGTACGTCAGCCGCGACCGCAGGTATTCCTCGCTCGTCACCCCGCCCTCGTCCCCCTTGGGCGGCGACACGAACTCGGCCCCCTCCTGTGCCACCGCCGCCGTCGCATCATCGGCCTCGACGAGCTGGGGAGCTTCCTCGCCGTTGTCGTCGTCCAGCTCGGCCACGGTCCCGAGCCCGTTCTCGTTCTCCACCTCCACCTCTGCGTCGTCGCCGCCGTTGCCCATCTCCTCGTCCGACCCGGACTCGAGCTCCTCGTACCCGCCCAGCAGGCCGAACAGCATCTCGGCCCTCGCGCCGGCCTCGACGCACAGGTCGTACAGCGCCGTCCTGCCCAGGCGCAGCGCGACGCAGCCGGGGGTCTCGTCGCGGTCATCGACGTCGTTCCAGATGGCGCCCGAGAGGAAGAGCTCGTGGACCGTGGTCCTTGCCTTGGCCTCGTCGTCGTCATCGTCTTGCCCCGCCTCAAGCCGGGGCCCGCAGGACCGGATCGCGGCGTGTAGCGGCGTCTCGCCCGTCTGGGGGTCCCGGCAGCTGCTACTGTTGCTGGCCCTGCCCGGGAGGGCGAGGAGGCGCTTCAGGGCGGCGAGGTCGTGGGACCATGACGCCGTCAGGAGCTGCTGCGTGTCAGCGGGGCAGGTGGGGGAGATGCGTGAGGAGATTGCGTCGTGGTCGGGGACGGGGTCGGTCGCCATGGTTCTTTTTTTCTTTCTTTTTTGGTTCCTTCCCCCTCTCTTGCTATTCTTGTCTTTTTCGAGAGGTCACGCGAGCACCCTGTTCTGAGTTGTCAGTTTTCTACCGATTTGGTAATTAACCGCCAAGGACGTGCAGTTATCAAACTTATCAGCCGCGCGCGGTCCGGGGGTCGGGGTGCTTCGTCGATGTCCAGACTCGTGTCCCGTCCCGTTCTTGGGTCCCGGATTTTGAAAATCTGGCTAGCCGCCCGTGGCCCCCACTAACAGGGTGGTGGGAAGCGGGATGCTGCTGGTCTGGGAGCATGTTCTGATTTGCCAATGGCAGGCCTCGATTGCACAACGTGGGCTGCCCACCCCTGCGAAACGCACATGCCTGTGGGGGCCGTGCAGATGTACGCAGCAATGATGTTATCGCAGTTCGGCTCCAAGGGCAGCACGTTTCTGTATTGCTCTCCCCATGCCAGCATGTTGCATCGGCTGTCGTGATTTTAGGCTATGTTTTTGTCCCAGACGCTGGTTCAGTCCTTTTGACAACCAAACGCCCAGATCATTCTGTTGCAGCTAGGTGAGAATCTGTCCTCGACTGCAGACTTGTGTCGTTGCCTTGCTTGCCTCCTTTTGGCCTTCCCGACTTGACTCGATGACCGTACTGATCATTGGAGACCTCCAGACCCGCCAGTGGACCTGGCACTCATCCAGACAGAAGCCCAATTGGAGAGCTCAACCCGGCCTCATCGTCATGAAGTTCGGCGAGCAGCTCCGTTCCAGCATCATCCGGGAGTACCAGTGGTATTACATCGACTACGATGGCCTCAAGGCCGACCTGAAGGGCGCCAGCGGGCCCGTGGTCATAGAAGCCGAAAATGGGCAGGGCCAGAAGAAGCAGAAGAGGAGAAAGGCGCCCAAGCGGGAATGGACCGAGGATGACGAGGGCCGCTTCGTGGGCAAGCTCGAGACCGAGCTCGACAAGGTCCACACAAAGCAGCAGGTCAAGGCTGTTGAGATTGCCCGGAGGATCGCTGTCAGCGAGCGCGAGGTTAAAGATGTTGTCAACCGCCTCAATGAGAGAGGGCCAGGGCAGGACGGACCAAGCGAGGAAGAGTTCTTGTTGCTCGAGGAGGACTTGAGCGACATCATTGCTGACGTCCACGACCTCGCCAAGTTCGTGCAGGTGAACTATACGGGTTTCTACAAGATCATCAAGAAGCACGATGTGAGCTCCATCGCAGGCATTAGCAACCCCCTTTTGGTTTCGCAGAGCTGACGTCTTGCAAGAAAATGACCGGATGGCACCTCAAACCCGTTTTTGATACCCGGTTGAAGGCGAAGCCTTTCTACAAGGAGAACTACGACGCGTCCGTCGTCCAGCTTTCCAGGCTCTACGACCTGGTCCGAACAAGAGGTAACCCTGTAAAGGGTGACAGTGCTGCCGGTGGCAGCCAGGCCAACTTCATACGGCATACCACTAAATACTGGGTGCACCCCGACAATGTCACCGAGCTCAAGCTCCTCGTCTTGAAGCATCTCCCCGTGCTGGTATTCAATGCTAGCAAAGAGTTCGAGTCGGAAGACTCGGCAATCACGTCGATCTACTACGACAACCCGGAAACCTGGGAACTGTATGAGGGGCGCCTGAAGAAGACGGAAGGTGCCGAAGCAATCCGGTTGAGGTGGTATGGCGGCATGAACAACGAGACCATCTTCGTAGAGCGGAAGACGCACAGAGAGGACTGGACGGGCGAGAAGTCCGTTAAGGCTCGCTTTGCCCTGAAGGAGAAGAACGTCAAGTCGTACTTGCGAGGGGAGCTCCTCCCGGCGGCCATCTTCGAGAAGGCGCGGAAGGAGGGCAAGAAATCGGCAAAGGTGATCGCCGAGGATGAGAGATTAGCGGGGGAGATCCAGTACTCTGTCCTGAAGAAGGGTTACAAGCCCGTGTGCCGTTCCTTCTACAACCGAACGGCGTTCCAGCTGCCGGCCGACGCGAGGGTGCGTATCTCGCTCGATACCGAACTCACAATGGTCCGGGAGGACAACTTAGATGGCGTCCAGAGGTCGGGCTCCAATTGGAGGCGGATGGACATCGGCATCGACTATCCCTTCTCACAGCTGCCACCCGGCGATGTCGTCAGGTTTCCCTACGCAGTCCTCGAGGTCAAGTTGCAGACGCAGCTCGGCCAAGAGCCTCCCGAGTGGGTGCGCGAGCTGGTTTCGAGCCATCTTGTCGAGGCTGTACCCAAGTTCTCCAAGTTCATCCACGGCGTCGCCTCTCTGTTCCCGGATCGCATAGACCTCCTGCCCTACTGGATGCCCCAGATGGACGTCGACATCCGCAAGCCGGCAACCCACAACTTCGGCATCACCCGGCCGGGGTATTCGGGCACGACGTCTACCCTGGACGAGGACGACGAGGACGACTTCGACTCGGACGCCGAAGACACCGCCTCGTCCGGCCGCGACGGGGAATCAAGCGCCCAGGGATCGCAACGGGCACAGCGGAGGCCCGCCGGCCGGCCGCCGGCGCTGCTGCCCGATCTGGAAGGCCAGACCATCGAGCAGGACGTCGGGGACGATGCTTACCCCATCTACGATTCGGAGGACCAGAACGAGGAGGACAGGCTGGAAGAGGCCAGGAGGGTTGGCGGTCTCACGTACTACCGCACGCTGCCGTCCACCTTTGCGAAGGCTACGGGGCGCGGCATCTTGCGGCTCCTCCGGCACGTGGTGCCGCACCAGGGGTCGCTCATCCCCCGTAGCTCGAGGCTCGAGATGCTGCTCGGTACCGGGCCGATAGAGAGCAAGAGATTCAGAGCGCCGAAGGGAAAGCGGATTCATGTGCCTGTTCGCGTCGAGCCTAAGGTGTACTTCGCAGCGGAGCGCACGTTCCTCAGTTGGGTGAGTCGAGTCGACCTCTAGTCTTTTCTTTCTCTTTATCTTTTAGCATCTTCGGGAAGAGTGCTTTGCTGACATGTGGGATTTCCCGACGGCGTTGCAGCTCGAGTATTCCATCTACATCGGCGTCATCGCCGTGACGCTTCTCAACTTCGGGACCAAGCCCACCGCGGCGTCCTTCATCGTGGCGGGCGTGTTCACGCTCTTGACCGTCCTCTCGGTGTGCTACTCGCTCTACACTTACCTCTACCGGAGCCAGGCGATCCGCAACCAGAAGGTGGCCAGGTACTACGACAAGTGGGGACCGAGCGTTCTCGGCGTGTCGCTGCTCTTTGCCGTGCTGCTGAATTTCGGGTTTGAGGGGAGGCAGAGGAATTTGTGGTAGTGGTTCTATCTGTGTGGGGATTTACTTGAGATATGGCTGTGGAGATGTGTGCATATATATATATAGGTAAGCATATATGGGAAGGGACAAGAAAAGAAAGAAAAATAAATAATGAAACCACATCCAGAGAAAAGGGAGAGAGGGCATACTGAGGTACGAAGAGCCCTAGTGTTGTGTCTTGAACCGTCCAGGCTCTGGGCTCGAAAGAATGACCAGTCGCAGGGGTTTCCGATATCCGATATCGGATATCGGTGGCATTTAACCACGCAGTCAGTGACTGTGGTTGAAGAGGGGACGCCTTCCATGCATAGTTGTATACTGATATGTCCAGTTGAATGGCATGGTTTGGCCCAGTATGTATTCGTAGGATGGCAATCCCCCATCTCCTGGCTTGCCATGTAAGATACTCAATCGAGGGAAGTTAGCACTGGGCTTGCATGGGTGGTTAGTGCAGAGAGCCATCATGAAGAGTCTTTGAAAAGTTGTCCATTACTGCCATCGAGCTTCAAGACTCTCTGCCAGCCAGAGCAGGTTGGACCCTTTTACTTAAAGACGGTATGGAATATGTAATCATGAATATGAGACTCTCAGCCTAGTGCAGCCGCGAGCTAGTAGGGGGAGGGCGAGGCCGGTGCCGCATATCCATCCGCTGCCTTGATGGGCCGTTGACAAGGCGCCAATAGTCGATGCTTATGTTCTTCTTTCTTGGATAGGCATCTGTGCGATATCTCTTGGGATCGCTCGCATGATTTTTTGTCAGCCCACGAGCTAATTGCGCATATATAACTAGTGCGACAACTCCACCGGGCTCGCCAAGTTGGTGCTTGAGTCAGATACTCACACGTCCTTCGTGCCGTCCCGTCAACATGTAAGCTGCCCGAGCCAGGATAACAAGTCTTGAGCCGAAGCTCACCGACGAAGTAGACACAGGGGACGGCCCAACATGCCGGCCAAGGTACTAAACACAGAGTTTGGGCATTCTGCCCCGCCAGAGGGTCCTCACACCATCACCACCCACATCCAGGGATGGGATAACATCATGCGTCTCCGAGAAGGAGACAAGGCGGTTCTGGCAAGGGTTACATCTATATACCCTAGATTCGCACCCTGGAACAAAGCCAGGGAGGTGAGTCCATTCTTCGGGAGGCGCGGCCATACACTCTTCCTCTGATCTAACTCGCCCAACTGCTTGACTGACATCTCCCCCAAGCTCCCCATGAAAATCCGTGAGAAGCTCGCCCTCCCACCAACCCACAGCGCCCTGGCCTTTGTCAACCCCGACATCTTCGCCACGGCCCGTTTGCACGCTTTCTCGCCCCACCGCGGGGAGAAGAAGCTCTCAGCCGGGGACCTGGGCTTCAGAGTCGTCGACATCCACGGCGTCCGCCTCTACGTCGTCACGTTCCCGCTGGACAAGTACGCCGGCATCATCGGCGTGTGGAAGGACCCCGGCACGGGCGTCAGCACCCGGCTTGCCGAGTACCTGCTCCCGCACGTCGACACCCTCGAGGAGGTGCCGTTCGACGGATCTGCAGGCGGGGAAGAGGTGCCGCTGCCGCCGCCGCCGCCGCCGACGTGGCTGCCCGAGTGCGAGGCGCATGGGAAGCTGAGGGAGAGGATCGCGGGCCTGCTTCACCGCGCGGCGCTGCAGCCCGAGGCGGTCAAGGTCCAGCCGGACGACGTCTACCTGTACCCGAGCGGCATGGCGTCCATCTACAGGGCGTGCGACATGATAGGACGGTGGAGAAGAGGGCCTATTGTCGCGCTGGGCTCGATTTTCCACTCTACATGGCACCTGTTCAACGACTCTGTGGACGGGTTCAGGCACTTTGGGGCCTGCGATGCATCCGGGAACGCGCTTGAGGAGCTGGAAGTGTATCTGCGGGATGAGGCCAAGGAGGGGCGCAAGACCACCTTCGTGTTCCTCGAGTTTCCGAGCAACCCCATCCTCGTCAGTGCGGATCTGAAGAGACTACGACAACTGGTAAGTCGAAACAGGAACGACACACCCGAGAGCCTCGTTAACCTCCTCGCAGGCGGATACCTACGACTTCCTCCTGGTAGTCGACGACACGGTGGGCAGCTTCTGCAACATCGACGTCCTCCCCGTAGCCGACATAGTCATGACATCCACCACCAAGAGCTTCAGCGGCTACGCCGACGTCATGGGCGGCAGCCTAGTCCTCAACCCGGTCTCGCCGCACTACGCGCCGATCAAGGCCATCTTCGGCACGCACTTCCGCAACGAGTACTTCGCCGGCGACGCGGAGAAGCTGCTCTCCAACAGCGCCGACTTCCTCGCCCGCAGCGCGATCCTCAACCGCAACGCGCGGACCCTCGCCGACTTCTTTCACGCCCGCTCGGGCGCGGCGGACCCGTCATCGGCGATCACGCGGGTCCTGTACCCGACGCTGTCGGACACCCTCGCCAACTACGAGGCCGCCATGAGGCGGCCGACGCCCGAGTTCCCGGCCCCGGGCCACGGCTGCCTGCTCTCGGTCGAGTTCGAGACCAAGGACTGCGCGAGGGCCTTCTTCGACGGCCTCGCCGTGCACCACGGCCCGCACCTCGGGGCGCACGTCACGCTCGCGGTGCCATTTAACGAGATGCTGTGGGGGCGCGACCCCGAGGGCGCTGCGTACCACGCCGCGTACGGCGTGCGCGCGGAGCAGGTCCGGATCAGCGTCGGGCTCGAGAGCGAGGAGGAGCTGCTGGGCGTGGTTGAGGAGGCGCTGGAGAGGGTCCGGGAGCTCAAGGCTGCGGAGGGTGATGGGGATGGGAGTTGATGGGGGTTGTTAGTGAGCATTTTAGGCCCCTGGCTAGATACTAGGCTGTGCCCGGAATATGTCCCGGATGCAATATGTTGATCGGAGATTTCTACATTCGTGCAGTTAATCAGCGATTTACTAAAACACTCCAGCTGTGTGTAATTTTGAACGTTTCACGCTCATTAGTACCTAGGTTACCTATCTGCCGTCTGTGATGAAGTCGCTTCGTTCTCCCCTTCGCATTGCAAATGTGAGATCGCCGAATGAGGGTTAGGGTTAAAAGCTTCTACCAAAAGCTTGGACATCGAACCTCGAATGTCTCATAGACCCACCTCAGGTGACGACGGGACAAGCTGCTTTTCAAGGCCAACCTCTAGGTAGCTACCTAGATTACCTAGAGTACCTACCTAGCTGACAGGCCCAATGATGGGGTATCTTGCTAGAGCACGAGCTGCGCCATATCTGTGCCGGGGCTGCACGCGTCGCGCCCAGAGGCAACTGCTCCGCTCATACTCGACGACCGCAAACCCCGACATCTACGATGTGGTCTGCGTCGGTGGTGGCCCGGCCGGCCTGAGTCTTGTCACGGCTCTGCGTGCGTCGCCCACCCGCGAATCCCACCCCTGAAAGAAGTACCTTCTGACCAAACCCGTCTTTGCAGGCTCGAACCCTGTCACAGCCGGCCTGCGGGTTGCACTAGTGGAAGCCCAGGACCTCTCCAAGATCAAGTCCTGGAAGCTGCCGCGCGACCGGTTCTCGAACCGCTGCAGCTCCCTCACGCCGTCGTCGGCGCTCTTCCTCGACCGGATCGGCGCGTGGCGGCATCTGGACCGGGACCGCATCCAGCCGTATCACGAGATGCAGGTCTGGGACGGGGTTAGCGACGCGAGGATTGAGTTCGAATGGGAACAGGCCGACGCCGCGTCTTCGGGGGGCACCATCGCGTACATGACGGAGAACCTGAACCTGACCTCGGGGCTGCTGAGGCGGCTGGAGGAGCTTGGAGATGTTGCGACCTTTGACAACGCGAGGGTGGAAAGCATATCCTTTGGGGAGGAGGCAGGGGCGATGGACCTGAGGGAGTGGCCTGTCGTCAACCTCTCTGGCGACAAGAAACTCTGGGCGCGGCTACTTGTCGGCGCGGACGGCGCGAATAGCCCCGTGCGGACTTTCGCAGACATCGAGGCTAGGGGGTGGGACTATGGGAGGCACGGGGTGGTCGCTACGCTGGAGCTCGAGGGGAACGGCTGGGGCGGCGACCAGATGAAGATCGCATATCAGCGATTCCTCCCTACAGGACCTGTTGCGATGCTGCCTATGCCCGGAAACTACTCGACCCTGGTCTGGTCCACCACTCCCGCCAACGCGTCTCTGCTCAAGAGCCTGTCGGCAAAGGACTTCATCGCGACGGTCAACGCCGCCTTCCGGCTGACCCCTGTCGATCTGGAATTTCTACACAGCCAGAGCTCAGGCCAGGCCGATGAAGTCGCCTGGCGCCTGCAACACAAAGCAGTCAATCCAGAGACCGTACCGCAAACAGTGATTGGGGTGCAAGAAGGCACCGTTGCTTCGTTCCCCCTGAAAATGAGGCACGCAGACACCTACATCGGGGAGCG
Source organism: Phialemonium atrogriseum (assembly GCF_030411735.1). Lineage (NCBI taxonomy): Eukaryota > Fungi > Ascomycota > Sordariomycetes > Cephalothecales > Cephalothecaceae > Phialemonium > Phialemonium atrogriseum. Next base: position 421,792 of record NW_026848146.1, read on the forward strand.
TGTCGCCCTCATCGGAGATGCCGCCCACACGATACACCCCCTGGGTGGTCAGGGCCTCAACCAGGGCCAGGGCGACGTGCAGAGCCTGGCGAAGACCATCGAGTTTGCTGTCAGCCACGGGCAGGATCTCGGCACTCGGATGTCGTTGGAGCCGTACGCATCAGAGCGATATGCGGCGAATCATGTGCTGCTGGGGGTCTGTGATAAGCTTCATAAGCTGTACTCGGTGGGAAGTGGACCGTTGGTGCCACTGAGGTCTCTGGGCCTGAATGCGGTGAATTCCCTGGGACCGCTGAAGGGCTTCTTCATGAAGCAAGCTGCTGGGCATGGTATCAAGGTCTTTTGAGCTATCTAGATATATCTTTTGCCATAAGGGGCCGGCCGGAGTTGTTACAGTGCTGTATGTACGATACCGGGGAGTCTATGGCAGGAGATATCTGTCAGAATTATAGAAATCTTCAGTTTGACACCCGGGCTGGAAGAGAAGGTTGGGTTATACCATGCTCTGTGTTTTGAGCTATGAAATACCTAATTATTCTTGTAGCCGTGGTTACACGCTAACGCGTTTTCCTGGCTGGACGTACATACATACATACATACATACATAGAACGAAGCGTAAATGCACGGACCTCTGCTGCGCAATCTGGCGACGCGCCACGCCTCCTGTTCACCATCCGTGATAATTGGAGTTTGCGCGCCTATTGTACCAAAGTATTCACCAGATTTTCACGTCACCAATCTTTAAATACCGAGCAGACCTTCTCCAAGATTCCTCCAGACATCATTTTCAGACAGTTCTCTTGCAGTTGCGGCTGTCTATTTTCAGAAAACCAGCTCCCGCCAACCCGTGATACACATCCATTCCTCAAGACCTCAAGACAGACCGCCAACCATGGCGAGCGGACGAGTCGCAACAGACTTTGAGAATATCATCAATGCCGGTAAGTTACGGTCGTATTGCCTCAATGCATCACCCTGCATCTTTGACCCCGTGCTGACAAGCTGCCAAGGTCGGGATCGCAAGAAGAACGAGGCTCTCGCCGCCCGGATCTTCAACAGGGACAGGCGGGCGAGCGGAGGACCCAGGGCAAGAGGTGGAGGCTCTTTGGCAAGCCGAGCTGGCGTGAATAAGGTGAGCAACCACAACCCTCCTTCCAATCCTTTTTTATTTTTTCTTCAAAACTCCATCGTGACAAACGAGACTGACGACCCCCACCTCCTCTAAAGCGCATCGTATCCGCCACCACCAGCCCTCGCGGAGGCTTCCAACCGAGAACCGCCGCAGGCGACATCAACGGCGAATGGACGCACGACCTCCACGACAGGCACTCCGCGCCCTCCACGCCCCGCGCCTCCCCGCGGCCGGGCTCGCTCGCCAGCCGCATCACCGGGCCCGGCGCCGCACCGGCGCCCAACGCCCGGCGACAGCAGCAGCAGCAGCGCCGAGCCGAGCAGGTGTCGCGGGCCCTGACGAAGACGGGACAGCAGATCAACAACCCGCCGGCAGCCGCTCCGGCGGGCGGCAGCTTCAGCAGGGGGATGGTGATCCGCGGGCTGGCGGGGCCGTACGTGGTCATGGCCCAGAACTTCGCGCCCGGCACGACGGCGGCCGACATCGAGAACGCCATGACGCCCGTCGCCGGCCTGATAAGCAGCTGCCGGCTGCTGAAGGTGAACCCCATCGTCATCGCCGAGATTGTCATCGAGAGCAAGGAGGGCGCGGACAATGTCGTCTCCACGTTCAATAACCAGACTGTGAGTTCCCCCCTCCCCCCTCTCTTGCTCGTTACCCTCCACCACACAAGCCCCAACCCCATTCTCCCACCCCTCCCTCCCGCAGAGAAATAGGTTCCCCCCCGCTAACCCCAAACCAACCAGGCCGACGGCCGCCTCCTCCACGTATATCACAAGCCCGGCGCCGCCGCCGGAGGGCCCCCCACCGCGCCAGCAGCCGCTCTGTCGGCGCACCCGCCCAGCGGGCCGCGGGCCCAGCGCGGTCGCGACGCCCGCGACGCCGCCGTTGTTGACGGCACGCTGGGTTTCGACGACCCCATGGACGGCGGCGGCGACGGGGCGTACGTCAACGGAAACGGGAACGGGAACGCGAACAACAACGACGGCGGCGGAGACCGCACGCCCGGCCGGGGCCTCTATAGTGATAGCATTGTGCGGCCGGGTCGTGGCGGCGGTGGCGGTGGCGGTGGTGGTACTAGGGGTTGGACCAGGTGGTGAGCGAACCGCTCTTGGGGGCCAGCGGAGAGAATGACGATGATTGTTGTTGCCCCGACCGGACAGGGCAAGACTGTGGACTTTGATCGGCCATAGTTGGTATGGAGGGTTCCTGAAGAACACCCTCTTCTCAGGTCTGCTGGATAGGTAGTAGGGACCGGCAACGCCTTGGATTGTCTCCTGAAGACGGATTTCGGGGGAGGGATAGGGCAGGTCGCCGTTTTATTCGAGATCGAGCGCTTTCTTTGCTTTCGCGGAGTTCGTGTGGTTCCCAAATAAGGAAAAAAAGGGGGGGGGATATGGGTTTCAAAGGTCAATGAGCAGAGACAGAAACACATGGATGATGATTCGAGTATCTTATCGATCCTCGCATTTAGATAGAGAGCCTTCCGAGAGCCTCATCTTCCGATATCCAGGCCCATCGTTTTGCTACCACTTCGATTCCCACCCCAACCTCGATCGATGCCCCATGAATCATCTTGGATATGAGAGAGATGGCACTAGATGCCAGCCCCAAAACCCCGTCCCCCCCATCGTCACATCCCCGCCGAGACCCGAAGAAACAAAGGAGGTAATGTATAAACCTTAGGGCGATGGGTGAAGAAAGATGATGAAGAAAAATGAAACAGAACATAGTCCCCCCCGCCTGTGCCTCTCTCGAAAGAGCCTTGCCCCCTCCCCACGACCAATCTTAATTTAGGACAACCAATCCTCTCCTACTGCCATCCCCTCAGGAGTTCCCTCCTTCTTGAATGATATGTCTTGTCGTTGGTCGAGCTGGGGTCCTCGTCCCCGAGTCGGTGGAATAGAGTTCCGCCCCCCGTAAATGCTGCTTTCTGCATCGCGTCAAAGCCAAAAGCACCTAGCGGAATCCCTTATGCGACCCTAGTTTTGCGCGTTCTTGTTCCGGTTCAGGACACGTTATACCCTTCTTGTTTCTTTTTTTGGCGATAGAAGCGTTCGAAAGTGCGTCTGCAGCCCCAATGCAGCTTCCCGCAGTGAGAGCGGCGGCTTAGGGGGCCTAGCTACTTTTCCTCATCCCGAGAGAGAGCTTGTTGTTGAAGAGGCTTTGGGATACGAACGGCGTCTCTGTCGGTACAAAAAAAAAAGAAAAAAGAAAAGGAACCAAAGCGAAGCGCGACCTAGTGTCTGTTTGAAAATGGGGCAATCTGGTGAAAACGTCCAGGGGAAGATCCTTCTTCCGTCTCCGTCATACGACAAAAAGCCAGTTCCAGCGATGCAGCTCAATGCCAGGGATTCTGATCGCCCATGAAGCCCTCCTCGAGGGTCCGCTCCTCGAGATTCCGGATGAAGTCACGATTGTTGCCCCTTCCAGTCTGCTGCGCGCGACTGCCTCTCCTCCCGGCGCGGCCAGGAGTCTGGTCAAGGCCCGAGATGCCGTCCGGGGGCGGAGGATAGTACGCCGGACTCGGCTGCAGCCGGATGGGGTGGCTCGGGTCGAGATGGCTGGCGACTCTCTGGATGGCCGCCGGGATACCGCTCTGCTGCTGCTCCATGGTCGATGCCCGCTGTCGATTCCTGGCGGCTTGCTGAGCGTACAGGTTGGACTGGGACACACCGCCGTAGTTCGCCGGGGGCATCTGTGTGGGTGGCTGTGTCATGGCCATCTGCCCGTAGCCTCCCTGTTGGGAAGCATACGGCGGTGGAGCCCCCGCATGGCCGGCACCGGGAGAGTATAGGCTGTTGTTTGAGTAGATTTGAGCCTGTTGGGGGTGGCCAGCCTGGGGGTGGCCAGCCGGCGAGTATTGGCCTGCAGCTGCCATCGACGCCGCATATGCGCCTTGTGCTGCAGAATTCGCTTGGGCTTGCGCGGCCTGAGCTCTCTGTTTGCTTAGGCTCTCGGCGTGTTGCTGCTGCTGTGTTCCTGGAGCGGGTGATCTATTCAGCGAGCTTGCCTTCAGGTTCATCGGCGGCACAAAAGGCGCAGTGAATTTCTGCTGCGTGATGAACGGATGCAGTTTGGCCTGCTGTGGCGACCATCTTTCCAGGGGGTTGATGTTCAAGAGGCCCTGGACGAAGTCTATGAAGGCAATGCGGTTGTTCATCTCTATAAAGCTTGGGGTCAGCAACAACACCGGGCAGGGGTATAATTTCGAATCTGAGCGTACCTCGGTCAACCTCCTGCTGCTTCATATTTTTCCGCGGCATGGGATAGGACTTGATGATCTCTGGTAAAGTGCTGGCTTGGAAGTACTTCTTGCTCGGTTGCTCCTTGGTGCCGTGTTCCCGTGAGTAGACTTCCATGCTCTTTAGATGGTACGTCTTCCGGCCATACTCGTCCGTCCTCTTCTCAAAGAACTCGCCAGCCTGCTTCCCCATCTCGATCATCCAGTTTGGCGGGTTGCCGAGCATCTCGACGATGCGCGAGACTTGGTTATACTCGGAGGAGCCCGGGAACAACGGCAGGCCGAGGAACAGTTCCACCACGATGCATCCCAGGGACCACATGTCGATGGCCGAGGAATAAGGCAGTCCGAGCAAGACTTCGGGCGACCGGTAGAATCTCGACTGGATGTAGGTATATACAGTCTGACGCTCGTCGCAGGCCGAGCCAAAATCTATAATCTTGATGATGGGGCTTTCCAGATTTTTCAGCAGGATGTTCTCTGGTTTCAAGTCGCAGTGGATGAGCCGGGCCTTGTTTAACAATGCGAGGCCATTGAGGAGCTGCTGCGCGAAGACGCGCACAAGCGTTGTGCTGAGGCCCCTGAATTGGTTCTGTTTGATGAGCTCGTAGAGGTTGACGCTCAGGAGTTCGAAGACCAAGCACAGGTGTTGCCGGTGGATGAAGGTATCTTTCAAACGGAGAAGATGATGATCGTCGTTCTTGTCGAGCTTGGTATTCAACTGGACAAAGGTCAGAGGGTTGTTCCCGGGGTAAAATAAAGCAGGGCAGCAATCATACCAGATCCAGAACCGAGACTTCCATCATACTCTGGTTGAAGTATGCTGTACGGTTTTTGATGACCTTCACAGCGACCACCTCTTGGGTCTTCAGGTTCTGGCACTTGACCACCTGACCGAAGGTACCCTGGCCGAGGACGTCGAGAATGAGATAGCGGTTCCTGGAGATCAATCATGTCAGCAATAGTTTGACCACCGGAATAGGCCTCACGCCTCCATGGAGCTCACTTGTGCCCAGCTTCCTCGGAACCTAGTATGTCGTTGACGTAGAGAATGTAGTCGCTGTCCTCGTTGTCGTACCCGTCATTCTTCACTCCCTTACTAGGCTTCGTCAGGACGCGGCGTGGATTTCTCGAGGACTCGTATTTGAAGCTCGGGTTACAGATGCGATAGGTGGCCGGGAGATGGACGGTTAGAGCTTGGAGGGGCTGTCGTTGCGAGAGTCAGCAGCAGCAAAGATGGAGGTGGAACGGCGCGAGAGCTTCTTACACTGATGAATCCGCCCTCCGGGTTCGCTCGCCGAAACGGCGGTTGGGAGTTGACTGTTGGCCGCAAGTCTGTTGGGGCAGTAACCTTCTTGAACTTGGGCACCGGTCCCTTTGACGGGATAGTCGGCGGAGGCTGGAGGCGAAGCGGCGACTTGGGATCGTTCGCGAAACTGGCGTCCATTGTCATGGCAGCAGAGGACGGGTAGCTGTCATGGGCAGATGCGTAGGGGTTCATGGGTGGTAGCTGCCCGCCCTGTAGTCTGTTGAAGTAAGGGCTTTGAGGGGGGTAGTCGGACGGGCGAGTTGGCGACTGGCGCTGGGCAGGGGGTTGGGAGAACTGGGCTGGGCCAGCAGACTTCGGTGCGTAGGGTGAGGTGGGCGACAGAGCTTCCATGGGCGAGTATCGCTGGGCGGCAGCGGAAGGTTCCTGGGGGGAGTGCAGATTCGAGGGACGGCCACCAGAGGCGTGATGTTGATGATGGGGCCGCATGGGGTATTTCATACTTGCGTAGGGGTCGTGAGCGTCCTGCATGGCGACGTCGCCATTGCCGTCGCGAACCTGGGGCGAGGTTATGGGCGAGCCGGTCAAGTTCTGTTGCGAGGTCAGTCCACCCTGGTACTGGTCGTACTTGAAACCGGCGGGCGGCTGTGCCTGAGGCTGGCCATTGTTATAATCTCGGGCCGCCATCTGGTTGCTGCCATTGTATCTTCGAGAGCCACCAGCAGAATCGGGGTACGATTGCCATTGATCCATGGCTGCTGCAGGGCAAGAAGGCCCAATACACGGTTCTGCTATGGCTGTTGTGACGATTGCGTCGTTGCTGGACTGGATTTTGGGCTCCGAGTTGGAAAATGGGGCCCGCTCAGTGATGGAGCGGCGGATCTGGCGAGCGCAAGGTCGACGAATGCCCGTCGTGGCTTTGACGCGTTAGGCGGGCCGAAAGAGGTTCAAGATGGGCCGACGGCAGGAAACAAGGCCCAAGGTAGGGAGAAGGTCGGAAACGTTTTGGCCTTTTTGGCCAGACTACATCCAAGCCAGGACTGACTTGACGTGCGATCGAGTCAGAAATTATTGGATACACTATACATCCTCTTGGAAGGGACCCTTTTTTCCCCGTGAGCAGCAGACGACGCCTGCTATTGGGGGTGTATCGCTTATGGTACAGTGCGGATGACGGAGTCACCCTACTTTCTTCCTTGAGCTTCGTATGCAAGATAGCGTACCTAGGTGGGTATCTACCTATAATAGTCATAAACCTAACGCAACCTAGTAGCATACTGAGCATCAAACATATCAACACTGTTGAAGGTAATTCGCTGTTTGTTGGGAACACATTCACCGGTACATCCCTAGCCAAAACACAATCAAACGTTAGATTTGGACAAGCTGCTCTCTGAATTGGGATTCGTACAGTGCATTTCAAACCTAGCACGGATGCAGGTGTGGCCTGACGCCTTCGTACCTACAACACAACCCTAACCCTATCTGTCGCCAATACCGGCAAGCAAGGCAGCTACGGATGACTTCATGTCCATCTCTTGAATGAATTACCTTTGTTGTCCATGCACGATTATTGTAAACGGTGGTTCAATTGAGGGCTTTGAATACTCAGGTATTGGGGGTTCGCCTCCCTTTTTCTGCCTTGGTAGTCTATCATCTCTCTCCGAACGGTCAAGTGGTGGGTGGCTCTGAGAATGAGTTCATCCTCATGAGGCAAGTTCCCAGCTCCCAGATCTGACATGCTGTATCCAAAGTGCCCATTCTCCCTGATACCGCGCAATGCTACCGTTGCTTAGGACCAGGAACAGCAGTAACGTGAACACAATGCACAAAAAAAGGACACAAGGCGAGTGAACCGGGGACGGAAGCACGTAATCTGTTTCCCTGGGCTGGCCAAAATCCCTCAGAATAGGTTCCCAAACGCCAGTCTTCTTTTGCTTTTCTCCGTCTCAACAAAATAATCCTATATCTGACTAGCATTCTCGTAGAACATCGATAGACCTCAACCTCCAGAATCTGCTTCCATCCTGAGAAATAAAATTACTAAAAAAAGATTGACCCCAGACTCCTCCTAATCCTGAGAAACTTCGGCTGTCTCATCCCGTCGACTGACAGGGGCGAGTACTTTTGACTGATATAGCAGAGATCATGAACTCGTTAGTGAAAGGGCTGACCAACGAAGGGACCCGTGCAATGTGCAATGGTCTGAAGAGGTATCCAGCGTAGGAAAATCAATCATGGAGAGAACTATGGAGATGCGAAGGTAAGATGTGCAGCTGCACGAAAACCCCAGCTGAAGAGAATAATAATAGATCATGCCTCTGGGAATCACTGGCAAACAGGAAAGAGAAAAGAATCTGAGACGAGGAGAGAGTGGTACATCAAGATACGAAGCGCAAAAACCGAAAGGCCCAATCCGCCTCCATCAGACCCGGATATCTCATTTACTAAACGATTTGAAACGTCGCAAAAGTTGCGTAGAAGATGAGATGATGCAGTGCTGATGCGGTCTCAAACAGACCGTACCACTGTTTCCGCATTCCGAGAAGGCTCAGGTTTTCCCAAACAACAACACCATGCTCGTGCAATGTCCAGGGAGAGGGGGAAAGCGAAGACGAGCGCCGAGTGCAAAGGAGATTTCCCATTCTACCCCTGATAGCCGCTAAATCCGTTGTTGAAGTTCTGGCCGGCCGGAGGCTGGGCCCATTGCGCATTTGCAGGTTGCTGGCCCCGGCCGTATCCGCCGGCGCTCGAGGGTCCGGAATAACCCATAGGCTGCGAGTTATAGGGGGCAGGCGACTGAGCCTGAGGACCCGCGTAGTTGCCCTGCTGAGCATTATATTGACCTATGATGGGTGTCAGAGTAAGGTTTTTGCTAGAGAGATGTAGGACTGAGGGGATAGAATACCGACCTCCATACTGGGGGAAATAAGTCGACGGCGTCCCGGGGTACGCAGGTCCTGGTCCTTGGGCACTTTGAGGGCTGTACTGCTGGGAGGGGTCGAAGTTCTGATGGTTGGGATTTTTGTCCTTCCCCCACTACTTCTTGTTTAGTGGGACTGCTCTCGAAGACGGAAACACGGCGGGAAAGGAAGAGAATACTTACGCTGCACTTGAGCGGGCGTCCATTAACATTATAGCCATTCAGTTGGCAAATAGCCATAGCAGCATTCTCATGGGTATCCATCTTGATGAAAGCAAATCCGCGATCGGCTTGGAAGCGAGACTCGACGACATAGCCGAAGTTCTGGAACAGAGGAACGAGATCATTTTGGGTCGTGTACGGCGTCAGGTTGCCAACGTAACAGGTCGTCTGCCAGGCAGGCGTCTGGCCGACGATCATGTCATAGCTGTGGACACCATGGGTCGGGAAATGATGATGGCCAAAGGGAGTGGTAGGGGTCATGCCCATCTGCTGCATCGCCTGCTGTTGGGCAATCGAAGGCTGGCCCTTCTGGTTGGCCCAGTTGCAGCGAATGGCCCGGGAACCGAGCCACTCGCCGTCCATGGAGCTCAGAGCCTTCTCAGCCTCCGGACGGTCGCGGAAAGCGACGAAGCCATAACCACGAGAGCGGCCAGTCTTCATATCCCACATGACACGGGCTTCGGAAACCGATCCAAAGGCAGAAAAGGCCTGCATCAGCACCTCATCGTTGACTTCATTGGACAGATCGCCCACAAAGATGTGGAAGTGGTTCGAGGTATCCTCCTTGCTGGTCGTGTTGGATTGGTAGGCCCAGTTGACGCGAATCTCCTACAAAACGGTCAGTATCGGTCATGTGGGCTAGGGCAGCGGGCGGAATTTCCGTACAGATTGATGCACGCGTCGGCCATTCAGAGTCTGCATCGCGCGCTCAGCTGCGCCAGGGTCATCGTATTCAACAAAGCCATAATTGTACCCCTTTGCCTGGTGATATCTCCCAGTTAGCTTGATGCCCCCCGATCAAGGACACTGCGAAACTGATAGCCCACAAAGCACCAACTCACATTCTTGTCGGGAATGATCTTGACGTTTTGGACGTGGCCGGTCGTTTCGAAGATCTGGCGCAAGACATCCTCAGTCACTCGGGGATCCAGACCTCCGACGTACAGCGCCCGCTTATTAGGCTCGGGCGCAGCGCGTCTCGCGAAAGGACCGGCGCTGCCTGGGGACATCATTCCGCTCTTGTCGCCATTTCCACCCATAGGCGATGTAATAGCCGTCGGGATGGGGTTGGTGTTCTGCGGGATGTGGAGCGGAGGGGGCGGCAGATGGGATGGATGAGACGGGTTCGGCTGGGCGTTCTGGCCGCCCTCGTAACCCGGCGCGCCAACATTTGGCTGCGGAGGGGGGAGCTGGGCGGAGCTCGGAGGCGGTCCGGTCTCGGCCATGATTCTTAACTTCGTTCAAGGACTTGCGATCTTCCAATAGGGGTCGGGACGGAACGGGCGCGCTCAAGGTTTCGCGAAGAGAATTTAGAAGGACGCAATTCAGTTGGCTACCAGAAGACACAGGTATGGTCGGAGAGGATGTGATTGAAAAAAGACGGTACGCCCACTTGCGCCAAGTAAATGCGCAAATCTTTGGATTATTGCGCGGCTCTAAAATGAAGAGGGCAAGATGGCGAAGCCTTGTTCCCAAGAGTTTGTTGCGGGGAGATTTGGAACTTAAATTCTTTTTTCCTTTTTTTCTGCCTTGTTCAGGGCAAAAAAAGAAGGGACTCGTTTGCTAAAAGGCGAGAATCTGGTTCAAGAACAGCACAGACGAGCTACCCACAATGGGAGGAGCCGGTCGGAAAGCCGATGGGAGACGATAGGAGATGAGTCCAATGGAAGAGAGAAACCGTGCCTTGTCGAGGAGCGACGGCAAGGGAAGAGAAGCTGGAGAAAGACAACAGAAGGAGGAGGGACTCAGACTCGACGACGACGATGACGCAGGCGATGACAAGAGAGAGCACAAGCCGGGAAAAGGACAAAGTAAGAGGGAAAAGAAACGGCCGTGAAAGGAGGAAGCCCCCAAAAAAGTCGCAACAGCAGCAGCCGGTCAATATGATACTTGTCTTTCTCCTGTAATGGATTCAGAAAAAGCAAGAGGAAAAAGAGAGGAGGGGAAAGCTGGGGTCAATTTTGATCGTGCCATTTGCTTGCTGGATTGGCGGAGAGGTTCCCGTGTGGGTCCAAGTTCCGCCTTAACGGTTCAGACTACATACATGCGTACTTTGCAGGTACCTAGTAGTTGGACAAGCCAGGGCGCCCAGGGATGGGGATAACTACCTCAGGTAACCGGATACATACCCGCCTGGCTACTCTGGGCTCTGATAGGGGACCATTGGATGGAGATGTACGTTAATGGGGATATTAAGGTACCTAGCACAGGAACGATGGTCAGGCGCACCGTTATACCCGATATATCCCGCGGAATGCATAACCTGGGAGCCACCTCAGTGTTAAAGCAGACACAGGCAGGTCACGAACATTGGATGGATACCTGTACTACCCTGTTGTTGGTATGGATTATGGAAGCCAGCCCCTGCCCCAATAACCGCCCGGGCAGGTAGGTAGATAGGCATGGATGGTCTCATCTCAAACAGTCAAACGCCGCAGATGGTCCTGTACGTTTACTATGGTAATCAGCTGTTGCTGGAAGGTCGGACAAGACAAACAGTTGGAAACTGTGATAACCTACCCCTGCGTGCCCTGGTGCTGGCTGGCAGTGACAAACATGCATGCTGCGCAAACAGTGGATGCTGCGAATCCACTCTATGCAGAGGCACTCCAACCGAAAGTTGGGTTCCAATGGGAGATGGGAGGTTGATGTTAGCAAGGTACATGTATATACATACAAAGTTACAGGGATATACTTTCTCAAACCTAACCCAACAACGGATATTCTTCAATCCAGAAAGGCCATTCCATGAACCGTCCGCTTTCGATTTCTGAATTTCTCGGCTTCCTTTCATTTCAAGACGGGGGCCTTTCTTAAAATCTTGATCATTCAATGCTTCTATACTTCTGACGGGGTACCCTCAAAGAATCACACTAAGAACCTTCACCTAGCAAACGGTCCTGTCAAACCCCAGCCCCACTTCCCCCTGCCGCCCTGAACTTCTGAAGCTTGCAAAGTTGCAAGAGAGCAAACCGTCTCTTCACTTGTAAACGTACAACTGTACTCATCGGCCTTTGTTTAGCCACCAAACCTGCCAAGATGGCCGTTCCCAAATCCAATAATGCTCTCGATGTGCTGCAACAGATGTTTAATGACGTGGTGAGTATGAGGCGCCTGTCAACTGCAACCGTCTCGCGTTCCCTGCAACTTTCCAGGCTAACCAGCTCGTCAAATCAGCTTGTGCAGACGGGGAAAGTGTTGAAGACAGGTGGCAAGGACTCTAAGGGCACTCTTGCGCAGGTCAACTCGACCGTCAGGAGCAGAATCCCGTCTTCGACTGACACGTTCCATGATGCTCTGGACGACCTGGAAAGCGAAATCGTAAAGCCCCCCTTTCTTCTTATGGCATTGCTTAATTCTGACATGCGTTGGTAAAGGTCAGGGCAAAGTCTGTTCTGCTCCGAGATCTGGAGCAGCTGAGGGCCAAGAGGACGCTCCCCGCCCCAGCGACTGAGCCAAAGGACGTGTCTGTCGCTCCCCCGGCTCCTATGGTTGCGGACATAGACTCTCCCAAGCTTAGTGCTGCTCCTGCTCCTGCTCCTGCACCTTCACCCGCAGCTACCGCGGCCACCACGGCTCCACCTCCCGGGGCCGGGTCGCTGATGAAGACGGACAACAGGCCCGTTGCGCCATTCCCTAACATGGGCTTCGACTTCTCCGGGTCGCCTGAGACTCTGCTCGCCATGAGCCCTCCCCCGGTGCCGGCCCCGGCCCCGGCAGCAGCCCCGGCCGCAGCAAAAGCGAGTCCGGCGAAGCCATCGCCCAAACCCGCTGCCGCGCAAGCTGCTATGACCGGAAGACCATCCAGTGCTCCCCCCAAGAAGGAGTCCAGGGCGGTGCCTTACCAACCCCCTCAATCCGCGGCTACGACCACCGCTCAGTCTCCGGTATCGGCAGCGATGGCGCCCACATCGATGTCGTTCACTGGTCCGTTGAGCCTCCCGCCAACAACCACCCCGGCTCCCGCCAGCGCGCTGGCCATCCCCGATCCAGAGATGGCGTTCACCGACATGGCATTCTCACTGGTCCCGGCGGCGAACGAATCCCTGATGCAGCAACAACCCGAGATGGACCTGGCAGACTTCGGCACCGCGGACCTGCCAGGCGACCTGCTTAATCTGGACAGCTTCGGGGTCGGCGCCGATGGAGCTGTTGCAGACATGACCATGGGCCCGACGGAGGGTGTCGCGAACGCAGGCGGTGACCATGCGAACACCGACAGCCTCGACGCTGAGATAGACACGCTCTTCAACGAGGAAATGGATTACAACCTCGGGGGGATTGGCCTCGATAATAACAATACCTTCGATGATCTGTACTTTGGTGGCAGTGGAGATGACGCCGGGGAGTCGAACGAAACCTACTTTGACCTCTAAGTGCCGGGGGAAGATTGGTATAGTCTGTCAAAAGGCGGTTGACATGGATTTGCATGGAGGCAGGAGTGACGTTTTAACGGTCTTCATGATATAAGCCATCCATACTACTACTATGATTTAAAATGATATATGCTCGAACCAAGAAACGCCAACCTACGAGACCCACAGCACGCCTCCCTCAAGGGCCCTGCGTGACATTCCACATCCCCTTCAGCATGCCCGGGAAGGCCGAGTTCCTCCAGCCCGCCCACGCGCCGTCGAGCAGGCCCCAGCCCTCGTCCTTGTCCACGACGCCGTCCCGGACGTAGTAGCTCCCCTGGAGCGCCCAGACGGCCCACTCGGCGTCGTTGTCGGCCATGTACCCGACCAGGCAGTCGAGGTAGGCGCCGTCGCGCTCCGACAGCCCGTTGCCGGGCCCGCCGCTCATGCCGACGCCGAACTCGCTCAGGAACAGCGGCCCCGTGAAGGCCCTGCCCTGCTCCAGCACGAACCCGTCGAAGAGGCCGTACTCGGCCCGCGACGCCGCGCAGCTGCTGAGCGGGTCCGGGAACGTCACGGTGAAGCTGTACGCGTGGAACTCCCACACGTGCTTGCCGGCCCAGCGCGACGTGTCGAGCGTCTTGGAGGTGCGCAGGTGCGTCAGGTCGGTGGCGGACTGCACGCCCCCCACGATGACGAGCACGTCCGGGTTGGCGGCGTGGACGGCGGCGCCCGCCCGGCCGACCAGGTCGTACCAGTCGCGGCGGCCGTTGAGGTCCTGGAGGAGGAACTCGCGCAGCTCGTTGCGCAGCGACATGGCCACGACGCCCGGGTAGTGGCCAGCCCAGGCGGCCATGGCCGCCAGGCCGGCGAGCCAGTCGGCGGTGCCGAAGTAGCGGCTGTTCCAGTCGTTGTAGCCAAAGGCCGTGTCCCACCAGCCGTTGCCGTCGGTCAGGTCGCAGCACCACGACGCCCGGCTGACGTGGTTGTCCAGCACCGTCATGACGCCCCGCGCCCACAGCGCGTCGACCACGGCGCCGAACACGTCGCGCGTCGTCGTCGCGGCCCCGCCCAGGAACGGGTTCTTGGCCACCGCCCGGGCGTACAAGTCCTGCATCGCCGCCGCAGACACACCCGCCGCGGCGGCGGCGGCGGTGAAGGAGTCGGAGACCTTGAGGTCAGGGTTGAGGGCGTGGTCGATGCTGTAGGTCAGGCGCACGCAGTTGAAGCCCTGGGCCTTGATCCAGTCGGCGAGGTAGTCGATCGACTGCTTGTGGAGGCCCTCGGGCACGTTGGTCTCCATGTGGGCGGCCCAGTTGACGCAGCGCAACTTGACGCGCTTGTTGTCGGCGTCGAGGATCCATCGGCTTGAGGTGTGCAGGGGCAGGGCTTGGCCGAGGACGAGAGGCAGGATGCAGCCCAGAAGGGCGATGAACCGCGAGAGAAGAGCCATGGATATCGTGCGCAGGGACGGCAATTAATACTCGGTGTATAAGGGCCGGAGACTGCCTGAGCGAGTGTGAGAGAGGAATCAATAACAGCAGTATTGGTGATCGGGAGAGAATCACCTGAAGAGTGGACCTCTTCTCCCTCGAGGATTCCTTACGGCGTGAGCTATCGTCATTCACGAGCAGCCACTGGCCCGTAGCGTTGTCACCTAGAGGAGAGGGAAGGCGTGGGGTAGAGAAGAGGAGGGTATAGAGACAGTTAAAGCATGGCTGATGCAGCTTGATGTCATGCTCCAAGGCACCTCGCATGTGCCCGTGCAAGTGGTTCAAAAGGGAGGTGGCATTGCTTTCCCATCCGTATGTAGCCTCAAGGCGAAGACACCTGCCAGCCGTAGAACCCCGTGCCCCGATTCTAGAGCATGGTGATCACCGTTGGCTGGGGATTGGATATCAACGGAATGAACTATAGCTGGAAAGGTGCCTGTACCGTGTGATTGGCCAGAGTAACATTGGTATACACCTACTTCCCTCCAATCGATCAGCCGACGCCGCCACAACCCAGGCACAGATCGCGGATTGGCCGACAGTGATATTCCTCATTTGACGTCTCGCCGGCCAGGGGGCAAGCATCATCCTACTAACCGTCTCTGTCCGTCACGGGCGGTAGTCCCCTGGGCCAGACGCTCGATGACCTTGGGAAAGCTCACGATATTTATTTGATAATGTATCTCTAAGTAAGTCGTAAAGAAATCATTGGCTGACCCCAGAAGTCATCACCGCACTCTGACATAGGCAGTGCAAGCAATTAGTACAGTTTGCCCCCCGGATCTTAAGTCGCACATGCAAGTGCTCTCATAGAAACAAAACAGGACGGTTCCCCGCACCTCCCCGCCATTCAACGATCATCTGGTCCCCGGTAGCGGTCTCGGCCCGACGATCTGTCTCCTCCCCGCGCCGATCCCCTGCCCGCCCCTGTTCTGGCTATCGCCGCTCGCGTACCCGGACCACTGGCTGACGTCCCACTTCCCGCCGACGCCCCCGCCGATGCCGTCGACGCCGTCGCCCGGGCGTGACGCCTTGGCAGTCTGCTTCTGCGCCTCCTCCCACTCGCGCTGCCGCTGCCGCTCCATCTCCATCTCCCGCTCCAGCAGCGACTTGCCCGCCAAGCCGCCCGCCTTTGTCTGCTTCTGGGCCGCCACTCGCCTGTTGTCCTCGGCGTCGCGCTCCGCCGTCCCGTCAAGCTCGCGGGAGTACGTCTGCGGTGGCGCGGCCGCCTGCGGCGCGGGGTAGCGGTCTGTACGTAATGCCGGCGTCGGCGCTTTCTGGGGTGGCGGGGTGGATGCGTAGGCCGCTGGGTCCGGAAGTGGGCGTGAGCCGGTGTGGTGTTTCCTGACCGGGATGATCGGCGGGCCGTCGCCCCCTGTCCTGTGGGTCCTAACCTTGGTCGGGGACGGAGGAGCCACCACAGCCGGGTTGGGCAACGGCCTCGGTGATCGCGGCGGAGCTTCTGGTGGCGGCGCGGCGGATGTTCCGGCCTCTCGTTGATTCTGAGCCTCATCCCATTGCGCGCTGAGAAATTCTCGTTCGTCCTTTGGCCTCCACGAGTCTTGTCGGCTAGGCGGCCGGCTAGGTGGTCGGCTAGTCGGGCGCCCCGGGCGGCTGCGGGAGCGGGCTCTCGCCTTTTTGTCATCGGGTGCTTGATCTCTCCTCTGCGGACGCTCCCGTCTCTCGCGCTCATACTCGGCCTCGCGCTGCCGTGCCTGTTCGAGTTCCTTTTCGAGTTCTTTAACACGACTGCTGTAGTCTCCGTCGTCTCCGGTCCGCTTTGCTGGGGCCCCCTGCTCAGCCTTGTACTGGCTGAGGAACTGCCCACGTAGACGGGCGTCGCTCTTACTCCTAGATCGCTGACGCTCCTGTTCTAATCGGGCTTCCGCCTCTTGCTCCTCCTTGTGCCGGCGCTCCTCCGTAAGCTTCCACTGACGCTCCTCCTCTTCCCACCTCCGCTTTTCCTCTTCCGCTTGCCGGCGCTCCTGTTCCCTGAGCCGTCGTGCTTCTTCTTCCCACCTCCGCTCTTCCTCCAAGCGCGCCCTCTCCTCCTCGGCCTCAAGCTCGGCCCTTCTCCGTCGTTCCTCCTCCTCCATCTGCAGCCGCTGCTGTTCCGCCTCGGCCGCGGCCTCTTTCCGCTTGCGCTCCTTGTCGGCCATGTTCGGGACGTACGGACCGGCACTAGTGATCTGTCGCCTCCCGCCGAACGAGATGCCCAGGTTCCCCTGGCTCGCGCCGCCCATGTACCCGTACTGGGCAATATTCCACGCCGGCGACGTGGCGCCTTCGTGCGCCTTTGTGCTCCAGCTGCTGGTGCCTACAGGCGACCCCGAACTATTGTGACCGGGGCTCTTGGTGGGGCTCCAGCGGCCGGAGCCGGAATCGCCCGTCTTGGAGGCAACGAGGGTCGGAGTAGCTCTACTGTAGGCCGATGACGCGTTGCTGGCGTTTGATATTCCGCGCCCGCGAAAGGCGTCGCTGGACGAGGCAGTCGGCGTCCTTGGTCCCGTCGACTGCGGGCTCAGGACCCCGCCTCGGCCGGAACGCCCCCCGATGGCTGACGGGAAGGCTGACGGATTGATACTGTTGGCTGCGCGGCTGAAGGCGCCGAGACATTGGAGGACTTGGGTTGGGTCTTTTTGCTCGTACAGGTCGACCGTGAGGAACACGTCGTGCTCTTGAAGGTTAAGCGGCGGGGATCGGCAGGCGCGGAGGAAGAGTGAGATGTTTTCCATCTGGACGAATGGCATGGCGGACTTTTTGTATTTCAAGCCGGGGGATGGGACGGCGAGGTTGACCAGCCTGTCGTCGGCGTTTATGGTTAGAGGTGCTGGCGGCAGAGAAGCTACAGGAGACAAGTAGACTCACTTGCATAAGGCAACCCCATCCTTCAGTCCTTCAAGGAAATCGCCTCCCGGTAGACGTTCCCCTAATATTCCTTCGATCCATGATTTGGCTTCGTTCGCGACGGCGGGAGTGTATTTGTCAAGGCGTAACTTGCGCAAGTCCTTGTCCAGGGAAGTGACTGACGCCATGGCGTGATCAATCAACCCTCTCGGTGTTTCGGTTTGGCCGGTTATCGAAGAATCTTGCCCTGCGCAGATGGAAACAGGTTGCTTTCAGTTCAGTTGTCTATGGCGCGGTGGTAGTTGCTAATGGAGGGAGGAGGAATCCAGAAGGTACGGAGTACTGTACCTGCATAAACAACTTTCAACCCCCCGCCCAAACCCAGCCACAACAGTGACGTGGTGGCCGGCACTGTGGCTGGGGCCCAGCGCTGATGCCGGTGCCACACCTATTTTCAACTCCCTACCTCTTTCCAAGCTCCGACATCCCACGCTATCAGCCAAAAGGAAAGAGGTTCCTGTTCCACCCCACCTCGCTCTTGCTTCCAATGTTTCCGGACAGCCGCCAATCTCGTCGCAGATGTCACTGAAGCAGACCTCGTCGTTTTTCAAAGCATGGCATAAGTGGAAGACGCTGCGCCTTCCCTGGCGCCGACAAATCCTAGCAGGTACAAACCCCAAACCGCTGCCACCATTCACTCCCCTCCCCTCCCCGTCCCCAAGGAAAAGCAACCACACCTCCCCACAACAACTAACCACCACCACCACCACCCCCAGGCCTCGACCTACAAGGCAACACCTACTGGGAATTCCGCGACGCCCGGACCTCCTCCCCGGGCGCCGCCGGCGCCGAGACCACCCGCGCCCGCCGCATAGTCCGGTACCCGCCGCGCACGCACCCCTCCGACGTCGCCGTCCCGCCGGCCTGGCACCAGTGGCTGCGGCACACGCGCTCCGCCGCCCCGACCCTCGACGAGCAGCACGCCGACGCCGCGCGCCAGCTCCGCATGAAGGCCCTCGCCGCGCAGGCGGACGCCCGGTGGGCCGCCGCGGCTGCGGCCGACGGGGCGCCCGGTAAGGGGGCCGAGGGTCAGGCGGCGCCGGCGCCGGCGACGAAAAGTCGGGTGGGGAGCCGGGAGGGTGGCGGGCACGCGCCGGGGGTGTCGCCGGCGGATGCCGCAGGCGCAGGTGATGCTGGCCGGGTGGATGCGGCTGGGGATAGGGGGCAGAGTTGGCGGAAGATGCAGGAGGAGGAAAAGGTGCGGGCGGCGGGGCCTGGCGATCCGTGGAAACGGGCGAGGGGACCCAGCGAGAAGTGGCAACCCAAAGGGTGGGATCCTTCTGGCGCGTCGAAGCAACGATGATGCGGCAGCTGGGCGCGAATGGCCCCTGAATATGATTCGCAAGAAGAATGAAGCTGCTGCTTGGTGTATATTATTGTAACTGGTAACCAGTAAAAGCAATGCGTTCTAGATTACGCAGACTATGAAGTCTAAGCGGGATCTTCTTCATTAGCTTCGATTCTTCGCCTGAAGAAGTGACTAGACAGTCGTGAAATCCTCTCCCAACGCCTCCTACTTGACCCACAAGCACGCCCATCATAAAAACCAAGATCCCCTCTAACAAACTAGCGCCAAGAAAACCCAACGGACCAAACCGTCCCATCATCCGTCCCGAGTACAACAATAGGGGCAGACACACCCTTCGTCTTTCGTATCAAGACTTGATTTCTTCAAACCTCGTACAAACAGATTCGACAGATTCGACAACCGAACGGAGCAAGCGGCAAGTCCGCCCCCCGTATCGTTATCCCTCCCGCCAGTCGCCTCTCCTGGTCAACAAACTTCCACACAATCCGACACTTCCATCATATCCAGGATAATCTGCAGGTTCTGGCTCGAATTGTCCAGTACTTGCCTCGCCCATTTCTCGGCAGGGTCGACCGACTTGGCGCGGCCATTCTTCTTGGACCTCGTCTTTTCGTTTCGCGCCTGGATGCCTGCCTCGACAGCCTTGCGGAGCCCGGTGGAGTATTCCATGTCGGTGTGCATCCACAGGAAGCGGACCATGTGTTCCAGCACCAGAGACAGCTTCGCGTTATCCTCGGCGAAGATCTTGTTCGCCGCGTAGGGCAGGAAGCAGCACTCCAGTATCTCGATCGACACACCGTTCTTATCGTCTGTGTCTGGGTCTACGGAGCGAGGGTCCGGGTGCGTGGGGAGAAGCTTGTCGATGATGTGGCGCAATAAGGATATGTAAGCCTCGTTCTCGAGGGGCGTGGTATGGGACGCGATGAAGAGGGAAAACATGTCGAGGGGAAGGCCCCTGACGGAGGTGGCGAACTTGTCGTAAAACTCGTCGAGGGGCGCGAAAGGATTCGGGAGATAGAAACATGCGGCCGACAATAGGGAGAACAAGCGGAGCCGGATTTGGACAGACTCGGCCAGAGCCGGGCTTGTGGCGGGAGAAACACAGTCGTCTTCCTTGTTTGGTCTCCCCCTCCTCCGTGGACCCGGCTTCGTCGGTGTAGGGGGGTCCTCAGGCTGTGACGACGAGAAGACGTCGTCGTCATCGAGATAGTCTCCAAACTGGCCATGCTCAAGGTCCAACGTCTGTGTTCGCTTCCGCTTGTTCTTTGAAGGTGTTAAAGTCTCGCTTCCAAACACCTCCTTGTAGACTGCTCCATCGACCGTGGTCCCATCTGCGAAGGCGAGGAGAGCCCGCAAGATTTCTCTCAGTGGGTTTTTTCGCTCTCTGCGCAACGAGCCCACATACATCATGAGTATGCTGTCCTCAAGCGACGGGAACTCGCGCTCACTCCCTCCGCCGCGGGATTCGTGCCTCTCCATGTCAAGCCGATACCTCTCGTCCCAATCAGCCTCCATGATCTCCAGGATGCATTCCAGCCAGGCCTTCCAATATCGCCATCTATGCGGATGGGCCGCGCTGCAGTGGAAGGCCCACCCCAGGGTCACCCAGAAATCCGGGGCGCTCGACCAGATGCCCAGCTCGTTGGCGAATTTCCCATCAATACGGTCCTCGTCGGGGCCATGGTCGCCGCCGTCGTGTCCTAGACCCCCCCGCCTCGCACTCCTAAGAGACCCGCCTTGGAACTCGAACGCTGCGCGCAGCTTCGCGTTCACAGGTCCAACGGTGGCGCATAGGTTTCGTAGATATTGAAGAGCATGGGAGGAGATTTGAAGTTCGCCTGGCTCCTTGGAGCATGATGTGTGGGAGGGATGAATGGCGAGTGTGCTGAGAAGGGAGATTTGGGCCGGGGGGGGGACGAAGGCAGGCTTGCGAATGGCCGAGTCCTTCCTCGCGCTGCTGGCAGAAAGCAGAGTGTCGAGTAATTGGATGGCAGAGCCGACTGTTTAGCAATAGTTAGAAAGCATTGAAGGTTTTGAGTGGAATTGATGGCAGTCTTACATAGTCTTTCCTCGAGATGGATCTGGCAGTGCTCCTTCAACTCATGGGGCACTTGCCTGGCATCACGGTAGGACAACTTTACTGGTGCCTCATCGGGGCTACTGATATTCGTAACATCACCAGCTCCAGGGGGAGAAGTTGCCTTGGCAGTGTAGAAGGAAGATGGAGATGAGATATTTGACAGTGTTGAGATAGGTGAAGTTAACGACATCTTCTGTTAAGAATCTTCAAGACAGGATTGCCTTTTACATTGTCGCGTCACGAAATACAGACGTGCAGTGTAATGGTGGCGCACCAAAAATTCTAGGCTGGATTTCGCGTCGCGGGGTTACCTTTGGAGAAAGCTTAAGGGGACCTCACTCTGCAAGTTCACCAATGATAGGTATTCACAAGGGGCCGTCATAGTTGGAATTTTGTCTAGAAACCATGCCAGAATAGGCAAAGCAACCCCCCCATCTAACCTTAAATCTAGCCCCTCCGTGTGCACAACGTGCGACCCGCACTGTGCAGACCAACCAGAAAGTGCGCCCCTTCCCCTTTACTCCTACCAATTTGCCAGTGAATGAGTTCCTCCCTGCCCAGCCACAATCGATCCTGTGGCGCCCAACGTGTGTTCAACGTGCTATTCGCACTGTGCCGATGGGGGTGAAGATAAATTGAAACGGCGCCGGCGCCAAGTTTCGAGGCCGCTCAGTTCTGTTCCAGCCCCCGCTGGTTCTCCCTCCACGTTCTGCGGAGGATCCGGAGATCCAGGAGCATCTGGACCAGCTCGTGCTTCTTCAGCGCCATGAGGTCGCCGAATGAGTCACCGCCGTGCCGGACCATGATGTCCGGGAAATCCGCGACCCGGGCGCCGAGGGCTAGGCAGTCCTGCTTGATGGTGTTGAGGCCATCGCTGGCCTCGATGATGCCGTTGGCGAGCACGGTCTTGTTGTATCGGCCGACCTTGATGGGGTCGACCTCGTCCTGTTCGGCTGTCGTGGGGTTGTGAACCCCGTGGCTGTTCGCCCTATGGTCCCTGAGGGCGTCGTTTCTTGGGAACTCCATGTTGCAGATGTCGCACGTGAAGGTCCGCCTGTTCACCCCATGACGAGTGGCCCTGTGCCGCGTCAGGGCCCTCTCGGCAAACGAGTCCTGGCACTCGGGGCAGATCGCGGTGCGAGAGCTTTGAGCAGCACGACCAGGAGCAGGAGCCGGAGCGACAGGTGCTTGTGCGGGAGGAGCTTGTGAAGAAGAAGGAGCGCTATTACTCGGATGCTATGTCAGCTTCATCCTGATGTGGGAACTTCTTTTTCAAGGGCACTTACGAAGAAGCCATCGTGGTGGCTATGGCTTGTGGTGGTCCTTCTTGTTGGTTGGGGTGGGAAAAGTTTTGAGAGCGAGGTGGAAAATTTGACCTTATTTATAGTTGGGAGAACGTCGGCTAGTGAGCGAAATGGGCCTAGGATCGGAAGTGAATCACTGCAAGATGGAATCTGCCAATCTGTCCTATCGTGGAGGGAGTGAGTAGGTGAGTTGGTGGCAAGGTTTCATCTACTTACCAATGGGAGGACGCTGGCCGGAAAGCAAAGTAGTCCCCGGGACACAGTGAATCACGATAGGGGTTCCAGCCTCTCGTATCGTCGTAGTTGAAGAAGAAGTGAGTGTAATCCAAGAGCTTCCTCTATTGTTACTGGAAAGTGAACCAGGGGACACAATCCGAGTGAGCCACAATAGGGTGCCATCCCTATTGTCGATGTCAAGATAGGGTCAGAGTTGGCCTCGTTCCCCTTGCTGCCGTAAAGTGACTGGCTTTTCTGCATATATGTCGTCTAGATATATCTAGCTCCTATCTTCTGTCACAGCCTCGGGTATGCCATCGTAGTTATTCATAAACTGTCATGGCATGTACATCACAATGACTCAACGGACCAGAAGAGCCCATCAGCGGTGTTGTGTCACTACAATTTATTCAGGATATCATGTAGTCCAACTCCAAACATTACTTCGCCGTGAGTTTGTCCAGCCCTGTCAATATGGTGACCATACATCGACAGCCAAGAACAGTAAGCCCAGCAACACGACTCACCACTCCACCCCTCTCTATCCCACAACGCGCAACATCCCCCCATCTACCCATAATAATCCAACCCCAACCCCAGCCCCTCGCACTGCGGCAGCTCCCTAAACGGCGCCTGATAGCTCGGCCAATCAAACACCCTCATCGTCAACTCCCCAGCCCTGCTAGGCTCCCACCTAGCAGTCTCGTCGGCGGCCGCGAACCCTCGCGCGGCCAGGAACGCCGCGTCGGGGTTCGGGTCTGCGGAGCGCGCAAACGCCGCAAACGAGTCGAGCGTGAGGCGCGACAGGTCGGCGTCGGCGCCGCCGTCGCGGTCGGGCATCCCCTGGCGGGCGAGGTTGCCGAAGACGTAGTACAGCTCGCCCGAGTGGCAGCGGAAGTAGGGCAGCGAGGGGTCGCCGTGGGGCCGGTCGGGCGTCCGGGGCGGGTCGCACACGTCGGTGCCCGGCCAGCCGGCGGTCTGGTAGGAGCGGCCGAACTCGTAGAAGTAGACTGAGGGACCCAGGCGGCCGGTCTCGGTGCCGCGCTTGACGGTGGCTTGGTCGATGCAGCGGAAGATGCCGTCGGTGGCGAGGCGCGCCGTCATGTTGTAGAGGTTGAGCGTGGCGTTGGCGCCCGCGGGGATGGGGAAGAGGTCCGCGGGCGGGGCGTCGTAGCCCCACATGGCGAGGTACTCGCTCTCGTTGGTGGTTGTCGGGAAGAGGATGAAGGGCGCGCCGTCGTCGCGCATGCCGCCCATCATGACGTCGACGGGGAGGCGGGGACCGTCGAGCTGGAGCTCGTCCGTCGTCAGGTAGGTGCCGTCGACGACGAGGAAGCGGCCCATGTCGGCCAGGTTGGCCAGGGTCGTCGCGTCGACCGCGCGCAGGCATTCGACCTGGGAGGCCGCGGCCGTGCAGTTGGTCTCGTCGAGGATCGCGCCCGCGATCGCGTCCACCTGCTGCTTGATCGTGTAGTACTTGCTGTACGTGGTGCCGTAGTTGATGCCTCCCAGGTTGCTCATCTGGATGGCGCCTGCGAACTTGCCGACCGCCTTTGGAGAAGCCATCAGGGCCCGCACCGACGAGGCGCCGGCCGACTGGCCGAACACGGTGATCCTATCGGGATCCCCCCCAAAGTCCTGGATGTTGGCCCGGACCCAGTCGAGCGCGTTGATCTGGTCCGCAAGCCCGAAGTTGCCGTTCGTCACGCCGTCGTCCAGGGCCAAGAAACCCAGCGTAGCGACGCGGTAGTTGATGACGACCAGGACGACGTCACCACGGGAGGCGATGTTGCCTCCGTCGAAGAGCGGATCGCTACCCGTGCCGGTCGCGAAAGCGCCGCCGTGGATCCAGAACATGACCGGCTTAAGACTGCTCTTCCTCGGCTTGCAGTCCGGCTTAGGGAGGTACGGAGTCCAGACGTTGAGGAAAAGACAGTCTTCAGACCCGCCGCTGCCGCCTTGCATACACTGGGGGCCAAAGTCCAGCGCCGAGACAGTCTTTCCGGAGCCTTTGTATGGCACCGAGTAGGAAAACCGCTTGGGCTGCGGCGCATACCGGATCCCCAAAAACCGGAAGCTCAACCTATCGCGGAATCTGATGTTGCACGTTCAGTCATGGGCATCTTTTTGTGGATTGCGGCAGAGCCAGGACTTATACGGACCCGGTGTAGTCCTCGTTGTTCGAATGCACCTTGACTTGCCATCTCTCACTGGTATCTTGCACGCTCTGGTTCGAGAACGGGGCAGACTGCGTGCACAGAGCCGGCAGGCGGAGACCGGAATCGACAAAGGTGACACTGCCAGAGGATCCAATTGCTCGAGCCTTGTCTTCCGAGGAGGCAATCCAGAACTGCGACGCGTCGTCGGCCTTCTGCTGGTACTTGAGATAGTCGAGGTTCACCTGGATGCTCGCGGTCCCGAGCTCAGGGGACCAAAGTTGCTCCCCCAATTCTTCACAGCCAGATGCAGCATCCTCGAGGGATCGGCGGCCCAGAAGTATCACGGCGGAGCTTGCCGAAGGGCTACTCGTACCTATTCCCAAGCCGTTAGCTTTTGCCCCAGGAAAGGACGCGTGTTCAGCATCGTTCCACGTACCTTGGAGGTCATTGTTGATCAAGATGGAGAGATCTGACCCCAGACTCTTGGGAGAAGGGGTGGCACCCGCAGCAAGGGTGGCCCAGAGGACAGCAGTGCGCATCAGGAGAGCCATGGCAGGAATAGGATATCCAAATGGCAAGAACCGCCAAGGAAACAGCGATGCTTGACTTCACATTTATACCATCCCGCCAGGCAGAGTCGGACCCATTTCAAGTTCCCCAGGTGTCACCCCGTTCGCTAATCTCCGTCACTAATTGGGGACCACTAATTGGGGAAGGGGAGGGAAATTCCTGGTTCAAAAGTCCACCGGTTGCAGGCATTCTAGTGTAGGAATAAGTGCAGCGAGTGGTTACATTGCATAGGCTAAATTGAGGGTGTGCGTGGGTTGGGTCGACCTCGTGTGGGGGAAGTTGGGGCAAACAATTGGGGAAAATGCTTCAAATACCAAAGCAACCGGAGCAATGGCCGCAGTCACGACAGAATATCCTTGTCCGTCGGCTCCATCAGGAATAGCCCACCAAAGTATTAGAGGGGATTCCGCTGGTCCAGGTCATCCTCAAGTCCAGGATGCACATCCTGAAGTCCAGGATGTACGGAAACCGGGCACACGATACGAGAACTAAAGCATCATCCGGGCCCGTCCCAGTGGATAATATCAGTGATCCTCCGGCAAAAAAGAAATTCACGGCACCCTCATCTCCTGGCCCGACTCAACTGAACCCACAAGTCCGGCTTCTTCCATACCAAGTAGGCTTTCATATGTCTCATATCATCACCAACGGCCCAGAGGCCGTTCTTGCGCGCCATTTCCGCACCCCTGGCTGGCTCGATATCGAAGCTCCAAAGCAGGTGGCAGATAATCAGTCGCTGCTCGATGTAGGACAGATTCTTCCCGATGCAGCCCCGCGGTCCGTAGCTGAACGGCTGCGAAGCCTCCTTTTCGTGCCGCGGGAACCTGGCTCTCTCCGACTCGAACCAGCGCTCGGGGGCAAACACAAGCGGCTCGCTAAAATTGAGTGGTAGGTGGGTTGCGGCCCAGGGGGAGACGGACACGGTGGTCTTGGTCGACGAGGTCAGCAACAGGCGTCGGGGGGGGGGGGGTCAACACGGGCTGGCTGGACGGCATGGTGACTTACTCCGCCCGGAACCCAACGTCCATCAACCATGGCCCCCTCTGATGGAGTTACTCGGCAGAGGTTTGCCGGCACAGGAGGGCATACCCGGAAGGTCTCACTGATACAAGCGCCGAGATACGGTAGGTCCTTAACCGAGTTCCATGTGATGTCCTCAGCAGAGCTGAAAGCTCCCCGGATTTCCCTCACCAACTTCTCATAAGCCTCCCTATTCGTGAGCATAAGTGATAGCCAAGCGGTGAGCATAATGGCCGTTGTGTCGCTCCCGGCTCCGCTGCCAAGCGTGTCAGCAAACCAGCCCTCTCAGTAAGGTGCAGTATAGGTGGTGTAGGGTTCAAGCCCATCGGGCAGCTCACATGAACAGCGCCGAATTCATGATGATCTCCAGTTCCGAGAGAAGCGACTTTGCCTCATTGTTCTGCAGTATGTAGTAGATGAAGTCCTTGTGGTCCCTGTCCTTGTCTGCAAACCGCCGTCTGGTCTTCTGGGTGCTGTTGGTGAAATGGAGTATCCTCCACTTCCTGTAAAGACCTGGGATGAGCCACTTAGCCATCTGCGCCTGCAGGAAGGTGCCGACGCCGGCGACACGCCGGGTGGCCTGTTCGAAGGTGCCTGCAATAGCGATGTGGACCACGCTCGTCGACCATTCCGTCTCGCTGCCAGCGTCTAAGCAGCCGAACGGTTCGGCGAAGCACAGGTCGCCAATGATGTCGAAGGCCGTGTAGGTGAACCACGCAGCCATGTTTGCCGGCTGCGAACCATCAGCCAGCTCTGCCAAGGCTCCAATGAGTTGGTCGACATATTTCTGTATCAGTGGCTCCTGCTGAAGGAGAGCAGTGTTGGAAAAGGGGTAGGCGAATGCTTTGCGCTGGCGCGCATGGTCGGTTTGCCTTGCTAATGTCAGGGCAGTCGCCGATTGCCCTGGAGGAAGACCGCCGGCCTGGAGAGGAGACTTTTCCATGTCCCCTTTTCCTCGCTGATTTCACAGACAGAAAGACAGGACCAAGTCAGAAATACAGTTGCCGCAACCGCGCATTCCGGGGGGTGTGGGGTGGAGGAAGGGAACCGACCTTGTTTCCATAGATGTCGTCCCAGGCATTTGCGCCGCAGAAGATGAGCTCGTTCGGAGAGACACGCACCACCGGTCCTTGAACGGGAAATCAGCATCCAGACTCTAGGCATTATCTGAGGCCCCCATGTCCCACTACGAGGCAACAGTACCATATTGCTCATGTAGCCGTCTGTGATAGGCATGCTGCCGCCCGCTGATGAGGTGGCGCGCTTCGGGGATTTCAGAAACGGCATTAAACCACGGCCCGGGGAAGCTGGAGAGCGGGTGGAAGAGGAGCCGGCGACCGAGGACAAGCAGCACGAGAGTAGCAGCCTAATTCGAGCTTCAGGACACGTTATCTTTCAGGAGTGACCACCTCAGGGTCACTTCATCAGCCCTGCTTACCAAGAACAAGGCTGCCTGCAGGACAAGGGACGAGCCTGTCGTCCTATCCATAAGGGGCAACGATATCATTGTCGAGAAAACCTAACTGCTGCAAGGCAAGAGGGGGGGAAGAGGACGAGGTGCGGGATAAAACGATAAAACAATAAACCCCCATGGTGATAACCCCCCCCCCAGCGAGCTGCTGAATTCGCTCGCGAGTGGGGGTAGACTTGTTCCGAGTTCCAAGTTGCTGGTGCATTGGGAATTTGGTGTGTTCTAGAATAGTGGGCCTATTGCTACCCAGAGTCCCAGACACGCCATCACGCACATATACAGATCCATGGGCGACGTGTTTTTGGTACAGATGGGGCTCGTCGCGGAAGCCGGAACGCTCCTTAGCGGCTCGCCCGTCTGGGGTTCCATTTGCTGATGGCAAATGGCAATGGGATATCCTCCTGCCCTGGTAGGCTGTGGTAGCTTCGTAGCTTCGTGGTGACTTTCAGCGATGCCTGCTGCAGGCAGGGGCTGTAGTCACGGCCATAACCATGACACATTTCAGGACCAGAACATTGGTTGAGTGAGTTGATTGTAAGAGCAGGGCGTGAGAGGTTGACATCCTCTGACGAGGAGTTTTCTCAACATCTAGGAGGGTGGGCTGGTTCTCGCTGAAGGTGACGAGTCTCACTTCAGCTCCATGCACGACCACTTCCAGCCATCGTCATTTGCAATATTCGCCGAGCATCAGTGCAATTTGTATTTGCACGAACCAACCGGTGCTCTGCTCACCGCGGTGATCAGTGATCAGTGATCACCGCGATCGCCGTCTCCCGGAGTGTCCGGCGGTGCCCGGCAAGTCACCGGCCAGGAGCCCAACAATATGCACGCCTGTCCATATGCAACACATTTAAGATGCGACACGCGGTTGCCGACGTTGTACTGCATCTGCAGGATGCAAATTTGCAGAAAGCACGGACAACCGCGGTCTGTATTATTCGTTTATTGTATTGGTTAGGTAACCACCTAGCCAACAGTTTGCTAATCCCAGCAATCGCGTGGGCAGATGGCAGGGCACCCGAATTTCCCACGTTGTTTGCAGGGAGATTTGAGATCTGCGATCTGCATCGTCCGTCTTTCGCCAGCAGGAATCTTCAACGGAAGCAAATTCTGTGAATCGCCCCTTTTAGCGACGACGCCTAGCTTACGAGGCTGCGGTGAAGACTTGGTTGAAGACTGCCGGATATTGCCCATTTGATGACGCCGGTGCTAACAAGCTACTGGAGCAACGCTGGGGTCTAAAAAGCTCACGCAATCACACAATACCGCGCAAACAAAAACGCCGAGAGATCTTGTTTTCCCCGCGTTTTGCCTCGCCGACTGTCGGTCTGTCAACCATCTCCAAGGCGTCTGTGTCCCTTCGCTCTCGGCTTTTAGCCTTCCCCGAACGCACTCAGGGGGTTCTAAAGAGGGAAAGTCCCACTTAGTCGGTATCTTCGGAGTGGATTGTGCCCGCAAGCCTCATCGCCGCCGATCAGCTTCAGCTTGGTCCCCGAGAGTGAGCCCTGAGCCCTGAGCACCACGAGTCACGGCGTTTCGTTGCGGAGGGACAATCCTTCGTCTACCTACTGCGTGCAACGTACCCACCAACGTATATTTATATCTGATTTATACCTTGATTTGCAATGGAAATGGAGCCCTTCTCGCCCGAGGTCCCGCCGTCGGCGTCCAGTGGTGCGTCCCCGACACACTCGAACGAGGATGGGGCGGGGACGGCGACCAAATCGCCGGGCACGTCGGGGACCACCGATAACAGGAATGCAGGCCCACCACCGCCTTCTGTGCCTGCGGCCTGTCTCGCCTGTGTAGGTTCCAGGTTCCTTTTATGTTGTGCATGTCCCAATGTCAGCCGCCGACTCAACACAGTAGTGCTGACATGTGTGCTCTCCTCGGCGAATAGAGATCGAAGCATCTGAAATGTGACGGCTCAACTCCCTGCTCCCGCTGCACGGCTTCCAGCTCGGAATGCGTCTACGTCGCCTCCCGCCGGGGCTACAAGGGCCCGCGAAGGAATACCGCCGCAAATCCCAACAAGCGGCACGCATCGTCGTCGCCTCCGGCCTCCACGGGCACCGCCGACAACTGCCCGATGCTGCTCGGCGCAACCCCGGTCTCGCTGCCGGCATCCACCATCTCCGCGTTCAGCCCGGCCATCGTGCTTCCGGACACCCAGCCGCCCTCCCCCTTCACGACGAACCCGTCATTGTCAAATATCCAGTTGTACCGGAACCCCTTTGCCACGGCAGTTAACGGGTCCAGAAACCTGACCCTTGCGACAAACCCGGCCCATGCCACTGCGCCGCCAGCTTCAAGCCTCCCGGAGCGGTGCTTCGATGCCTTCTATCACTATTTCCACGCCGGCCATCCTTTCGTGCTGCCAAAGGAGGCGTTGCTGCGCATCATGAAAGATGGCACGACAAAACTGGATGCTCTCATCGCCGCCATGCGTTACATTGGCTCGTTGTATGTCGACGCCGGCCCTGCCCGCGCTCACTATCTTGACGAGGCTATTCGGTTATGCTACCAGCCCACCACCCCCAAGGATGGCTTCCTGGTCCAGGCACTCCTGGCCATCATCGTCGGGCTGGACGGCAGTTGCGAGCAGGAGAGGGCGCGGGAGCTCCTTTCCGACTGCGAGCGGATCGCCCTCGAGATCAACCTCAACACACGGCCGTTTGCCGCAATGCACGGCCGAGGAAACCCGGTGCTCGAAGAGAGCTGGCGCCGCACGTGGTGGGATCTCTACGTCTGCGACGGCATGATTGCCGGCGTGCATCGCGTGACCAACTTCCTACTCTTCGACATTGCGGCCGACGTAGCCCTCCCGTGCGAGGAACATCAATATCTGTCAGGGGTAAGACCTTCGCCCGACGTAGCGTCACAATCGCAGCCATCTAGATACTCACGCACGGCCGAACAGGAGATACCGCAGCCAATGTACATTGAGGATTTTGATGATCAGCTCTTCTCCGGCGAGGAGCGTCCTTTCTCGTCCTTTGCGTATCGCATCGCTGCGGCACGGAATCTTGGCCGATTCATGCGCACACCAACCACGATATTCCCGGGAGACGAGAATGTCGCCAAAGTAGAAGCTCTCCTCACCAACTGGCGCATCCACCTCCCAGAGTCCAAGAGGTACAATATCAACAAGAACTGCCAACTCGACGAGATGATGTTCCAGGCGCATTTCA
This sequence comes from Phialemonium atrogriseum, assembly GCF_030411735.1. NCBI lineage: Eukaryota > Fungi > Ascomycota > Sordariomycetes > Cephalothecales > Cephalothecaceae > Phialemonium > Phialemonium atrogriseum. Next base: position 452,656 of record NW_026848146.1, read on the forward strand.
TCACTTTTGCGTAAGTCCTTCCCAATGCCCGGGAACTTAGTTTTCATGCCGGTCTTTCCAGTTCTGACGTTTCGGTGATAGCTGCACCATCATGCTCCACCAACCGCTGTCGCAGCTCGATTCGTCCCCAGCACGCTCCGTGACATCTTGCGCACCTCACCGTCAGGTCGCCAGCGGGCAGGACTTCAACACGCACACGCAGTTCACCATCACGGCCGCCTACGAGATCAGCAAGATGATCACCCAGCCCGTGCCGCTGCTCAGCCACACCCACTTCTTCACGTGCGTCGTGACGCTGTCGTCGATCGTGCACCTGTCCAAGTGGGCGCTCTACTTCATCCAGGACGAGGACGACCTCCGGCAGCAGATCCGGCTCAACATCGGCGCGCTCGGCAAGCTCAGCAACGTGTGGAAGGCCGCCAACACGGCGTGCGTCCAGGTCAAGGGCGTCGCCCAGGAGATCTACCGGGCCAAGAAGGCCCAGCAGATCAACCCGGCCTTCTGGGTCGGCTTCACCCAGGAGCAGATGATCACGTCGCTGAACGCCGACGAGGGCATCATGAGCGAGTTTGACGGCATGGGCATGCTGTCGCAGGTGACTACGGCGCCATGAGAGGAGGAATGAAGGTATGACTCGGATTTTAAATGATTGGGCCTATTGGGAGAGGGGGGGGGGAGGGGGATGGCGGAGGGATAGGGGGAGGCGCACAGGTAGGAAGGAGGGAAAGGAGCTCAATCAACATAGGCTTGTCTCGGTTGAAGGGGATGGCCTACAGAGCCGTTCAAAGAACGCGGATATTATAGTTGGATTTAATGGTTCGATCTTCGAGGACTCTGCGTAAAGGAAAAGCGCGGCGTTACTGTGGACTGTAGGCGGGGGACTAGGACACGCTCTGCTCTCCCTTGACCGGCCGGCTCAGGCTTTGTTGCCATGCCGATTTTAAAAACAAAGTTTTTTTTTTTTTAAAAAAAAAAACCGTCTTATAAGCTGCTCGCCTGCAGTTCTTCAGGTTTCGGGCCATCTCTCCTTTATATACAGAGTTCCAATGGCGTTGGTCCAACATCTTTTAGCCTCTGCAGGCGTCAACTAGCCGTCAAATTGCCCGCATATGCCCGTCTTGTTTAACTGGATTAACCCTAATATTACTGCATAGTAACGATTTCAACATGTGCGTTAGTATAAAGCCAAGACGGGCGGCCCGCAAGTCGAAAGAGATTGTTTATTAGTAACAGTCTGGCAGTTTGCAGGGTTCCCCGAGCAATCAAAATCAGCGGGCGGCGGCCACCTCGCCGACCTGTGGACCATCAGAAATAAGAGAGGTTTCACTTCGGCGACTTGAACAGCGCGCCAAAACGAGGGAGATCCTTCGGACACCAATGGTGTTCGAAACGGTTAAAGCCCGACAAGGGCAACTCAATTGCCGCAGGGCAAGCTCATTAGCTGACCTGTAAGAATGCCTTGGTGTTTTGGGGGTTTCAGATGGATCGCCGCAATGCGCGCTTACACCCTCCACTGACCCGGGGAACAGATGCCCAGAATAGCCCGATGCAACCACACATGACGCTCCTTTTGCATCGATGAAGACAGTGGGGGGTGGTTAAAGCATGCCCGCATGCGTTTCCTAGGAGTGAATAAAAGATGGCGTGTCCGCAGCTTCGCCGTCCTGGGCCCGAATCTCCGGGCTCATATCGGGCACTGTACTGACTGACTGAGCCTGGCTTCGTTGAAAAATAAGGAATTCGTCGTGTCTTAATGTCTTATCCCTCTCAATTCAAGGATCTAGACACGTTGTGAAAGAAAAACCGTCTTTGTGCTCGTCTCGGAAGCTGCATCCGTCTGGTCTACTCTCTTACGCCTCAGTATCGTACGAGGTCTCGTCAAAGACGGGTAGAGGAGTTGATCTGAGCAGAGACCCGCCCCTGAAGTCTGTATCCTCGGCCATTCGCCATGCCACTTACCAATGCATCCTCCGAGTCGACAGACGTCGAGCGAGGTCCCACGAGCGCGGCAAATGTCGATATCGAGAAACAAGCCGTTGCAGAGGCCCACCTCAAGAACACAACTGTCCAGAACGTCTCGTGGAGGGGAGTCACAGTTACCGTCAAGGACAGGATCACAAAACAGCCCAAAACCATCGTTGAGAATATCGAGGGCATAGTCGAGGCCGGTATGCTTCCCCACTTTCCTAACGCCCAAGCCTGCCTCCCTCCCCCTCAAGACACCCTCCTCTAACCCTTCCAACCCCCCGACCAGGCGAGATCTGCGCCCTGATGGGCCCCTCAGGCTGCGGCAAGACGACTCTCCTCAACGTCCTCGCCTCGCGACCAACAGGCGCCCGCCACGCCGAGGGCACCGTGCTAGTCAACGGCTCTCTCCCGCCGCGGGCCGTGTTCCGGTCCCTGAGCAGCTTCGTGGAGCAGGAGGACGCGCTGACAGGGGCGCTGACGGTGCGGGAGACGCTGGCGTTCGCGTCGCGGCTCGCGACCCGCAGCGGCGGGCCCGGGCGCGCCGCCCGCGTCGACGGCCTGCTGCGCGCCTTCGGGCTGGCCGACCAGGCGGACGCCATCGTCGGCACGCCGCTGCGGAAGGGCATCAGCGGCGGCCAGAAGAGGCGGCTCGGCGTCGCGAGCCAGCTCATCACGGGGCCCAAGATTTTGTTCCTCGATGAGCCGACGAGTGGCCTCGACTCGGCTGCTAGCTGGGAGGTTGTCAACTACCTCAAGGGCGTCGCGAAGCGGAATAATGTAAGGACGGAGTTTTTCCCTTGGTTAGGAAAGAAGTCTGCTAACACCTACCCCCGCAGCTCATCGTCATAGCCAGCATCCACCAGCCGAGCACCTCGACCTTCAACCTCTTCGACAAGCTCCTGCTCCTCTCCTCGGGCAGGCCCCACTACTTCGGCCCCGTGTCCGACGTGGCCCCTCACTTCGAGTCGCTCGGGCTCCCCGTGCCCCTGCACACCAACCCTGCCGAGTTCCTGCTGGACCTCGTCAACGCCGACTTCAGCGGCGGCGGGTCTGCGCCGCAGCGCCTCGACGACATGCAGCGCGCGTGGGCCGCCTCCGACCGTGCCAGCCAGCTGTCAGCCGCGGTGGCGGCGGCCGAGGAGCGCGGCGGCGGCGGCGGGCCGGAGGCGGAGGCGGCGCTCCTCGCGTCGGCGGGGACGGGCGAGAGGCGCCCGCGGTGGGTAGGGCGGACGGCGACGCTGCTGCACCGCAGCTTCGTCAAGAGCTACCGCGACGTGGTGGCGTACGGGATCCGGCTGGCCATGTACACGGGCCTCGCGGTGATGATGGGCACGGTGTGGCTGCGGCTGTCGACGGAGCAGTCGTCCATCATCCCGCTGACCAACGCCATCTTCTACGGCTCGGCCTTCATGTCCTTCATGGCGGTGGCGTACGTACCGGCCTTTCTCGAGGACCGCCAGCAGTTCGTCAAGGAGCGCGCAAACGGCCTGTACGGCGCCGCCGAGCTGGTCGTGTCCAACTTCCTCGTCGGCCTCCCCTACTTGTTCCTCTTCTCGGCCGTCTTCTCGGCCCTCTCGTACTGGCTGTCCAACTTCCGCCCCACGGCCGCCGCCTTCCTGACCTGGATCTTCTGGCTGTTCCTCGACCTGCTGGCCGCCGAGTCGCTCGTCGTCCTGGTGACGGCGCTGTTCCCTTCCTTCGTCGTCAGCCTCGCCCTCGTCGCCTTCGCAAACGGCCTCTGGATGTCCGTCGACGGCTTCATGGTCAGCCCCGAGGTCCTCAACGCCTTCTACCGATACGTCTTCCACTACTGGGACTACCAGAAGTACGTCTTCCAGAACATGATGATCAACGAGTTCGCCGGCCGCTCGTACGAGTGCGCCCCCGCCCGCGACCCGGCGCCCGGCTCGCCGGGGTGCACGTGCATGTTCGTGACGGAGCTGGCGGGCCAGTGTAGGATTGCCGGCCAGGGTGTGCTGGACCAGTACGGCTACGAGCCGGGCCACATGGGGAGGGACGTCGGGATCATGATGGGCATCATCGCGGGTTATCGCATCGCCGGGTGGATTGCGCTGACGTTGAGGAAGTAATTTCCCGGGAGGGGGAGGGGGAGCTTTGTTGGCGAGCGAGAGGCGCTCATCGAAGGGAGTATTTCGATCGTATAGATATGAGCGTATTGTGTGTTTTGGATGGGAATATCTGGTGGCAATTTCGCCTTCACCGTTTGTTGGGCCATTGATTCATCGGAAATATCTGGATCAAGGCCAGCTAGAAAATACGTGTTAACTTTTAATTCTCTGTTAACTGCGTTAACTGTCAAGGGAATACGCCCATTTTCTAAGTTGTGTGTCATAATCATAACCCGTTCCCCCTTGTCCAACGCCACGAAAAGTAACAACCAAACATGAATCCCTTTCTGGGCACCAAGAGATCCGTCCAGTTCTGACCTGGTGCCCGCCCAACCGCTTTCCGGTGCCCGTCCCAATGCAATTTCTCGGATGACATGCACATATCATACTTCGACAGATTCCTTCTGTAGGAGTCCCCTGAGCCCAAGGCCCAACGTAGCAGCCGATCGGATAACCCTCCGCCAAAAGCGGAGTTAGACTGCTTCCTTCTTTTTAGTGGTGACGCCTTACTCCATCGTTGTCCTTCCATGACAAAACATCACTGGGGCATCCCCCATTCCGGGCCCCCGAGACAGCTTTTCCGCCAGCCAGCGAGACGCTAGTCACTGGAGGTGCACGTTTGTCGGCGGATGCGCTCTTGGTGTCTTAGAGGCGCATTCAACAGACTAGTCGTGTCGTCTGACGATGAGTAGGTCCCCGACGGTAGAGTAGCGGGGATGCTCTCCCCTGGGTCGACAAGCTCGAGCTTCGTACCGCGCCCGGCTTGTTTCGCAGCGCAGCGCAGCGGACTGTGATCGGCACCTCGAGCCCAGCAGTCCGTCTACCCCCCCACGCCTGCTGTTGCCGAGGTCGTCGCGACGGTTGTCGTAGCGGGAGGCATTCGCGGTAAATGGGCCCAAGTATAATGACTGCGAAACCCGGCGTCAGCAGGGAGGAATGCTGGGAGACGGCCGGTACCCGTGTCTCGGGCGAATCGGGACTACTGCAGCCCGTCGACATTCCATACCGCCCGGATGGGAAAGGCGAACCAACCCTTTTTTTTTGTCTCATGTCGGGCCATCTGCCTTGCGCAGCGCAACGCCCAGGCCGACTCCGATGCCAACAGTCGCGATCATGGCGAAAGTGCCGGTCGCTATGATGACCCAGAACATCTGCCTCCTCATCCCGCATATCATGTCCTGCCGGAACACACCGCCTCTCGCGGACGTCGGCGGGACCCCGGCGCGCCTGGCCCGGCGCCTGTCGTCGTGCTCTGGCTCGATGGTGCTGTGCGCCGTGTAGGGGCCCGGGAAGAGGGGGTTGCCATAGGTGTCACTGTGCATTGGGCCCGTCCACGTCTCCTTGGGCGACGAGGAGCTGTGCTGTTGCGAGGAAGAGCCCTCAATATCCGACAGCTCTATCGCTTCTATGCCTGGCCAGCCCGCTGCCCCTGTCGCAACCTTGGTTCCTTTCTTCACACGCATCGTTTTGTTTTTGCCTGTGATCGCGAAAGACGTCCCGTCGGTTACCGAGGTCGCAGGATGGTAGGCATGGCTGAAGGGTACAATTCGAGGAGATTGTGAGGGTCCTTTTTTAAGTTTGGAAGAAGAAAGGAAAAGGGGAGAAAAAAGAATGCAAAGAGACGAGCAGCGAGCGAGAGTCTGCAGTGTGAAGAAGACGGAGATGAGCAAGATGCAACTCTGGGAAACAAAAGTGATGGGGCGGAATGTTCAGAAGCAGGTTCTCCACACCAAAGTGGCAGGTTGGGAGCGGATCGCAACTTTGCGTTAAATGAGTCCAGCCGGGACCCAAGGAGAGCGAGTCTTATGCCCTATGTTTATAACCAGCATTCGCATTTTAGCACCCTCGTCCTCAGCATGCGAACGACATACTATGTAAGTCAAGCTTTGGGAGCTACTCAGCCTCCTGGCGGGAGGGCAATATTGAATTAGGGGGCGGCCCTTTGGTAGGTGGCCAGAAGAATTGACCTACACAGTACCTCGGGCGGTCTTCCCTGGGGGCGTCTGAGCAAGCGCCGGAATCAGACATCTGTCCGTTGGCAAACATGACGATCCTCAAAGGTAAACATGCTGCAGCTAGGATCTATGGTGCCGCCGAATTCACGCCGCGGGGGCCAGCGAGTCGGCGTAAAGGAACGATTGGAATCTCAGACATCATCGGCTTCTCCTCCGCAAGTGTGGTGGAGTTGCATTCTAGAAGCGGCATTTTTTGTGGTTGCGCATGAGGCCGCAGCCAATCGGAAATTTAGTCTGGGTGGCAGGTGCCAAGGAGGTACTAGGAGGTACGTCGGAGGTTGCGTCAAGACTGCTGGGATCTGCAGGTAGATCCCAAGTAGCCATTGTGGGGGGCCAGACGAAAAATACCCCCTTGGTCCCCTGGCTGCCCACCAAGGTTATGTACGCGGTTACAGGGATAGTGCCTAGGGCGGGATGCACGCCCATGACGGTCCGAACAACTGGCCGAGAGTATGTATCCCCCCCCATGTAACCATATCTGTACCTTATCTGCCATCTCCCTGCGCCTGGTCCATCCACCAGTGAGTGGTTGAGAGTCGAGAGTTCAGACTGCGAGTTGAGGCCGAGGGTAACGGCGCCCATCTCGGATGCCACACCACACTAGGTCTGGTTAGGGAGGTAGGTAGAGACAGACTAGACAGACTCAGGAAGAACTGCTCGATCAGGATAGTTTCGCCCAGACGGCTCCAAAATCGGTCGCCGAGGCATCGCCGGATATGCTGGTTAAGAACCACACTACTCTGTATTTGGTCCTGAGTGAACAAGTGAGATTTTATTTTACAACGGGTCCAGAGTCCCGGAGACTTTCCGCAACACAGAAGTGGCTAGGTAGCATCTCAAGGCCCAGAACAGCCCACGTGGTTGTCCGCCGAGTTACGTAGTACAGTACATCCCAGCATGCGTTTTGCAATGGCCGCGTGTGCTCTTACCAACGTAGAAAGCGCCGACATGCCTTACGAAAGCCCCTGTTGCCCCCTTCTATCTTCCCCCCTTTTCCCTCTCAACCTGTATACCAGATTCTAGGATTGGGGTAGATGATAATCGGGACAGTATGTATCTGCAAATGCTAAGTTGCCCAACCCCAAGACAATCGCCAGTTGATAGCAGGGCCGAACATGTTTGTTCTTTACCTGATTTTCCCAAAGTCTTTCCATTGCATGAACCACTTTGGGCGACAAGGGTCGGTCGCCTTCAGGCTCAATCGTGCACCATCGCCCTATAAACAAGCAGTGTCAACGGCGGGTAAAAATCCCTTGCACTAGCCGTTTCTCTCCGCCTTCTTCGACTTCTACGCATATATCCTTACCAAGGAACATTAATGGCCTCCTCTATTTTCCGTAAGGCAGTGCCTGTTAATTCTCCATGAGATAATAGTGAATCCCTGTACCTCGGAGGAAGATACTGCGCAAGGGCAGCTGTTGTAGCGCCAGCGTTGCCCCGAACGGCGTAGACACCAGTTCCTTTGCAGGCAGTTCAAGCTCAGGCATCTGGAATGAATGCTAGGGCGAACAGCAATGAATCGCACCGTCAAATTCCTCGAACCAGGCTGGGTGCCAATATCTCAGTTTTATACACAAGAGTTGCCTATATCCCCTCCCTATTACCTCTCGTCCATGCGCCCAGATCTCGATATCTCCGATCCTAGTAGAGGAAAAAACAAGGTGCCAAGGTCATAGCCGTCGTCGAAATTATCATGCAAAATCCATACAAGCAAGCAGAACCTCTCGCCCCCAATCTCGCCCGGGTCTCTCACCCTTGACCTCTCCTGTCCCGCAAAGTAACCTACGTGCTCTCCGCCTCCCCCAGACCCAACGACTTAAACGCCTCCGTGCCAGCCAGCCGCCTCAGCCTCTCCCTCAAGACCTCGAGCTCCATCCTCGGCGGTCCACCGCCCTCCCCGTCCGCCCCTTCGGCCGCCGCGGCCATCGACTCGGCGGCCCTCCACAGCGGCGCGGCCCACCTCGCGGCGACGGCGGCGTTCATCCCGGCCGGGACGGCGGCCGCGAAGCCGTCGGTCTTGCTGCCCCAGAGGAACAGGGCGAGGTTGACGGCCTGCAGGACGAAGGGCGCGTTGGCGGCCCAGTGCTCGCGCAGGCCCGCCGCGTCGAGCTCCGCCAGGAAGGCGAGGTCGGGGAAGACGACGTACTGGACCGCCTCGAGGGCCTCGGGGCCGGCGAAGACGTTGGGCGGGCCGCCGGCCGCGGACGCGGCGGCGTTGAGCTCCTCGCGCAGCCAGGTCACGGCGCAGGCCTTGAGCTGCGCGAACATGCAGTTCTCGAGGAGGTCCTCCAGGATGCGGAGGCGGTCGTCGTCGTCGGGGTCGGCGTGCAGGATTGCGCCTGCGAGGGCGCTGGCGGCGTTCCGGACGGGGAGGAACGGGTGGTACACGGCGATCAGAGTCAGGAGGTGGAGGTAGCTCATGAAACTGGCCGTCGGGTCCTTGGGCGCCGTCTCTGACGATCTCAACGGGGAATTTGTGGGAGCGGCCGAGATCCGCTTGTTGTCTTCGAGCCAGAGGCCGATGGCGACGGTGGCCTCAACTGTCCCCGGAGTGCTGTGTATCAGGGACTGTGCGTTGTCTTGAAGTAGTTGATCGAGAAGGGCGAAGTGCTCCGGAAAGACGTAGATGTCGGGCTTGGGCTGGTCGGCGTCGAATACCGTTGACGAGAACACCCAGTACGCAAGCAGGCAGACAGAGCCTCCGGTCGAGAGAGGAATGTCATCCAGACTCGAGATATCCTCCGTATCGACGAGGGGCTCATTCTGCATTGGGCCCTCGATAAGCTGCTTGACGAGGGTGGGAGAGCACTTCGACAGGCCAAGGTCTCTCGTCAGAGCCTGCATTGCCATGTCAGTCATTTATCGCACTTGCAACTCGAAGGATAGGGGCGATGGACATACGACCAACTGGCCGACAACGGCATCCCGGGCCAGAAGCTCCTGGTCCTCGCGGAAGGCCTGCAGGGCACTTCTCTTCCCCGGTACCAGCTTCGTCGGGTTGTAGTACTCGAGCAGCCTCGGAGCCCACATCATATTGTTGCCATTGACGTAGGATTCCAGGATGCACGTCACGAAACTAAGCAGCAGTTTTCCCTGTAGCTCTTCCTCGGTCGGGTCCGCCGCCTCGTCCTTGTCCGCCTCCGGGTCGGGGGCGTTCTTAGACGTATCGCCGTCCTTGTCGGGATTCGCAACGTTGACGCTAGACTTCCTCGTGGGGAGAGACGGCCGGCGGCGGCCAGAGAGGCTGTGAATGAGGTTGATGACCGAGGCGGTGATGTCTGGGGTAGGGCGGTACGTGTGAAAGACGGTCTGCAGGGTAGTAGCCAGGAAGCGAGACGGGTACTTCGTCTTGATCCGGCCGTGAAGGATGGCGAGCATGCCGACTAGGGTGATGAACTTCTGCGTCGGTGGGGGGGAAGGGGTAGGTGGTGGTTCGGCTCGCTCGTCGTCGCTCTCGTAGCCCTCGTCCTGCTGGAGAGATTCCAGCACCTCGAGGACCTTCAATATCACCTCGCGCGGGTTGCCCAGCCGCGCTATGGTCTCGAGACAGGGCTCGCAGCCGGGGAGAGCGATGAGCATGTCGACCATGTCCCAGCCGATATCCTGAGTGAGTTGGGCATCTTGGAGGATGTCGTTCAACGCAGGTAGGATCTCGGGCGAGAGGTGCGATTCGAGGATAGTCAGGTAGGTGAACCGGTCCGTTGTCGGCGGCTTCGACTCCTGGATCGCCACAATGGCCTTGGATATGTCGGCCATAGTGTATGGCAGGCGGAGCGATGATATTCCCTTTCGACTGGATGGAGGTTGTGGTGGAAAGTGATAATTACTTGCCCCGCATGGGTGACTTGAGCTGCCCCGCGCCAAGCAGTCCAGTAAGCCCAGCCAGGCTCGAGGTATTTTATTGCGCGACTCACACAGTGGGGAGGAGCCAGATCTGGATGGATCCATCAAACCTGCAACGTAATGACGTTAGGGGCGGGGCGCAGCGCTGCTGTTGGTGCCTTGCTAGCCAGTAATCGATGCATTCCTTCATTCCCCACTTCCAAAACGGAAGAGAGCTGTGGAGAGGTGTTGAATAGGCCTCCTGGAGCCTACGATCTTCGGATTCATTTCAGTTACAGAAGATAGATACCTATTCTGCAACTTTTCTATTTCAATGGAGATACATACATACATAGGTACAGTACAATTCATCACGCATCACAGGCTCACACCGGCGCTCAATTCCAAGTTACTCCCTGACCCACATTCCAGAAACGCCATTGCCAGATCCACTCCCTATTCGTCGTCAGTCTCGCGGCTCCCCCTCTGCCTCTCCCTCGTCCTCGACATCCAGCTCCAGTGGCCCCACGGGTCCTCGGCCAACTCCACCATATCGACCACCTTCCGATCCCGGGGCCCAGCGCTGTAGATTCCATATTCGATTGCCATGTGCGCCCACCTCGTCGCCACCCACGGCTCCCCGACGCCATTCCACTCGATGGCCGCGAACCAGTAGCCCCAATACACCATCCCCCACAGGCCCTCCATCTCGAGCAGCGAGGCGTACAGCTCCGCCATCTGCGGCGTAGCCCGCGACCCGCGCCCGTAGTCGTCCAGCTCGCGCGCCAGCTCGCCCAACTGCGCGACGCGCGCGTCGCTCGCCGCCGCCGCCGCCCCCGACGCCCTGCACGCTGCGCACCCGCACTCGAACCCCCACGTCGACCGGAGGCGCTTGGCGCGCCGCGCCCGCCCGATGAGCGGGTCGATGTACGAGATGGTGATCTCCTCGCCCGGTAGGATGGGCCGCACGGCGTGGACGAGCTGCGCCAGCGCCGCGTGGTCGAACCGGTAGTCCGCGTTGGCCCGGCAGTCGTGGTTGAGGCGCGCCACCTCGGGGAAGACGGTGTAGAAGGCACTCTGGTCCGGGTCCGGGTCGTCGTCGTCGCCGGGCGGGTAGATGTCGAACGCGTTGGTCGAGATCACCTTGTCGACCAGCTCCGGGCCGGCGAGGGTGCTGGCGTCGTCGTGCGTCGAGAGGTTGAGCAGCTGGTCCCGGTGCTGCCAGGGGAGCAACGCGGCCGCCTCCTCCTGCAGCTGCATGTACTCGTTTCTGTCCAGGTCGTCGAAGGCGCCGTAGTCGATCATCAGCGACGCCGTGCTGGCCATGATCAGCTCCCCGCGGTTGATGAGCCGCGTCGCCACAATGCCCATGCCCTTCCCCTCCATCGGGACCACCTTGTATTTCGGCCCGGGATCTAGGTTCATCCCCTCCGTAGCGCGCCCGTCCGTGAACGCCGGCTTCCGCGCTAGGTAGGCCGCCCTCCCGGCCCATGTCACGAACGCGGCGCCCCGGCCCCCGGCGAAGGTCGGGTCGGAGTAGACACAGTACTCCCGCCCGTTCTTCTTGCTCCTGTTGCACGGCGCCGCGTACTTCCAGGGGCCGCCCGCCGAGGATGCGAGGTTTGTTGAGGCTGAAGTGTCTAGGCCACACATGGGGTCGATGCCTAGGAGTAGTGAAGGGGCTTCTAAGAGACATGTTCCGTTGTGGAAATACTGGTCGATTGGGCTGTACGCTACACCCGCCACCGCCCACAGCGGTAGCAGTGTTGACGACTTCATGTCGACGGATCTAATTTCTCGCAATACCTACTCAACCGCCAACGGAGAGTGTGGAGAGGAGTAGAAGTGCGAAGGTCAGGAATGTGGGATTATATATCAATTTACATGGGTAAGAAAGGGCTCGATGTAACAGTGCATGGTCACTACCAGGTATGAATGACACTCTCGTCTACACGTTGTGCCGGGCGAGGGCCATGTCAAGAGAGGGGGTTAGGAGTCTGCCCAGGCCTAGATTCTTACTTCTGACGTGCCTTCTGTGACAGCCCGGACTCCTGTTGTTTTAGCCCATTTGGTGTGGGGGCCTTAGCGGGGACAACCACGTTCTGGATGAGGTTGGGTTCTAAACAGTCAAGTTGGGGAGATGCAGCAGGGCTGAACTACTGAACCGTAATTATGAGCTGCCCGTTTCATCTTTCCCTTCCAGTTCTTGCCCTTCAAACAGGACTTTGCCACACCCCGGCTTATAGCTCTTGCCTGGGAGCTCAGGTCTAAGTGATCCACACGGGAGGTATTGCCATTTCCTTCCTCGGTCATTGCAATCAATGACGACTGTTGGATATGTAGATAGGGCAGTGGAAAAAAATGAAAATAAAAAAGTTCGAGTACAACATCGACGCGATGACGCAACACTCGGTATCACAACACTCGGTAACACATCACTCGGTTGGGTGGAAGCGGTTAAATTTCGCTGTTGGCCGGTAGGATGCCGACTCTCCGCCTGCGCGATCCTTGCACGCACAACAATCTCGTGTTGTTTTGCGTAAACTGCCTTTCTACTTTCTCCCAATCACCCTTATTGAGGTCTTGATGAGTTTGGAGTGCCCAAGTGGTCATTGACTTGCTTCATCATCTATATCGCTAGACAGTCAAGTATATCTCGGGCCGACAAAGTCAAGGTAAAAGAAGAACATTGTCATAAAGATGCTCTACCTAACTACTCCCGGTTCAACATCCCCAAACCCAGGAAAATAAAGCAGCGCAGTAGACGCATATTGGAACATCATAAGTCATCACCTCCAACATCCTAGATGCTGCCTGCTTCCCTCCAAGGGACAAAGCTCCCCGTGGTCCAGTCCACATCAGACAAATAGCCCTACATCCAACTGGCCACCATCCATCGTCCGTCTGTCAGCTTGAAATTGCATGCCTGGTCATCAAGTCATCCCATGGTCATTTCTCCAGTCACATCCCTCATCACACAAGTAATGCATCCCCGGTCGGAGACCGGTCCTCATACATCCTCGGGCCGTCAGATGCATTCCGTGGCTCCATCCCGGGACCCCGTGGAGCAGGGTCGCCGGGGAGGAAAAAAGACAAACATCTCGCTCCTTCAATCGGCGAGGCCAAAACCCCCCGTGCGGTGGGGAGATGGAGGGTCCGCGCCGGGGCGCCAGTTGGGCGCGGCGCGGCGCGGCCCTGGGACGGAGGTTCGAAACCCCCTCTCCCCCCGTCGACGGGAGTCCAGTTTTTGTCCCGGAGGACACTCAAACTGGCAAAGTAGTTGTTTGCGCTTGCACTTGCAGCTTAAAAAGCACACACAGTTCCAGACGGGGATCGGTCGGGTTTTTCCTGGCTGTGGAAGAGCGCGCCCCCCCACCCCGACCGACTAACCCTAGTCAGCGCCCGAATGGCCGGGCACGACGTTCCGTCGCAGAAAATCAAATTCATCCCGATTGGTGCCAAGACTGGCGGTAGTTTCCCTGGAGGAGGTCTGCCTTGTTGGTCGAAATGGCCTCGCGGGAGATCCTGCCCATGGCGGTCAGGTGCCCCTGGGCGTCCTTGATCTGCTGCAGGACATTGGGATCCTCGGGTTGGGTGAATCCCTGGACGAGCGACTGGAGCGTCTTTCGATAGTTGTGCCACTGGTTGATCTCCGGGTTGGATGGCCCTTCGGCAACCTTGGGAACAGCCGGCTCCGCACTCTGGCTGGCCTTGGCGGAGGCCTTGCGGCTGGACGAGCCGTCTGCGCTGTCCTTCTTCCTCTTGCGACCCTTAGAGCTGTTTCCGGAAGGCGGGGGCGGAGTGGTGGCAGCGGGCTGCTGCTGGGCTGTTGCCGTGCAGCTGTCGTTGTGGACGCGCCTCATGTGGTCCCTGAGGTTCCACTGGCGGGGGAACCCGCATCCGGGGATGGCGCGCTCGCACCCGTCGTAGGTGCACAGATAGGGCTTGTCCCCGTGGCCGTGCATAGCGTGGGCCTCACGCTCATGGCGGAGGAGACACGCAGTGGAAGAGAACCGGGCATTTTCACACGACTCGGCCTTGCAGCGGTATGGCTTCAGATGGGAATCCACAAATTTACTGACGTTAGGCGTGCGGTTAGTGGCAGGCACGGAAGTGGGCGAGAGGATTTGTGCTGAGGGAGGCGGCCTTACTCGTAGTTGCACTTGAGTTTCTCGGGCTTGTGGTTGCAGTTTGTGGTGCCCTCCCATGGGCAATGGAACAGGCCATCCGTGTGCGGCACCGCGCTCTTGTAGAGATAGTGGTCCCTTGCAGACTCACCTTCGCCGCTGAGACGGCGAGCGTTGAACGGAGGTGGGAGAGAGAAGGAATCGTCGCAAATGGCAGTCATGACATTTCCATGGAGATCCTGCGAGGCGGAGGCATGGGAGGCATCCGATTTCCGGCTCACCCTGATGAAGAAAGGCATGTGAGTAAGAGGCGAATGCAGGCATGCACGGAAGAGGAACGGAACACACCTTGGTGACTGATCAGGGAAGTCAGGCGAGGAACTATGCGTGTCGGTGGGGGAGGACACATGGTGACCCCCCGCAGACCAGGCATCATCGGGAAGTCCAGGAGAAGAAATGCGTGATCCGGAGCTCAGGGAAGCCCACGAACGCGGAGAGTTACCGGCCATGTGGGGATCAAAGATCTGGGTGGCAGAAGGGTTCACGTGCTGGGCAACAGCGAAGCCCATATCAGCAGAGTAGGGGAGGCCATCGGAAGGCAGCCCCATGATCCCGGCGCTGAAAGCCTGGGCGGACATGTGAGAAGACACAGAGAGGGTATCCAGATCCTGAGCAAGGTATTGCTGCGGGTCCATCATGTGCCCATTGCCAAGGGCAGCATCCGCGAAGAGGGTGGCATTACCTGTGACATCAAGGCTTGCATAATGCGAAGGCGCCGCAGGCAGAGTGGAAGTCACTCTTGGGCGGCTCTTCTTTGACGACGACGCCTTGAGAGTCCTGTGCTTGTGGCTGCCGACAGAGCTCCGGGAGGTCATCCGGCGCATGGGCTCCGCCTTGGCGGCCTTGAGTTCCGCTGCGGCTGCAGCTGCTGTCCACTTGCTGTGCAATTCATCCGCGGCATTTGTCTGGTCCAGCCTCGGAGTGTTGTGGCCAAAGGGAACATAATCATCAGGGTCCGGAATGTAGATATCTCCATGGTCTGAAAACTCAGTGAAGTTCTGTGTGCCTTCAACTGTCGTATCCCAGGCAGCGCCTGGTTCTGTTTGACAATATGAAGAAAACATGCCCGGATTGGACAGCATGTTGGCTTGAGCAAAGCTGTAATCGCTGAAGTCCTGGTTAGTGTCATATCCTTTCCCATGAGCCGGCGATTTTAAAACGAGAACTTGTAAAAAAAGAACAAAAAAGAGCATCAACAGGCGATGGGCAGCGTTCCACGACGGATCCAGAATGGCACAACTTTGAACCTGTTGCATAGGGTTAGTCTTGGCGTCTACTACAGATACGGACAGGGCTTTTACAGACCAAAACTGAGTAACCAAAAGGTAGGAGGGCCCTGGCAAGATAGGTCTTGTAATCCGGGAAACAAGCGGCAAGCGGTCCATATCCGGCGGCGATCAAAAATGTCAAAGAGTGTCTGGTTCGCGTGTCCATAATCCTGATGCTGGGGTCGAGAAGGTGTGAAGGAAGGAGCCCTTGCCTGGTCCACAGCCAGAAGCTTTTCACGAATGGGGATTTTTGTCGGTGAGTGCCCAACTGGATAAGGCGCCATGGGATAGTGGGCAGCAGAACGAATGTCAATGGCGAGAGAGAATGTCGAGCATATGTAACTGGTTCCATCCAACGCCGGAACAAGCCTGTCGGCCAAGATCGTGATGTTGCAGAGCGGCCATATCCGGTCTTCAATCCGGTGAAAAAAAGGGTTCCTCCCAAGACGGTAAAGAAAGGGAAAAGTCCTCAAGACGGAAAGTCATCCCTTGGTCTCGGAGTTGTGAACCATCCAGATGTGCGGCAGCATGAGAAAGGCAATCTGAATTGGATTGCAGCTACGAGCCTCCAACTACCCCGCCAGACCCCACAATGACAAATTGAGGGGTGGTAGGGAGCGGCAAGGCCCGTCCCGGGCGGAAAGCGACGAAGATCCTGATCCTTGGGAAAGCATCCAACGGGCAACCACATGGTCCAGATGGAAACAAGCAATCCGTGTATGAAGCGGAGTCCTGAAGGGAGCTCTGAGGTCCGGCAGAGCAAAGAGAAAAGAAAAAATGTCCGCTGATTCCGGAAATCCAGGACAGCTCCTCAAAATGGAAATTCCTGTGGCTTCGTTTCTGTTTGTGTTGTTCGGGCGATACTTAACCCTGTGGCTCATATTTGAGCGCAAGATATATAAATTTCAGTTCCGTGTCTGGTTAGACGTACGGTCCGCCGACTCACTCGAGCAGTGAACTCTCGAGAGCCGGCGTCCCGATTTCCTGTGGGGGTATCCTTGGATGAGATCCGGCAGTTCCGGATTGTAATGTCCTTCGGAAATGTTTGTCCACGGAAGAAAAAAAAAGTGTTGTAGTTCCACACCTCACTGAGATGGCACAAGCGCTGGCTGACACACAAGGAAAAGCAACATGACAGTCTCAACATGCGGAAAAGTAGGCGAAAGCACATTTGACCTCCCAGGGAAACATATGAAATCACAAGTACCTAGAAGGTGTGTGAGCCTCATCCAGCTCAACGTGGTTAAAGCTGGTCATAGTCTCGGTCCTGGAGAGAACGGCCATCCTGGGAATTTGTGGGAGCAAGTCAAGGTCGGTCCGTGGAGAATCAACACTGATGAGATGCTAATCTCAAGTGGTCAGGTCCAAGTGGCAGATTTCCTAGACTGGAAGTGTCGTTGCAGGCGTGACGCAGCGCGGCAGCAAGATGATACTCGGGGCGAAAAATGTGTGTCCTGGACGATCAACACGACCTGATGAAGAACGCAAAGGTGGGTATGGCGCCGGTAAATATGTAGGAGGAGCTGGTGGGGAAAGAGACAAGGAAGAGGGGTTGTTGGGCTCAAATCCGCAAGCGAGGAGGCTGATGCTAGAAGGCGGGGCGGGGCGATGATTACTGCTTCGGCTGGGTTGGGCAGAGATGCTTCAGAAGATTGGGTTGGAGAGAAAAAAAAAAAATCGGAGGAACAGAACAGGTTGGGCAGGGAGAGGAGTCGTCGGGCTTTTAAATTATCGCAGATGAGGGCAGGGACTGCCCTTGACCACGAACGGGCCACGAAAGGAACAGCTGGGACAGCACATCACGCATGATACCCCGCTTCTCGAATGAGACCCGCGGTTTAATTTGCTGGCATCAAACGCCTGCAATGCTGATTTCCTTGGTCTGTCGTGCAGCATTTCTGCACTTTCACGCCTTGGAAGCGGTCGTCACATTGGTCATGTTTCCGAGCTTGCTGAGCTGGCAGCTAATCACTTGTTGCTGCATCTGTCATAGGCCCGTTCCGCAACGGCTGGCCCCTCACCGCTAGAATCGACAAGGGTCCCAGGGTAATGCTCCTATAGTAAAGCCGAGCTCGCGCACCCGCCATTCGCAGGATTCCCGGCCGGCCAGGATGGCCGCGTCGTGTCCTGCCGACGCGGATGTCCCCCCATTGGTTCATGCGATGCGAGTTGGAAGCGGAGGTGCTGGAGCCTGGCGGTTGTTGTTCGTTTGAGACTTGGGCACCGGCTTGTTGTCAGACCACACGGGCTTGAAAGCCCCAGATCAAAGAATGCGAATGTCTCCGTGGTCTCTCAGATGTCGTATCCACTGAGCATAACCATAGAGATACAGTGTCTCCCTCACCTTGTTCTGCGAGATAGTCAGTAGGGCTTCGCTCTTCTGTCGGGCGAATTGCCTCGCCTCCCATCTTGGGATGGCTTGATTTGCTGTTCTGGCCGACGTGTCTCCCGCCTCAGCTGCTATCCGGTGTCTCTCAACCAGTCCCAAACGTGTGAGGGGTTGCACCGCAATTACTAGGGCAGCTTCGCGCAGCCTTAGGGCAAGGACGCCTGCAGGTGTAACAGGTTGAGGGGCTGTACGACGCCCTCATTCGTGATTATGCGGTGCCACTATCACCTTTGAGAGGTTGTGTCGTATGACTCCCCACGTGATATCCCTAGGAAAGCGAGCGCAATGCCATGGATGGGCCTGGGGATGATACCATCACCGCCAAGACTGAGATGGTGGTGGCGGATGAGCTGGACAAGAGCCCAAGGCGGAACGCGCGGGACGTGGGAATGAGCCGGGAGACTGGAAGATGCTGAGGTGGTGGGGCATGCATTTGCTTGCCTCGAGGCGGTCAATGTCTCATCTCTGGAGATGCGATACCCAAGCACCACTGGCCTTGCCAAGAAGCTAAAGCCTCAAGGAGGATTAAGAAGAAAGTTTGTAGCCTATGGCTCAGGTTCAGACTGGGTCCAGCCGCGAATCCTCACCTAAACTACCTCAGCATATTCATCAGAAGCTTCTTAACCAAAGAAACTAGCCGAATTGATCCAGTTTCAAGCGAGGTGGCGGTTAGAACGGCCAGTGTCTCGAGCAGGATCTTGGAATTGACGCTGGTTGGTGAAAATATGTAGGTAGATGGATGGAGTTGTCCAGAAAAGGGGCAGGCTTATTTTCAAGGTGCGGTGCACGGTCCAACTGCCGGGTTGGTGGGTGGCACATTTAGAAGTGTTTAGATGGCATTTTTCTGGAAGGAGCAGCGTATACCTGGCCCTCCACAACACTATCATCCACTGATTTGGGTTGAAGTCCCAAGATCGCTGGTCTACTCAGCAGGCCGGATGTGCACCTATTTGCATCTTCGTGGCCTCGTTAGCGGGTGTATGAAGGGTTTTGAGGACAGCCACGCGGCCGTCGTTCGTGATCGCCGGCAAAGGTGAGCGCGATGAGTTGACCCATCCTTCATCGATCAGCAGCTGGAACCCATCTACACCAACGCATCTCCGAGACGGGGTGAGAGGCGCCCATGCTGCTAGAACTGGAACTCGTCGCTGCGGCCATCACGCAGCACAGCACTATGTCGGGTCTGGCATTATTGATGAGTGAGGGCATCGCGAGCAACCGTGTGATTCTGCAGCAGGGTGGCGGTTGTGCTTGGCCTGCTGCTCGATATGTTCTGTCTGTTGCACGCGTGGAGAAGTATGATATCTGGGGCCGAGTCTTGTTTGCCCCTAATGGTCCCAAAGTGATGGATGGGTCTAATCAAACTCTAATTTGTACCACCAGAGTCACTTCATAGTTCATGTGGGTGAGGCTCAATGCGCGCGTGGCATCTGATTAGATTGCTTAGCGAGGACTACGGAGGAGAGAAATCTCGGATCCAAATTTCCGCTGGGTAAGGGAACCAGGCACGAGTTCATACCTCGGGAGCCATTATCCGGACTGACATCCAAGGATCGACACTAATCGCGTCGCATTGATGGAGGCAATTCGCGGGGAACAGAATGACAGGTCTGGTCTAGTCACGGTAGCGCCCCGAACTTCGAGTCCCCCTTTCCAATTCGTTGTTGGGGGCCAAGTCTGGGGCAGTTGGCAGACATCACCCCAGACACTTCCTCGCCATGGCCGCTGGATATGCGGGATCCGATGGAGCGGGTGTCGTCAAGCACGTCTGCAGGCCTGTCCCGCCTGGCTGGATTGCCCCTGCAGGAGAGGGTGTGCCTGGATGGTATTCATTTCCCGATGGCATGTTGTGGTGGGCTTGGCCACATCTTGTTCACGGGCAGTATAAGATATCGTCGTAGCTGTCTCAACTCCCGAGCGCCCTTGCTCGTGCTTCCCAAAGTTGGCCAAGCAAGACTGTTCCGGACTCCATCATCACGCCCACCATGGAGACCCCCAATGAGACCACACTGCCGACCGAAGGCGTCGAGAGGGCGTCCAGCTCGGTCGAGCGCCCGATGAAGTCACACGCCCTTGACTCCTCGGACGAGGAGGCTATCGGCTTCGAGATCGACCTTGACTCGCTACCCAAGGGCTATTACACGAGCCGCTTCTTTATCGGCTCCATGCTCGCGACTGGCATCGGTCTCTGGGCCGGTGTCTCGGCTTTCGTACGTTCTCAGGATGACGATACATGGGGACCGGAATATGAGGCTTACTGAATTACACAGGGTTACGCGGCGCCAATCTTGGGGCATATCAACGAAGACATCGGGCCCGACCCGCGCTACACCTGGATCTCGCTCGTATACAACGCCGCGCTGGCCGTCTGCCTGGCCCCGGTCGGCCGTCTGTCGGACATTTTCGGCCGCCGCTACTGGTTCATCGGCGGCGGCATCCTCGCTGTCGCTGGCAGTATCATATGTGCCACTGCGAAATCCATCCCTGTGCTCATCGGCGGCAACGTGCTGCTCGGTGTAGCTAGCGCCACGCAGCTCTCCTTCCACTTTGTCATGGGGTATGACCATGCCTCTCCCCCTCCACCCCTTTCCCGATGACGCAGGCTGACCATCTGCAAGCGAGCTTGTCCCTGTCAAGTACCGCTATATGGGTAATGCCTTCCTGTACATCTTCAGCATCCCCGGCTCCGGAATGGGCCCGTCCATCGCCTACGCCTTCATCCAGCGCTACCCCTCTGTCGGCTGGCGCGGCATCTATTGGCTCCTGCTCGGTGCCAACGGCACCGCCCTTGCTTGCTGGGTGCTCTTCTACTTCCCGCCATCCTTCAACAAGAAGCACCGTGGCGAGGAGCAGGCGAGCGTGGCCTACTGGGTGCGCAACTTTGATTATGTAGGCACGTCGCTGTTCGCCGTCGGCTTCGTCGTCTTCTTGCTTGGCCTCTCCTGGGGTGGCAACGTGTATCCCTGGAAGTCGGCCGCGACCATTGCCTCAATTGTGCTCGGCACCATCACCCTTATTGCCTTTGTCCTCTGGGAGATCTATGCTCCGATCAAGGAGCCGCTAGTACCGATGCATCTGTTCAAAAACGTGGAGTGGGTGGCTGCTGTGATACTTCTCGGCCTCGGCGCCGGTGTCTATTACGCATTTGCCATCATCTGTAAGTGCCAGGTCCCCTCTATGTTCCCCTCTGGCTATGCATATCGGGTCATGTTGCCATCGAATGTCCACCGTGACCATGCTAACTTGAACGTACATAGGGCCCATGCAGGTCACCGTGCTATACGGCGACGGCAAGAGCCTCGACTACATCGGCGCGGTCTCCAACATCATCGGCCTGGGCATGATCGGCGGCCAGATCACCGGCGGCGCCCTCGCGAAGAAGATCGGCAAGACGCGATACCAGGTGATGGGCGCCTTTGCCGTCGGGGCCATCTTCCTCGCCTGCGCCGCAGTTGCCACGCCGGACAACAAGAACACGGCAATCGCGCTCATCTTTCTCGGCTGCTTCTGGATCGGATGGAACGAGTCCGTCTGCCTGTCCAACTCGACCATCTGCGTGCACGACCAGCGCGATATCGGTATCGCCGGCGGCATGGCCGGCTCCATCCGCGCCGCCATCTGCGCCGTCCTGGTCGCCATCTACTCGTCCATCCTGACGAACCGTCTCACCACCACCATCAGCACCGACGTGCCGGCCGCCCTGGTCGGCGCCGGACTGCCGGCCTCCAGCGTCGCCGACTTCATCGCCGCCATCTCCGCCGGCACCGCCGACGCCTTCGCCGCCGTCCCGGGCATCTCAGACGCCATCGTCGCCGTCGGCCTGCACGCCTACAAGGTCGCGAACGCGGACGCCTACCGCACCGTCTACCTGAGCACCATCGCCTTCAGCGGGGTCGCCCTCGCCATGAGCTGGTATGCGCCCAATACCGAGAGCCTCATGACCGAGAACGTGGCTGCGACGCTGCATAACGAGGAGACTTTGGAGGAGAAGGAAATGAAGCCTGTATAAGAGGAAAGCGAAAGAGGTGGGGGGGAAGCGCGTGGGGAAGTGCGTTGAAATCGCCGACACTGAGGACCAAATTTGTCCCAAGATCTGCCTATTGTCATTCCATGTCTTTCTAGGTAATGCAGGTCCAGTGAATAATATTTGTGATTTTCAAGTCTTAAAATGCCCCCTGAGCCATCGCAAGCCAAGCAACCATCTGCGGATAGATAGTGTTTCGGGACTTAACAATATAGGTATATCATATATGTGTCGGTTGTGATCCCAGTTGCTACAGGCAGAGATGTCCAGTAGGTACGTTGTTGGGCTCTTCACATTAGGCATTGCTGTTGGGATATCTCTATTGACGGCAACTGGAACCTCGTGGTTAGGATACAGGCAGCTGTTGGAGGTGAACAGGCGAATCCCAATCCTTGGCACCTTGGGGATAGGGGGTTCCATATTGGTCACGTGAGATTATGTGATATACCACGTGGAGATCGTCCTGGTCATGGCCAATAGGCAAGCAAAGCTTGCACCACAGCTGGGCGTCAGTGCCCGAACAACGTGGAATACGACGCTGATGGTATTCATTGAACCCTGCATTTGGGAAGGTAAAGCAGGATTGTCATGGTGATTCCGCGTTCCCGCAAACGTGACCGATGTCAAGTGTCGCCCGGCTAGCGCTGGTAGCCCCGGATCGCCCTGAGCCGACGATTCGACTGGCTGTGGTCCGGCAATTGGGCATAATTGGGCTCATCCCTCATATATGGTTCGGTGCCCAACGCGCTTCCAATCTTCCAAACAAGTGTCACCCGCCCCGTAATGTGCCAGGGAGTTCCCTGCCCAGTTTGTCTACCGAGTATGGCAATAACTCTCAGGCCTCTCTCCCTCTGCGTCATCTATCTACAACCTATGCCCAATGGTGCCTTACCTCTCAGTCAGGGGGGAGGCAGTTGTTAGCATAGTACGATCGCCAGCCTCCCCATGAAGCTTGCCCTGTTAGTCGCCCTTGGCCCGTTTCGTCGGTGATTTTCTGCGCCACAAGCCCGACAGACCAATGTCCGAGTTGGTTGGCAGATCCCATCTCGGACAAGATCCCGCAGGTCACGGAACAAAGCTCGTATGCGAGACACGCTGAGACTCAATCGGTTCCTAGCTCGACAGCACTCGGGGGAAATGCAGCCTGCAGTGGCAGACGCGTGGAGAGTCTGACGCCCAGCACTTGCTATCCGCCCTGCCTTTCCTGTTCGCTGAACCGGCTTGTTACTCTTTGAGGGGCATCATCCTCGCCACCCGCTGCCGCGAGAAACACATATATGCCTCCATTGCGAGTCCAACTTCCCGTCCCCTCGCATTCCCTCGTGAGCTTTCATCAACAGCAGTCACGGTCTGGTTCTCTGCAGCAGCAAGACACCGCTCTATCATTCCAGCTCCTCCACAACCCGCTGTCCGGTGCATGACAGGAGCTTTTCCCAGTTCAGGCCAGCTTATCAAGTCCTGTCATATGTTCGATCACCTGCCTCGGTCTGCCCTCACCGTCGGAATTCCTTGCAAGACGTATCTTACCCAGACCGGACACTCCTGGCCGCCCGGATTTCCGATCTTTGGACGTTTTCCTTTTGCCGTGTATCTCACATTCTCGCCCGGAAGGTTTCTCATCCGGACAGGATACATAACAAACGGACCGCCATTTGGACGGGTTGGTTGACTTTCAGTCTATTTCTTTTTCGTGCAAATCTTCTTTTTCCAGGCCACCTCGAGTCATCCGGACCTGCATTATGTTCTCACCCGAGGACAAGATGACCCAACCGGGTTATTTCTATAGCACTGCAGCCGTGCCAACGAGTGAACCCTGGAATTTGCCACGCAGGTGCGGAGCAACCAAATCGTCTGTCGTTCCAATATGCAGACAGCTAACCCCATACAAGTGGGCACCAGGTCGGTACGAGCGACAATGGCAGCCGCAACTATCGGTCGCCGAGGTAAGGCGTCACCAAGAGACCGTTGTTGAGAGTACCTGGAATAACCTGACGGCTGTCAAAGTGTAACCTACTCCAATGGGACCGCTTCGTCTTATAACCTCTCGGCCACTCCCCTCCCGGCCACCAGCCAGAGCCAGACAGGGCGCTACGACACCCCCTATACCTCCACTCCAGCGTATAGCCCGCGACCTGCGCCCGGAGCATATGTCAACACTGCCCCAACATATGGCTCGCCACAGAGACGAAGCCCGCAAAGCTGGGAGCGACAAGAGATAATCTCGCCATCGGACTCGATGGATGACATCGTGCTGTCACCGAGACTGTCGGATTACTCGTTGGACAATGTTGCTGGCACCACTCCGCCCGGAAAGGGTAAGGTACATGGCAAAGGCAAGCCACAGCGGCGGCCTTCCCACAGGGACGAGTTTGATGGGCCACATCAGCTTCTCCAACGACCGCCTCCGGACTACATCGCCATGCAGGACCGGGAGCTACCCCATCTCCCAACAAATCTCTTAGTGCAAGAGCAGGATAGTGTCCTGACAGAAGTCAACGACCGTTTGTCTCAGTGTGCCTATGACTTTGTGGCCAGATATCAGTTCCCCATCCCGCTCACCCAGGACATGCGGCCCGTCGAGAGGCCCCAGGATCGAGAGTGGACAGAGTGGGTGTACTTGCTCAAGCGCCTGGCGACCAAGAGGCGCATCCCCGCGCGGGTGTTGTACAATCAGCAGATCAGGCAGTTCATCACGATCCTCGAGAACTCGCTGGAGATGCGGCACGCCGCAAAGCACCAGTCGCGTCCGCTCAAGGACGACCGGAACGTCCTGCAGCTCATCTCGGCCGGCATCCAGGTCGCCAAGATCCTCAAGGACGCCCATGCCATGGACTATTTGGACCGGCTATACGTTTCGACGGAAAGGCAGATTCGAGAACGGTCGGCCGCAGCCGCGGCCCGGTTCCGATGAAGTTGAGTCCGCTTTTATACCTTTGGGGAGTCTACTTGCCGTAGACCAGCTTTCCAACCTTTGTTTGCGGTTCTTCTTACCTCTTTTTCCTTATTGGAGGTTGACTCTTATCGGTTGAGAGAAGAGGCCCTCATTTGAGGCTGTTCTGAGGGAGAAGGACATCTGAATCATACGGTTCAGGAGAAGCGATGGGGTTTGTACGAGTCTTGATGTGTGCGAATGAGAAGGGGTTGTGGGATGGTGTGTATTGGAAATGAGGACCTTAATTCTTTTCTTACAGGTCTCCTCGGAGTTGTTTAACATGGGCGGATATTTTGTTTCATGATTGATTGTCTGTATTCGACACTTATAGAGTGTGCCATTCTCGATGGGAGCTATTTGGAGGGACCCCGATGCTGGATAGGCGATTTTTGTGTGTTTTCCTGTAGTATTGGAATGTCTTGGGATGTCATTATTCTGAGGTTGCTGTGTTCAAGCCTGCCCGGTTGTTTGTGCCTTGTATAAGTTGCCCTCCGTTTTCACGTCTGCACTTTCATTGGCACTTGTGATATTATCGTCTGTTAATATCCGTATAAGTTAGCCGTTTTGTGGCTCGGTCCCGCGTTGTTGGCCAACAGCTTCGGTCTGGAAAAGTCGGGGAGCAGTCGGTGTCCGAATTTGTACTAGCGCCATCGCAAACGTCTCCCAATCCCCAGATCTTGTCGGTCGCCCCATACAGCTTAGTCGAGGCTGAGCCTCAAGTTATTGGGCGACTTCGGTCAGTTAATAGCACGTCACCCCCGCTCCCGTAGTTCACATCTCCTTCCACTCCTGTTGTAAAGTTCCAACCGAACTGATATCCTCGACATTGACGCCTTTCAACCGTGAAGTACCCTGCTTTGCTGTCGCCTGTCGTCCTAAGAAGATGAGCTGAATCGATCGTTTCTCGCTTTCCGACAGCCCCACGCGACGTCTTCGAGCCAATCTCGAACGAATTTGTCTCGAAGCGAACAGCGGGAAGCAGCCCATCCCTAGACCTGCTACGCCGATTTACCCACCGGGCTAGGATTGAGAGGAAGATCTAGCGGGCTGTCTTGAACGGACTCTGCCAGCCGGGCGGAACGCGATTGATTTCCCCCGCAGCGATGGCCTCAGTCGCATCCGTGGGGACATCCCCGCGGTCCGGTTACGAGTCGCACCAGGCTGAGTCGCCCAACGATCCGGACGAGAACCTCTGGTACATGATAAATGGCGTGCCAGGTAGCTCAGCCTCGAGTGCCACCGGCTTCTCCTTCAGTCCGGCGAGCGGAAGTCTGAGCTCGTGGGCAATGGTAGGGGGCCATGCACGCCAGATTCAGCCTTCACCGCCAGGGGCTCTTTCACCCCTGAACCTGGATTTCGACCAGCCCACCTCACATCCAGCTTCAATATATGGGGAGACAACTGGCTCAGCCTTTGGCGTTATACCCGCCCCAGTTGATGGGCAGTTCATGAGCCATAATTTTGGCCATGATGGACAGCAGTTCCTTGCGCCCGGCGAGACATTTTTCACCGACCACGCATTCGAGAGCAGCATTGGTGAGGCACACGTATTCCTCTCTACCACTGCCACCTCAAGAGGACTAATATCTCCCCCCTTAAGACTTATCAGCTTTTATCGACTCGTTCGGTCCTCTCGACCCCATCGAGCAACCTTTCCAGACCGGCGGTGCGCAGGTACCTCCTCACCCTCTTCAGTCCAGCCCTAATGTCCCACCATGGGATCCTACGCATCTCAAAATGCCAACCGGCGATTCTCCCATTTTCACGATGGAAGACCCTGGCTTCATTTCGCCGTCTCCACCACACCATCGGTCGCCATCTGCTAGCTCGCCGGCGAGTGTGAGCCCACGGTCGCCTATTCACACGAAGCTAGAGTCTGGGGTGGCCGGTAACGGAATGAAGTCGACCGGGACATCGTCAACAGCCCCTATCACGATCCGCAGGGTGCGCGGTGGAGCACGCGTCGGGAAGAAGAAATCGATCGCCACGGAGTCTCCGACCAACCGCGGTGGCAGCAGCACTGGCATGAGCCAATTCCTGATTGTGACGCCGGACTCAGTGAACGCCCATAACGGCAAGCCGAACCCGTTCGAGTGTTTCGAAGCGGTGCGGCCGTCGCAGAAGGGTCGCAAGGGCCCGCTGGCCAACGACACTAAGGAGAACGCCCTGCAGGTGCGGAGGGTGGGCGCATGCTTCTCCTGCCACGCGCGCAAGGTCCGGTGCGACAAGGAGCGGCCGTGCCGGAACTGCCAGAAGCTGATGCAGCAGGTGCCACAGGTCATCTGCTGGCAATTCCAAGACTTCCTGCCGGTGCTGTTCCCAACCTTCATCAGGGGTCATTTCAAGAAGGAGGAGATGGCGAGGTTCATCACCGAGAACATCGACTCCTTCACCGTTGACGGCGCGGAGAAGCCGTGCGTGGTGGAGCTGTTTTCGGGCGTTCAATTTACCACCACGTTGCAGCTCAAGGCGAAGTTCTTCACAGCCAAGGCACCCGACGTGCTGCAGCACTGGCATTCGCACGTTAGCCGGAACGGCGTCGATCTGCAGTCGCGAGGAGCGGCGCCCATCGGCCTGGAGATGGAGGGCAATGCCCAGAGAGATGAGCTGCGGAAGAAGGCCAAGGAGTATATCCAGTGCCTCATCCGGGAACCGGCCTATGCGGAACAGGTGACGGATTCCCTTCGGCACACGGACCTGCCGAGGAGGATACTGCGGATCGTGCAGCGATACTCTGCGCGCTGCGACTCCCCCATAGTCAAGAAAGCCCTCTCCATCTACACAATGCACTACGTCATGACGCGCCACCTCTGCCTCACGCAGCAGTCCGTCGCAAGTCTCCAGTCAACCAAGCTTGTCCCGCAGAACGTGCCCTGGGTGACGCTGCGGGTGCTCAACCGCCAGATCAAGTCGGTCATCGACGAGATGCTCATGCGCGAGATGCAGATCCTCTTCGAGAACTTCTCAAAGTCGCTCAAGCCCAAGTCCCGCAAGGAATGGGCGCCTTGCATGGCCGCGTTCCTCGTTCTGTGCCTGTTTATGGAGGCGGTCGAGTCGGCGGCCGACACCTTCGTCGTGTCGCAGAACGAGCTCGACCTGCGCAACCACAACCCGCCCAAGTGGAAGCGGTCGTTCGCGCTCGACGTCAACAGGGAGGTCGAGAACCTGCCCTTCAAGCAGTTCGCGTACCAGTTCCACCAGGTCTACCAGACGCACAGCAAGGACGCCGCCGCGAAGAGCTTCAACCCGCTCCTGGACGACGGCTCGACCGAGCAGGCCGAGCTGGACGCCGCCTCCATGGAGATGGTGCTGATGCTGCGGCAGTTCATTCTCGACCCTTCGCATTGTAAGTGCACGCACCTCTTCCCATCCACCGGATTGATTCGGGGAGGGCTGGAACGCTAATCAGATTATTGTCACAGGGTCGGAACTCGACTACTTGTGTGCGGATCCCATCCTGCCTAACCAGGAGGACCACCCGTATCCGCGCGACACTACGTATAATTACACCGGCCGTCTGGTCGCCAAGTTCTTACTTTCCTTCACGAATGAGAAGTATATATTTGGGCCGTATTGATCGGAACAGCGTTGGCCGGCTTACGGATGGGCAAGACGGATGTGGGAGTTCTGGATCTGAGGCCAGACAAAGGACATGGATTCGAATATACCCTGGATGGACACGAGCATATGAGAGAGACTTGTATATTGGTCAACATAGAGATAGAGATAATTATGAGCTTCACCTGCCTCGCAGGGCTACATGTTATCTACTCGGATGGGAGTCAACGACCCTCGGCACACATCGCAAAATGTCACGTTGGTACGGTATCAAGATGTCTGTCCTGTTTTAGTCCCGCTGGTGCACAGGATTTCAGCGCCAGCGGGGTGGATGGGACCGGCTGTCTAGGCCTTGGGTTTCTTCTTCCACGAACGAATTTAAGTAAGTTGACCCAGAGCGCATGAGGAGAGCACAGGGGTAGGCAAATTGTGGGTTTCATAACAAGAAAAAAGAGAAGGAGAAAAGGAAAAAGACCCTTCGTGACCCTTCGTCTCCGAGCGTAGAAGACAGAGGGATGCGACTCGAGGACAACGAATAAAGGCGAGAGAGATCGAGAACTCCTCCGTGATGTGCCCGGGGATCAGAGGAGAAGGAGGATTATGCCGAATTGGACCAAACTTGACTTTTCTTGAGTGCTCCCATATTGTTGGGCACTGGAGGATGATACTTTGAAGCTGAGCAGGAGAAGTTTTGGAGAGGTTGGATGAGAAGAAATTTCGGCAGGTTATCAAGCCCAGGTGTGGTCCGTGCCAGATTGCACGTGACCTTCGACAGAACGAGGTTAAAAGCCTCCCGAGCTTTTTTCTCTTCCAGTTTCTTCTCTTCTCTTTACACTTAATAAAACGCACGATTAATCAACCGAATTCCAATTCGCCAACTTGTTTTCGGTCATATTTGCGTGCCAGAGTAACTCTGGTCTTCGTTGCCACTATTCTATGTCCAAGGAAGCTCTCACGATGCTCCCTTGCGGCTGGCAAGAGCACCCACATGCCATACCATAGACGGTCTGAAACTTTCAGTTTTTTTAAGCGGCCAAGGACGCCTTTGCATGTCCAGTAGCCTTTGCTGTTTTGATATATGTGTGGTTACTATCGTAGTGAGTCCTTACTTGTAGGGATCATTATCATGTTCACCAATGACACACTATGCTTTTCCACCATCATCGTATTCAAGGGCCGTCGGCATGGGCGTCTGTAGAGCCGTTTGCGCTGTCAAAGGGCGCGCATATTGAGACGTTGACAAGGGACATGCGGCCTCTTGATGAGCCAGGATACTGTTGAAAACGTCCGTCGGTGCTCTGAGCTCCGTTATATATTCTATTTGGAAGATAGGCGTTATTGTCTAACCTCGGAAGTTACGCTACCTCGAAAACGACTGGTACGCGCTGGTGATAGCAAACTGAAGAAGAGTATAGAGAAAGACAAGGGCGAAATAACGCGTGGTCTAGACGTTCGCCGCTCTAAAAGGAGCGTCATCTAAAGGGGTATCCCAGTGACATAAAAAGCAGTATCTCTGAATTTCAACAACGCCAAACACCCTTTACCGACCCGTCCAGAAAAGGATTGTGTATCCACCATGATGCGCCTACCTATTCCTCCTAACTTGATAACCGTACTTGCGGTCAAATGCCCTATCCAACAATTACCACAATTCTCCGCGCACGCCAGCCACCTGGCGCATTCGGCACGGTCTAGACCTCCCAGGAGAACGGTCTCGGAGCCCCCGTCCTGATTTGTGGCAACGGCTTGTTCAAGTCAGGAGCCGACATCGGGCTCACGGGGTTGGGGCTTTGAGCCGACTTCTCCGGCAGCAACCAAGCGGCGTCGTGGTGGCGAACGGTGACCGTGAAGTCGGTGTCACTCGAGCTTTTGCCTGCCTCGGCGGCCAGGGGCTCGGCCGCCTGTGACCCCGTCGACAGTCCGATCAGACGAGGGCCGTAACGGCTGAAGAAAGGCTTTGTCGCGGGGAGGGAGGCGCATATCTAGAAGGGTCAGATGGTCGCTGGAAAATCTGGGCCCCGAGGGCTGGAGGATATGGGGCGAAGTTAAACTCACGATGCCAAGGAATAGTTCGACGGAGCTTGTAAGCGTCACATAGTAGGCCATCCAGGTAGTGTCGTGATCAGGAGTGGATGCACATAGCCACGAGAAGTAGGTCCTAACAGCTCCGGCTATGCTAGCTACGATGCCGCCGGAAAAGAGGAGGCATATTATCAGGCGCTGCCTCTTCGGCAGATGGAGGCCGAGAACTGTCTTGATCGGGAGGAACACGGTCATGAAGTCGGTTATCGTATTAATTATGCTCGCCGCCAGGAGGTGCGATGCTTGGTTGAGACACTTCTGGGGAGTGAGAGAAACCTTCCAGTAGTCCGAGATTGGGCTGGGCTTCTTGTCAGCGTAGCTCAAGCCGCTTCCTCACGAGACTGGGCCCGGGATAGTTGGCGACGTACCTGCATTGAAACAGAGTAATAAAGACGAACAGCAGGCAGTTCAGCCCGACGATACAGGCGAAAAAAACAATAAAGTATCTCATCGTGCTTAATCCAGCCCTCACAACGCGATATATCAGAGCCAGCATGGACAGCTTGGTCAGACTCGTCGCGATATCGAAGAGAATCTGGACAACTAGACTATGAATTTGTCAATTTCTGCGATGATTTCTTGATTTCCGTCAAGTATACATACCTCAGCTGAAGGGAGGCGGTGATAAGTGCCGGTCTTACATCCCAAACGTGGCGGTCCCAGCCAAGGTTGAGCACTCCAATGACACCGATAATAGCAAATGCTATTGCTGGAATCTACTTCAGAGTTAGAAAGAACATCATCCCCGTAGCCACCGGGTCTAGGCCGTACAAATGCCAGCAGAATGAGGACGTCATCCAGACCAGCTCCATTGGAAATAACCTGACGTGTATAGAGGCGAATCCCCATGAGAACCGTTACACATATCATCAAGAAAATGATGATGACGACCATGACTGGGTTGTGAGTCTCGGGGCTGACGTTGTTTGGCGTTGGCCACTTCGCTATCACCTCAAATGGTATGAACATCTTGTTTGCGTAGGTATATCGCTCCGAAGATGGCGGGAAGATAGAAAGCTGCTAAGGTTTTCGGTACTTTCCGTCTCCCTTTATCATGTAAGACCGTCGCGGAGAAGAAGGCCTATCGTGATGGCCTACCGAGCGAGAGCAAGCTGGACGGCCAGGGCTGTAAGGTCGAGATGTGTCCTGTACACAGGATCACTATCACCTCATGGCGAACAGAAGAAGGCATCCCCGCAAGGGGAGGGCTCTTCCATCATTATAAGCCAGGAGAGACCAGGGTGGTAGGACATCGCCACAATGGCAGTGTAGCATCGAACAAGAAACAAAGCCTGCCTCCTCAGAGCAGGGGATCACCTTTCCTGTTGGCATGGGGGCCCTTTTTGGCTTTTGATACGCTGAGCCACCAACCCCATGCGCCCAGAACGAATGACCACCCGGGAACTGAGGCTCTAAGACGTTGAGGCGCAGACTTAGAAGGTGCCGGGGTAGCAATGATCTTCGACTAGGGTCTCGGGAGTTTGTGAACTAACAGTCTTAAAGAAACAAAGGATCATCATAGCGGGAAACAAACCGATCCCCTTCCCCTCTGTCACATTCGCCCACCCGTCCATCAGGAAATACTGTATGTAGGCATGCAGGTGGTAGCTGTGTCATCACCGAGGCTCTTCTGGTTCTGACCCATCGACAGGGCTCTTCTGGTACTGACCTCAAAGTTCACATATTGTATACGGCTTGTTTAACCCAGGGACTGTGGATAGTCACGGCAAGTGTTGGCAGCGCCATGGCCCCCACGGCAGTCGTGCGTTTCAACGTATGAGCGCACGGATGTGTTCCCCAGGATTGCTTGGTAGGAATCCCGGTCGAAAGACCAGAGCCGCTTTCCGGTGAAAGCAGTGCTTCGATGTGATGCGGGGAAACAAGAGCATCCAACTATTTCATTCGTTCCGACTGGACGACTCAGAAGGTGGTATCGAGGAATGCACAACACGCAGGGGGCTATGGTGTAGCCATGGAGCTAGAGCATCATGCTATTCAGTCGATATAGCAGGAGTGATCTTGACCCGTCTAACTGGGCGGTTTCGCCAAACAAACTGACAAACTGGGAAAGGACAACACCCAATGCTTCACCAGGCTGCATCCACATTGGTGGGGTTGAGCTTCTGAAGCTCCGAGGAGACTTTCGAGATCTCCTCGCCTCGAGAAGGTCTGTTTCAGACTTTCAGTACGTACCAGTCGTCAACTTTTGACCCCAGACACAGAGAGAATTACCAACTTCCATATCATCGCCATGATTCCCTACCGTTTTTGACGGATCTACGCAGAGCTGGCGTGGTCCGTTTCAGAGCCGTGACATTGACACTCGTATCCCCAATGAATGAGGCTCGCAAAAGTTGAAACATAATTGACTGGCCACATAGATCCGGCCGCGGGACCCACCTGTAGTACGGGAAGGTTACACAATGTTCCGGACCCGCGAACTTTCACCCCGCCCCGCACAATAATTATTTTGTGGGCTAAGTTTTTACTCCTCCAAATTCAAACCACCATCATTCTCTTACGACGCCTATTCCTCACCATTAGAAGCCCATTTCTATTGGAAGACTGCCATCATGTCTAAGATCACGTAAGAACTCATCCTGGCGTAACTTGGGGACAGATGGAGGCCGAAACAGAGACCCTGCTGCGCCTCCATCCTCCCCAATTCTCTATAGGGCACTGCTGACCGTTAGAACAGAGTCGGTATGCATTTCGACAAACCTGTCGCCCTGGATATTGCTAATATGCTCGTTTCTCCCTACAGCCGGAGTGCGTCAGAACGTCGCCGACGTTCTCGAGTACAGCCTCGAGACCAAGAAGCGCAACTTCCTCG
Organism: Phialemonium atrogriseum; assembly: GCF_030411735.1. NCBI lineage: Eukaryota > Fungi > Ascomycota > Sordariomycetes > Cephalothecales > Cephalothecaceae > Phialemonium > Phialemonium atrogriseum. The sequence goes on from NW_026848146.1 coordinate 485,863, forward strand.
GTACGTTTGCCTGCCCCCCCTGTTCGTTAAACCGATGTGCTAATATTATGCCCAGAGACCGTCGAGCTCCAGATCGGCCTGAAGAACTATGACCCCCAGCGTGACAAGGTACCGACCGGCACTGCGATATCATGACAAATCCGGGTTCTGACAATGGTTCGAACAGCGTTTCTCTGGCACCGTCAAGCTGCCCACCATCCCTCGTCCCAACATGGGCGTCTGCGTACGTAACAAGTCGAAGCGAGGTGTGCGGGGGGAGAGGGTTAACCAGGCCTTTACAGATCCTCGGTGACCAGCACGATATCGACCGTGCCAAGCACGGCGGTGTTGACGCCATGTCGGCCGACGACTTGAAGAAGCTCAACAAGAACAAGAAGCGTCAGTGGGACTACCCCCGCTATTTAGGACAGCCCGCTAACTATCTCACAGTCATCAAGAAGCTTGCCCGCAAGTACGACGCCTTCATTGCCTCCGAGAGTCTGATCAAGCAGATTCCTCGTATCCTGGGTCCTGGATTGTCCAAGGGTGCGTATTGATCTTTCTGGCTGCGGCCAAGTCTAACCCTGGTAAACCGCTGACACCGTCCCTAGCCGGCAAGTTCCCCACGCCTGTCTCTCACGCCGATGACCTCTCTGCCAAGCTCACCGAGGTCAAGTCCACCATCAAGTTCCAGCTGAAGAAGGTTCTGTGCATGGGTGTCGCTGTCGGCAACGTCGGCATGACCCAGGAGGAACTGGTCGCCAACATCATGTTGGCCATCAACTACCTGGTGTCGCTGCTGAAGAAGGGCTGGCAGAACGTGGGATCTCTCACGCTCAAGGCCACCATGTCTCCTCCTAAGCGCCTCTACTAAAGGAGCCATCAACCTGGGATGGACTGGGGTCGGCTCGTTATCACGGCTTTAGGCCAGGTACCATAGCTATCCCGTAGCTGATCAATCCAACGAAGCCTCTCCAATTGCTCGATGCTACATGCAACAATGTAATATGATGATTGCTAGAAGGGACTTGAGGGAGGTACGGGGGGTTCATCTTGCTGCGCGAGCAGTACAATTTCCTGTACGACTACAGATCTGTAGCAGGACTGAGCTCACATGCCTTGAAGGCATACCGCGTAGGAAGAACTCAGGTGCATTGGCTCCACTGCGGCCTCCCAATGGGGCCTCGATTCATTGCGAGCAAAGACTTGGAAGCAGAAACTTCTCGATGCAATTGCAATACCGTAAAAGTCGTCCCGTTGGCAATGTACAGGAAAGATCTCAGGGGCTTCATCAAATGCACAAATCAAGTATCTTCAAGTGCACTACGAGGAGGAGGGATCCGACCTGATGCCAGGCACGCAGAGGACCTCCAATCCAAGCCCCAGAGAATCACTTTATAAAAGCGGGCCGAGGGGGCACACTGTGGACACCCGCAACACAGGTGCAGGACATAACCTCGACCACAGAAACTATAAAAAAAGGCGAAAATTTTTCGCAATGTTGTCGCGACCACCCCACAGTCCCGGACCTGATGGGTATACCGTCGTCCGCGGCATTATGAGTAAGGGAATAGGTGGTCGACGTTTATATCGGTGGCCGGGAACGGAAGGATACCCATAGAGCAATTTTCTTGTGAAAAAAAGCGAGTTAACCCTCAGCAAGCCACATTTCGTGGAGCCGCCATTTTAAACAAGAAGCCGAAGACCAATCCCCAAACTCTTCACTTGACGGTGTAGAGAGAGGGAATTGGCCGCCGACCGCCTGCTGAGGAAAGAAAAAAGAGAAGAGAAGGAAGAGGGAGAGGATGGATTTCGAGATTTTTATGGCAGAGCGGACGGCCACGCTAGGCCCATTAGGGCTAGTGGCTTACCCTGCCCAATGTGCACGGTCCATCTCAAGTGTACGTACCTCTGTTAATAGACGGACGAAACCGGCCAGAGGTCTGGATAGAATTCTGTTTAGGAACCTCTTCATCACCCTACATGGCAGCAAACATACGTGTGCTGAGGCAGGGCTAGCTCAATATGTGGAATTTACTTCATTTCTCCAACTCTATGTATGGGGCAAACCAGGGGTAAAATACTCTCTATACTGGCAGACTGGCTAGGTGGCCACCTCTAGACTACGCCGTTCAACGAACCTGCGATGTAAGCAAGTCCGGGGGGGGGGAGGGGTGGAAGCCACGACGAGATAAACGACGAAACCGCTTTTATAAGCACCTCCCTTTCTTTTCTGAATGAACCAACCAAACTCCTCGAAATATTCACACACGCCAGGGAATAAATAAACCCCTTAGGGATACTTGGTTGCTCGCCTGTTGTTGCGAACCTTCACCCCCTTCCAGTCAGTCCGTGACATCCCCGGAACGCCTAGAATCCCCCTTCAACCGGCCCAGAGACCAAAACGCACCACACCTACCCGTTAGGCCTTCTTCATCTTCCAAATGGTTATGGGGGCTTCGTATAAAAACCCGAAGTGAGATGAGTGGCGACGGATGCAAATCAAATGCCCGAAAATCCGTTGAGGCCGCCAGAACGCGGCAGCAAAACAAAGACCAGGGACTTCAGCGACCAAGCCCTAGAAAACATATTACCTGCCCTGGCGGGCCGGCGGCTTCTTGGACCTGGTCGTGACCGGCGCGGCTGCCGCCTCGGCTGTCGCCTCTTTCCTTTTGTTGGACGGCTTGCGCGATCTCGTCGTCGGCGGCGGCTGCTCGCTGTGCAGGTGGCCCAGCTCCTCCAGGGCCGTAGTGTTCTGCCACTTCAGGCAGCGGTACGACGGCGGTTCCGGCGTCATCGCGGTGGACCGGCCACGAGTACTCATGCGCTTGGTAGTCTCTTCCTTCTTCTCCTCCGCCGGGGGGTTGAGGTATCTCTTCCGGTTCTCCATGTTCTTCACCATCTTCTCCCTGTAATTCACAATCTCCTTACGCAGCTTGAGTTCGTTGAAACCCCGAGGGTCAAGCCAGTCAATCAGGCCGTCTAGGTCTTCCGGTTCCGAGATGTAGCCCCACTGCAGTGCGTTGAAGACGTGGGTCGGACCCTCCTCACGGGCCTTGCGTTCCGGCACCGTCATGTCGAACTTGGCCTTGTACTCGTCTTGGTACTCGGGGATCATGTCGATATATCCCTCGCGCTCCATCTCGTCCGGTCCCTGAACCCAAATGCAACCATTTGCGTAATCTGCCTCGGCTGTTGAGCTGTCAGGCAGACCGCCGTATGGCATACCGTTGCGCTCAAACCAATAGTAGCGATTCCAAAAACGGTCCTTGCCCAGCACGCGTGTTCGTGGGCAGTCGGCTTCCCGGAGGTCGTTGTCGATGACAGCGATCTCGTCCTCGCATTTCTTGATCTCCTCTTCCTTCTTCTGTATGTCCTTGAGCACCTTGATGAATTGCTTTGACTGTTTTGGCACCTTGGCAGCCGCCTCGGCCTTTTCTTTCTTCTCCTGTTGCTTCTCCAGCTTGCGCTTCCGTTCGGCGGCACGGTCTTGGCCACGTCGAAGGGATCGGCCCGTGTGAACATCGTCGTCAGTGTCCGCCACTTCGTCCGACGCAGGCAGGTCGTCAACGTCGGACATTTTGACGTCGCCGTTGAGCTTAGCAGCTTCCTGTGGAGGACTGGGAGGGAGATTCTCGGGCAAGAGTATCTTGCGCTGGTCATTCAATGCTCTCAAGTCCTCGAGTCTGAGACAGGTTAGTTGTTAGCCCATGGATCGTCGCACACGAACGAAGTCAAAAAAAAAAAAAAAAAAAACCAAAAAAAAAAAAAACCAGAGGCCACTTACGCTTGCTTTCTCGTTCTCTGCCACTCAATCTTCTCCTTCCTGTATGATGTCATCTGCTCACTGCAGTCCTCCATATATCCACGGATGGATTTGGTCTCTGCAGTTAGCATGCAGATAATCTGTAGGGCTTGCACGCGGTAGTTGACATCAAGGCTGGCGTAGTGCTGACGCACTGTCTCCTGAACCGGCTCGACATCCCGTGGAACCAGCTGCTCCAGGAGCTCGTCGCAGCTGGCCTTGTGTCGCTCGTTCTTGGACAGTTGGTGCAATAGCCCGACCATGATCATTTCCCAACCACCATCTTGGAAGTCTCGCTGTCTGAGATGCTCGATCCAGTCATAGCCGGCAAGGAGATCTTCGGCGCGATGCTTCGGGGTCTCCTCGACATCCTGTAACTCCTTCTCAGCAGCTGCGGCTTCCGCTGCTAACCTTTCGGCCTCCTGCTTCGCAAGGCTACTTCTCGTCGCTCGACCCGAGGGTTGAGGTTGCGGGTCAGGGGATGTGGCTGTGCTCGTATCCGCCTCCTCGTCATCCTCATCCTCATCCTCGTCCTCATCTTCGTCAAGTTCCGGCAGCTGGATTTGCACCTTTCCGCCTTCTGACTCGGAGCTCACCAAAATCTTGAGCACGGCGCAGTGGATCTCGTCGAAAAGTTGACACGGCACGTCCTCCGAGGCAACTAGCATGGCCTCCACAAAATCGTCAAACGTGAACGAGTCTAGCGTGAAAATCTCGCAGTAGACATTCAAGGTGTCCCAGGTCTCCAACAAGGGCCCGACAGACTTCATCAAGACCTTGTCGCCGAGCGGGGCCTTGTCTTCGATCGCCACTGGTGGGTCCCTACACATGTACTTCAACTTCGGTCGGACACGGCCACGCGGTTCCAGCTGGAGATCCTCGATAGGGTATTTCGGTGGTGGCGGAGGCGGGGGCGGTTCTTGTTGCGCATAGATCGGAGAGACGTTCTGGTCGCGCAGGGAGATGGGGAACTGGAACGGGTTTCCGGGTAAGGGAAGATGGACAAACTGGCCAGGTTCCGGGTTGGCAAATCCGCCTTGCCTGCCCTTGGGTCCAGCGCCGGGCCCTTGATGTTGTTGGTTCAGGTGCTTCTGGGACTTATGGCTCTTCGGAGCCGGCTTCAGCTCGGGCAGTCGTACGGGCCCAGACCCATTCAAGGAACTAGACAGGCCATTGGCGTCTCCCTGTGACAACCGTTTCTGCACCTGTAGTTGCTTCCTCTCTAGCAGTTTGTTGTTGTATAGCAAATGCGGAGGGATCCGGGTATCGATGTTGTGTTGTAAAGCAACGTCATGCTTGACCAGCCACGGCGCACCATTCCAAGCCTCCCTTGTCACTGTCTTTTTGATGAAGGACCGCAGGACCAGTTTCGTGAACGCTTTCCTATCGCGGAGGATGTGTGAGTCGTCAACAACAGCCTCCTTTTCGGCCTGCCCGTCCACGCTGACAAAATACCGCGAGTATGGTGGAGTTAGGGTGCCATCAGGGAGGACCTTGCTGCCGAATCTCGTCTTGTCTCGAACCACGCCGTGCTGCCGTTCGCGCCCGTCAACCTCGACTATGACGGCCTCCCCAGGATAGTAGTCGTTCTTGAATTCCTCGTATATTTGGTCGACCAGGGCATCGATGCGGGAGACAGTTTGAAACTGCACCTTTCGAAGGATTGGACCCTTCAGGGGCTCGGGGAAAGCCTGTTCAACTTCGGCGGCGCCAGCAAGCTTGCATCCCTGTCAGTGTGGCCATCGAGCGTGGAAAGGGGGGGGGATGGACATACTTCGCTTTGAAGGGCTTCGAAGAAAGTGAGGCCAGAATGGCCACTTATTTGGCAGATGAATCGGCGCTGCGATGTGTGTGAGCAAGCGAGATGACGCGTGCGCTCGACTTCGATGGCTGACTTACTTGCTTATAAAAGTCGAGTCTATTGGCCAGTTAGTCAAGTCAGGAAGGTCAGGGAGAGGCGGTGCAACAAACCTATAGAGATACTCGTCGTACGTGGTGAAGATCTCCCCCGTCTGGGGGATGTGCCAAACCTGGATAGGCCTGTCAGTTTCAATTCGTGGTTGGTTTGTGTATTGGCGAGGGGCTTCACGGACCTCCGCATCGTCATTTGCAATTTCCGGTACTGTTAGAAACTGCACCGGCTTTCGTTTGAATAGAACCTAAAGGTGGTGTGTGAGCGTCAGAGGGAGCTTGGAGAAGGTCGGGGGAGCCATATACCATCCTGGCGGCGCGTCGTCCTCCCACACATGTGGGTGGGCCGAAAACTTTCTGCAAGGCTGGTCAGCCTTGCCACTAACAGAATGATAAGACCAGTTGAATTAATGAGATAGAGTGGTGTGCAGGGAGCGATTGATGGGTGTTGTGGTCTGTCCCAGAGGCTGTTGTGGTCGGAGTCGCGATCGGTTGGAGTTGGGTGGAGCGTCGAGCAGGGTTGGTGGGCATAGGTATGGGTTGGAGGACTTACATGCAAGGCTGCTGAACGCGTTCCAGGCCAGATCGTGTACCCGTGTCTAAATTGATTTCAGGTGTGGATATCCCCTGGCTGTTGATGCCAGGTGGACCGAAGGTGGTGGGCTGGAGGTCTGGCAGTGAGGCAAAAACGCGAAAGCCAGGAGTGAGGGAGAGGGTGAGGATGGAGGAGGAAAAAGTTCAACAAGGGGAGGGACGGCAAATGGAAACGCAGGTAATGGACTAGGTCCATGGGTTGGCGGACCCGCCGGACAGGGACGGGATCGCTCCGAGAAAGGCACCCCAACTTCTCCAGCTTCGTCTCTGCTCTGCACGAAACCCTCACAAGCATAACTCAGCAACGTTCTTGTACTCATTCTGCTCCTCTCAAAGAGGGCTTTCATCTGCTGGTTGAACCAGATTAATTGGACCTGTTTTCAAATATTTACGACCGTGAAAAGGCTTTGTACAAATTGATTTGCCAAGGTAGGGCTCTCCCCGCCTATTTCTTTCAATTGGGTGCTCCCCAAGTCTAACTCGCCTCCCATTGCAATGACTTGCTCTACGTTGCCAAGGACAAACACCCGTCACATTATCCTACATAGGAGGTTGTATTACGTGCCACAGGAACTCTGCAAAACAATCCATCAGTGGGTTGGCATCGCGTTGGCATCGCGTCTCACCTCTGTCCTTCATTGAGCTTCCTGGTACTCGATCCAACTTTCAGTCTCCTGTAAGTATGGTTCACTTGCAGATGTCAGTTAGATACCTAGTTAGTAAGGCAAGAGCATTGAATACCTCAATTGCCATTTTAGATAGGTCTGTAGCTGGGGAGGAGGCATCTTCAGTTTGGGGTTGTCGAGCTGGGGACACTGATCCATGATCCATCCAATCTTCATTCTCCTTGTGTCTAGACCTTCAGGGGAAATGTTCAGTCTTTTATTATCGCTGTGCGCTATCTGAACAACCCACTGTCTCTGACAAACTGTAACCTGAATATGACCACAACTCCGTTTCTTTTGATCTTGTTGTTTACCTACCTACCTAACCTACCTACCTAACCTACCTGGCATGTTTGTTGGGACTGCTATAGGTTGATCCCCGGTGTCACAAACAATTGGCTGTTGACACACCACCCTTGTAATTCCGCCTGCCACTTTTCCAACTCGAAAGTGGGTCTGCCCCACAATTGGGTCGTCAGCCTTGCAGGAACACCAAGCTGGCGTCAGGAGATTGTCGGTAAGGGTGGGGGCAACGCTGACTAAAAGCATTTCCTCTCTTCAGCCTTCAATCCGCCGCATCGTCGAATTTCCAAGTCCATATTTGGTTCTAGCTCTCAAAAACCAACACTGCACGCTCTTGAATCTTGATACGAGGTTCAATGTAGAGCAAGTATGCCGTGTTCTCTAATAGCTCACAACCACTTCCGAGCTCAACTGGACTTGCCTCTAGGTTAGGTCTGCGGCTAAGATCCAGCCATATATGCATGGCTCGCCTGAGCGTCTTCTCCCGTGCGCTCCGGACATCTCAATCATGCTGGAACAGTACGCTGAGAGACTCTCCGTGGTGGACGCGGCGGATAGCTTCGGCGAAAATAGGTGCGACATCGAGCACCTCGAGTTTCGGGCACAGGGCCCGGTGCTCGTCCTGGGGGACCGAATTTGTCACGATCACCTTGTCCAGAGCCGATGCATTGATGCGGGCGATAGCATCGCCGCTCATAATCCCATGGGTAATGAGGGCGTACACTGCGGTTGCGCCCTCACGGTGCAGCAACTTGGCAGCCCGCGTTATCGTATTCGCTGTGTCGACAAGGTCATCGATGAGAATGCAAACGCGGTCGCGAACGTCGCCCACAAGCATCATTGTAGCATTCTGTCGCTCTGTAATCTTGGTCGGGCGCCGTTCCTGCATTTCGAGTAAATAGCCGTGCTTCCTCTTCAGTACTTGTGACCTTACCTTGTGAATCAGAGCAAAGTCCATGCCTAGATTGTCGGCAATCGAGGTCGCTCGTTTGGTTCCCCCGGCATCGGGGCTGACAATCACTGCCTCCTTGTAGTTGGGGATTCTCTGCTGGATATATCCCTTGAGCAACGGTCTGGCATAGAGGTTGTCCACGGGGATGTCGAAGAACCCTTGGTATTGGGGATCGTGGAGCTCAAGCGTCACGACGCTGCAGGATCTCAAGTCAGTTTTGTCCGTAGCTCGGCGTGCACAACCTGGCGCGAGCCTGAACTTGTTGAAAAGGACTAGACCTCATGCCCGATCGTACTTACTGATCTGCGCCCGCACATGTTATCAGATTGGCGACCAAAGTCCCTGCTTGGGCGATCCATTTCTTGTATCCGCGCTTTGCCTCAAATGTGCTGATTTGCGATTGGTGCTGTGGCTGTTTTGATTGTAAGCATATAATCTTCTCCCCCTTTCCGGAATGGATTGAACCTACCCCTGGGCGCCCATTAGCTGCGTTCAGGCCTGCCGTTCCCGAAGCCGAAGATCCAAGGTCGTTTGGGATAGGAGATGCGCGCCCGTTGGTAAGAGCAGTCCTGCTTAGCATCCTGGTGATGTCGATACCGTTTGCGAAGGCGCTGGTCTTGGGAACACCTGGACCCGGAGTAGGGGGGACGCTCTCGAAAGTGTATTCCTTGGGAACTTCGACGGCGGGTTTGGACAGGGGTGCGCCGACCTTGTTATACGGCAGGTCGGGCTGGCGCGAGTACGGAAATATTGGGAGGACGGCTGTGACTCTCTTCGCAGAGCCAGTCTTACATGCGGATATCACTGTTTACACCCTCGTCAGTGCCGCCCTGCAAGGGGAATCGAGGGCAAGGCTGGAAGTCCTTACTGATACAGAGCTCTACGAAGTGATCATTGACCGACCCGCCCCCGGACTGCACGATGTAGACGTCTTTGCCTCGCACCGAGTCCTTGATCTCGCAACGAGACTCTCCCACCGAGAACTTGGATAGGATACGATCGCATGGCGGAACTCCTAGTATGTTGCAGATCCTGTCTACGAGGGTGGGGTGCGAGTTGCCAGAGAGGATGACAATGTTTTTAACCATCGTCGCGCTCAGCGCCGGATTCGAGTCGAGAGGTTGACGGAGGACGGACGTTGATAGCCAGCCAAGCGAATATCGCGCCTGAAGATCGTTCGGATGGAAATTCTGGAGAGGATGACTTGGAGGTGTGTGTGAAGTTATTCGCAGCTGGAAGCTAGGAGGTGTCGAGGCCGATGAGAATCGATCCAAGGACAGGTAGGGACCCGGCGAGTTAAAGCAAAGGATTGTAGAAGCAACGAGATGCTAGTCTTTATAACGAAATCATTTTGAGGTTACGCTTTCAAGATTATACTTTCAGGCGAGTCATCCCGTGGGGCAAACTGTTTGTACCGAGTTAGGATGGGGAAAAAATCGGACAGGGATTGTCCATTCACCTGAGTGATTGCGGGGCTCTGCGATGCAGTGACGCACCCACTCTTCTTTCTTCCTCCCTATTTGCTTTTTAGGTAGGAAAAAGTAAAGAAAGCAAATTGGGGCTTCGCCTTGCATCCTTGGCCCCCTAATTGGAGAGGAACTTGTAGCTAAGACCTTACCCAGGTTAGACAATATTGTAATTACTTTGTATTTGGGTTGAAATACATGGCAAGAGCTAGCTGGATGCCCAATATGCCTCTCTACCCCGCCATATTTGGGTTCAACCCGTCTACGACGTAAAGTAGACGACGAGGAAGCCCACCCAGCTGCCCACAACCCCTATCGCCGAGTATGAACTGGTAAACATCAAGGGCAAAAATTCATAGCGCTTCCCGAAAACAATCCTGTGGATCATCGAGCAGTACAGGATCAAGGGGATGCTGACTGCGATGTAGAAGGTGCTGAATCTGTCGAGGAAAAATCGCCGACTGTTGGACGCCGGTGCCAGGCGGTCAAACACCATGAGGAATAACATCAGCCAGAAGACCGTGTAGACGGTCTTGATCGGGAATTCCGCCGGCGTGAAGAGCAGGGGAAACAGCGACACATGGCCCGCAACTGCCAGTGGCCGGAAGGCGCTGAGGTGGCGGCGGTCTTTCAGCGCAATGAGACTGAAAGGTATGATGACCAGCAGGATAGCCTTTTCGTGGACGTGCCAGCCGAATAAGAAGGATGCGTAGCCACAGAGCGTCACCGCCCCGACGAAGTTGTCCCAAGTTGGCTGGAAGAAGAGCTTGAGCAAGGGGATGGCCTGAAGTACAAGTGTCGAGAGGAAGCACATCCTCGGGCTGATATCCGGCAACACGGCAAAGGAGGTGTCACCGACGAGGCCACGTGTAACGCTCTGCAGAGCATCAGCCTTGACAGACAGACCCATCCGTGGTGCCAGAAGGATCAGCACTCGGTCCATGAAGGAGTACATGGCCCAGACATTTGGCGCCCAGTACGCATGGCATAGCCCCCGGGCAAAGGGGAAGAGCCTGCTGAGGATCTGAGGGATCTGCTTCTTCAACGCGAAAGGGCCAAAAGCGATGCCGAAGATTACGACTATCCCTGCTCCCAGTTTGATGCAGTTCAGTAACTGAATCCTGAAGACGGACTTGGGCGATAGACAGTAGACCCTAAGCAGGAAAACGAAATATGCCGGCGCCAGGTATAGGTAGATGTGTTTCATGCACAACAGGGTCGCAAAAATGAGCCCACTTCCAAGCAAGGTTGACTTCTTTCGGGCCAAGACGAGTGACGCGATTAGGATGCCATACATGCAACCGTTATATTGGAAATGTATGTGGTCGATGATCAGCAGCCCCGGAGAGAGCAAGACAGAGATCGCTGCGGCTTGCGCTGCACGCTTCGAACCGCCCCTTGATGAGTCCACGAACCTATCGTCAATCAGCCTTGCCTGCCAGGCACACAAACACAACAACCAGCGGGCGACGGAAGGGCCTACATCTGCAGCGCATATACGAGAAGCAACTCGGTTATAATGACGGTAAACCTCTGGAAGTAAACAGTCCGCCAGCTGTCGTACTCAAGATTGTAGATGCGAAGCATGGCCGGGTCTACCAGCTTCGCTACCTGGGAGAGGATCCATTCGAAGTAGGCGAAAAAAGGTGGGTAATCAAGGGTCCATTCCGAGGTTTTCTCGTAGTACCACTCCCAGAGAGGGAGGCTGTTGGTGATTGCCAGCCAATTGCGATGAACTTCGAAGTCTGTTGATTTGCTGTTGGGGATTCAGCTGTCAGTGGTGAGGCCAAGGTCAGACGTCGGAAAGACGGCGGGGAAGAACTCACTAAGCTGGGAATAGAAGGATTTTGAAGGCCGAAGCCACTATCGCGCATTGCGCGAGAGTAGGATAGTTCTCCGCCATGGACACATTGAGGCTGGCCTGATGTTGCGTCTCCTCTCGAAGTCGGTGCAAGTCGCACAGGCTCGAGGGGCACTTTTTTTCTGGGGGAGCGAAGGAATTCGTTGCATGTTAACAGGGGCCAGACCAGCACAGGCATGTGGGCCAAATTTGATTGGCAGTGCGCCGATTGGATCCAATCTAATTCAAGAGGTTCAAGCCACAGTCAACACACCTTTTCCCCGCAGCTAGACCCTTGCAATTGTGGCGCTTGCTAACTTGCACTTGGGGAAGCTCCTGGAAGCTCCTGCATGCGGGGGTAGGTTTGGAAAGCTGGCTTTTTGAGGCACGAGAATCTTGTCTCAGGTTCCCCAACCCCCGAAAAGAACTACATTGCTCTGTCCATCGTATCGTATTTGGATGTAATGATAGTGGCTGCTTGTTCGTTTTTCTTTGCATGTTAATCCTCTTCTATATATGGATTTTCCGAAATACCCCTGAGGCCCAATCATAAATTTGTCTTGCTCTGTATATTTCTCCCGGTGTCGCGGTTAATACCTAGGTACCTCCCTAGTTTGGGGAAGCCAGCCTCGACATCTGCAACTGCAAAGTGTCCAAGTGTCCTCAGCCGGGAGGAGCAGCTCCGGCAAAAACGAAGAAAAAAAAAGCGAATTGCGAATTGCTCTCCTTTTGCTTTGAGCGCTGCACGATTTGCACTGCATAGACGCCCCAGATCCAGTACCGCACCCGTCCGCGATGCGTTTACCTTTAAGCGTCGCCGTAGTGGTCGCGAGCCTCGCACAGGCTCAGGCCCAATATCTCGTCAACGATATCAGCTTCGGCCATGGAGCTAGGTATGTCTGACTCGTCTGCCGTGTAGCTCGTGATCGATTGGTCCTAACACAGCTCCTCGTGCAGGATAAGCCCCGAGGGACAGTCCTCGATCCCCAATTTCGCCATCCAGGGTGCTCCCAACCTCCCGGAGCTCCTCTCCAACAAAGTAATCCTCACGCCTCCAGCGCCTGGCAACCAGCGCGGAGCCGTGTGGTCGGACAAGCAACTGCAGCAATTAAACTGGATTGCCGATGTCGATTTCCGCGCCACGGGCCCCGAACGGGGCGGGGGAAACTTGCAGATCTGGCTCGTGCGGAACGGTGCCCATGATGTTGGTACGGGGAGCATCTACACCGTGTCGAAATTCGAGGGTCTCGCGCTCGTCATCGACGGGCACGGGGGTTACGGGGGCATGATCCGCGGGTTCCTGAACGACGGTTCGACGGATTACAAAAAGTCCAACGTGGATCAGCTCTCGTTTGGACATTGTAACTTCGCCTACCGAAACCTGGGCCGGCCCTCGCAGGTCAAGCTGCGCCACTCCGACTCCACGTTCAGGGTAGAGGTCGACGGCAGGCTGTGTTTCGAAAGCGACAAAGTCCGCATCCCCCCCGGCTACCACGTCGGCATCACGGCCGCCTCGGCCGACAACCCGGACTCGTTCGAGGTGTTCAAGCTAGTCGTGCTCACCGAGGACCAGCACAACCAGAACAACAACCAGAACCAAGATCAAGATCAGGGCTCGCAGCAGCAGGAAAGGCCGCAGATGGTGTTCGGCCGGTCGGGCCAGACCGTCGGACAGCCGGCCGGGTTGACGCAAGACGCCCCTTTCGACGATGATATTCCCGACCAGAGCGCCGATCAATTCACTAGCTCCAAGGCGCAATTCACGGACCTGCACAACCGCCTCCAGAGCGTCAACCACCACCTATCGACCATCTTCCGCACCATCGCGACGCAGAACACTGTGGGCGAGAAACGACACGAGGAGACGTCCATCTTCCTCGGCGAGCTCAAGGGCCGGCTGTCCGTGCTGGACCGGCTGGACAAGCTGGACAAGCTGGACCTCCTCGAGCAGCGCATCGCCAACCTCGAGAGGGAGATGCACATGTTGAGGACCGACCTCGTGCAGAAGGTGCGCGATTCGGAGCACGCGGTCAAGTCCTTCGTCGTCGACAAGCACGAGAACATGCAGGAGAGCATCAAGGCGAGCGCCCCCGGTCACACGAAGCTTATCCTAGTCATGATCGGCACCCAGATGCTGCTAGTCGCGGCATTCATCCTCTACAAGAGACGGAAGGCGTCGCCAAAGAAGTATTTGTAAGACGGAAGCGAGGGGGGAAACGAGGCTGCTACCTATGCAAGGTCTATGTTATACAGAGAGAGGCGCGGGCGTTCTGAATTATGCATTATGTCTTGTTCTTTCTTTTTTGCTTCTCACTTCAGGCTAGCCGAAATGAAGATACGTGATGACTTAGACCACGCCTGCTGGCCGAGGTTCAATTGGTATTTGGGCGTGATAGCATGCGTTTCCTGCCACAATTTGCTCATGACCCTCTCTCATCTCACACGCAGCCTCAAACCCGACCTCCCAACCAACGAAGCGAGCGAGTTGAGAGAGACACGTAAACTCTCTAAGCCGCCTAGCTACCGTTGATAATCCTCAGTGCCTCGTCCCCCTTGGGCGCCGTCGTCAGGTTCTCGTAGCCGTCCTCCGTGACGAGGATGTCGTCTTCGATACGCACCCCGCCGACGGGGTAGTACTTCTCCAAGACGGCCTTGTCGATGTATTTCGCGTGTGCCGCGTTCGTGAGGAAGTAGGCCTCGATGTACTCTCGGCAGAAGTATCTGTGGGCCGGCGGGTCAGCCAACGTTCTCCCTATTCCCGACAGCCCCCTTTCCACGCTTTTCATGTTTTTGTTTGTCACCTTTAGGAAAGAGGAAATTACTCACATGCCCGGTTCGATCGTCACAACCATATTCTTCTCCAGCCTCCGCCCGCCCCCACCCAACGACGACGACGACGACGCGGTCCCGCCCCCGCGACACAGCGCAGCCGCCATCTCAGGCGACACCCACTCCCTCCTCCCCGCCGCGCCACGGCCCCGTGTACCCAGACCCCCAAGCCCTCTGCCGCCCCCGGCAGCAGCAGCAGCAGCAGCAGGCAGCAGAAGCGGCTCCCCGCCGGCGACGTCGTGGACCTCGAGCCCGACGTGGTGGCCGAGGCCGTGCGGGAAGAAGGCCGCGACGGTGCCCAGCGCGAGCACCTCGCCCGCCGTCCCGCCGCGCAGCAGGCCCAGGCGCAGCAGGCCCCCGACGGCGACGGCGCACGCGCGCGCGTGCAGCGACCGGAACGACGCGCCGGGCCGCACGCGCGAGACGCACTCGTCCTGCATGCGCTCGACGACGGCGTAGATGGCCGCCGCCTCGGGGGTCGGGGCGATCATGGCGCCGCCGCCGCCCCCCAACCTGCCGTCGCGGGTGCGCGTGCGCGTGAGGGGGAGGGTGCGCGTCACGTCGCTGGCGTAGCAGGCCCACTCGCACCCGGCGTCCAGGACGACGAGCTGCCGGCCCGCCAGCGACTGGTCGTTGTCCTCGTAGTGGAGGGTCGCCGCGTTGGTGCCCGACCCGGCGATCACCGGGTAGGCCATCTTCTTGGCCCCGCGGGCCATGCACGTCGCCTGGAAGATGGCCTCGAGCTCGCACTCGTTTGTCAGCCGCCGCAGGCGCTCCAGCACCGCACGGTGCGCCGCGCTCGTCACCGCGTTGGCCTGCCGGATCAGGGCGACCTCGTAGTCCGTCTTGACGACCCGGGCCGCGTCCATGGCGGGTCGTAGGCGGGCCGTGTCGATGTGCGGCGCGGCCGCGCCAGTCGGCGGCCCGTCGCCGTCGCCGTCGAGCTTAGGGGTCTGGCCGGGGTGGAGGGCGAAGACGGTGGTCTGCGGGTGCTGGCGGAGGTACCGGTGCAGGTACGAGGTGAGGTTGAAGGTGTACCTCACGTCATCGACGTGCAGCCGCTCCTTGCACTCGGCGATGCCCGGGGTGGTGCCATACCAGAGGACCTGGCGCGGGTCCGTGTACGGGATCCATAGGATCAGCCAGTCGCGTGCGATCTCGTAGGTCACGGCGCAGTTGGCGAAGCCGGCGCCGGAGAGGTAGTAGAAGCTAGATTTTGCCTTGGTCAGGAAACTAGGGCATTCGTTTTCGCGGCGCCGGGGTGAGCTCCGCCCGAGGCAAGCACATACTAACGACGCTGTCGGAACTCAGGGGCCATGTCCGAGTCCTCGTACCGCTGGGACTCTTGGCCCAGCAGATAGATGAGTCCATCTCTGGCACCGAGCTCTTTGGCAACCTTCTTTGCATGCTCCTTGGCTTTGGGCGAAACATCACAAGTTAGCAAAGCTCCCCGATTCAGGGACAAACGCCCCCAGAATGTCAACGGTGCCAACTCCGAGGGAGGAGTCGGCTCCGAGGTCACGGTTCGCCCAGTTTCACCGGTCCAGCGTATTCTCCACTCCCCCGAACCACTTGGTGGGGACGATAGGCACCGTGCGATGAAAATCAGGCTTTGTCAAGAAAGAGGCCCTGAATGGCACACCGCCCGAGACGAGATGATGGTTCATTATTACCTGGGTACTTGCCGCTAGCTTCAGCAACCAAAGGCCATAGCGCACGGGCTTCAACTTCGTCCGTGGCAGCTGTAGATGTGGGAGACAGCTTCACCTCGATAGCCCTAGCCGTTGGTTAATCCATGTGTGTCAGTATTCTGGTGCATGTCCCAATAGTGCAATGGGGCGGTAGGACCCCTAGCGAGACCGGCAGGAGAGTTGGCGGCGGGTGGAAGGGAAACGGGGGAGAATTCCCATTCTCCCAAGTTTCATTCGAGCATACATACAGCGCATCAAACTCATCCACCTCGACCAGCTCATGATCGACTTCCATCCTTATCTGACAGCTCGAGTGTTGGCACGACCCAGAATCAAGAAGTATCAAACGTGTCGACGTATCGACGTATCGACGTATCGAGGGGAGTTTGGTATGGAGATTATCCGTGCTTCACCGTAAGAGGCACGACTCGGTCAGCAAGGGTTCCCCGCCGGATATGGATGCCGAGAGTTTCGGCCCTACTACCCTTCACACCAACGGAAGGAACGAGAACGGGGAGAAAATGGGAGCGCGACGTGTAAATGCTGCGGAATGACGTCTGGACGGAATAGAGAGCGAATAAATATCTATCAGCCCTGGGGTTTTGTGGCACAATGACACACGTAAATTGCGTTAGTCAATAGTCTCCATCACACTCCCCTCCATAATACGAAGATACGAAGTTGGCCAAGCGGTTCAGCGAGCCCCCGACGCCAGAAACCAAGTAATCCTTACAGTACACAGTACGACTCATCCAGAAACGCCCACCCACTGTCCTTGTCCCTTACCTCCATGCTACTACCTAACCTACCTACCTTACCTTGTCTACAACGCCGCATCTTGTTTCCTGCTGGTTCAGCCCTCCTGCCTGGCCTCACCTGACCCGACCTGACCCAGTCTTTGACGCTTCGTGAGCCAGAGTCGAGTCATACTTTCGTAATGCTAATTCACTGGATGGGACCAGTCCCATGTCCACGATGGATCAGGTCCGGG
Organism: Phialemonium atrogriseum; assembly: GCF_030411735.1. Taxonomy (NCBI): domain Eukaryota; kingdom Fungi; phylum Ascomycota; class Sordariomycetes; order Cephalothecales; family Cephalothecaceae; genus Phialemonium; species Phialemonium atrogriseum. Next base: position 502,889 of record NW_026848146.1, read on the forward strand.
CGGAATGCCGCACCTGGTTCCCTGTTTTCCCGTTCCTTGTTCCATGCATCTTCATCAATCTCTCCTCTTTTTCACCTCAAGCCTTCTATCTCAACCGTCCATATATATGTGCAAATGAAAAGGGGGGGAAATATGTACAGCCAGCCAGAACTTTGATGCTGGATAAATAAAACTGAGTATGTGTTGTATGTAGAGAGAGAAATCGTTCGATTCAGAGCCAGCCGTGGGGTATCATAAGATGCCGATGCGTAACGCACAATGCTTTTCTTTCCCCCTCGTGGCATAAAGCGATCAAACCGACGTGCGCCCCCCGGACCGGATCCCCGTATACTGGATCTGAACAAACCGTCCAAGAAGATCGTAGCTTCATAGTCGTGTCAAGAGGATATTTCGTCGCAACTGACTAGCAGCTCTGTATGTGGATCTCCTCCACCCTGAATCTATCCGGACTGTTCCAACTCCTAAAAGAGAGTGCATGATATTTTGTAGCCTTTAGGACAAGATACCGCAACTATTCTTCCCAAGATACCGAATCCGAGAAAGGCAAGCCCTACAGCTGCCTATAGCCCGAGTTGCCAAGCATGTCTCCCCAATCCTCTCGGAAATTCGGGTCTGCCAACATGTCTTCCAACTCTCTCTGCTGTTGCCGCTGCGGAGTTAAGTTCTGGTGATGTGCTGGCGGTGTCTGCTGCATGGGTACCATATTGGACGGGTTATACATATGCGAGGCAAGGCCGAGCCCCTGTTGGCTTTGTTGGTCCTGTTGAACCAAGTACGGTGCTGGTTGCCCGAGCAGGTGGCCTTCGATGTCGTCGTAAAGGTTGGGTATGTAGAACTGCATCGACCCTGGCTGCTGGCTCCTCCCGGGGGGGCCGGCATGTCCGCCCTGCGCCTGGCTTGTGAAATCCGTTAGAGGCTGCTGGTTTGGATACGCAAACGGGTCGCCCGAAGGGAACATCATCTCGTCTAGTTTGTGCAGCGGTTTGTGGCTCGCACTAGGAGTATGCATCTGGTGGTAATTCGGTAGCTGCGCATGCATGGTTCCCGGTGTGCTGCTTGTTTCCGAGCTCTCGCCCGTCGAGGGGATGTCCAATGGCAAGAGGTCCTGGAAGTTGGCCGAGAAGTTTTGGCCATGGAGGCCCTGGTGCATTCCCGCCGTGTCGAGCGATGCCCTGTGGAGAGATGTCGGGTGGTTCTCTCCGGCCGGTCCGCTCCGTGGTCGGTTGAGTTCTTCGGATCGACGCTGAGGCTTAGCGCCTTGCAAACCGGGGCGAGCCTGTGCTGATGCTATGCCCGACTTTGGCACCGGGGCTGAGCGTTTTCTCGTCGGCATGGCGCGGCCCTTCATCTTTTTGAGCTTGTCGGGAAGCTGGTCGAAGAGAGACTTAAAACTGGTCAGCAAAGCCCTCCTCCCCTTTCCAGACCCCAGCAAGTAGGGCTCGGCACTTACCGTCAGAGTAGTGGTGACTCTATCAGCGGCCATACTTCTCCGAGCAAGGCTCGCGACCACCTCTCGTCCCGCCCTTGCATCCGCTAGTATCTCTGCAGAGCCAGACTTGTCCGGGTTTTCGAGTACGTAGAACACCAGGGACAAGATGGCGAAGAACTCGGTGTAAAGCATAAACCAGTACGGCCCGATAAGCACAGTTTGTTTTCGAAGCTCGGTCCCGATGTGGACGATATTTCGGGAGACACTGACCCCAGCTGCCGCGCAGGCGTAATACCTCTCATCGATATTCTTGCCAGCAGAGAGTCGTGGTGAGGCGTAGTGTAGGAACGGTCTGTAGAGCATCATCTGGACGTGCGCATAGCCAAACCTCAGAATAGTCCGAACTCTGCGCAATGATTCCCATTAGTGGCCAATTCATAGCAATAGGGGGAGTACTCGGGACTGGGAGGCGGAGGATGGGCAAGCACAAGGGGGAAAAGAGGGAGAGACAGAGAGAGAGAGAGAGAGAGAGTGAGAAAGGAGCAGCCCGAGGCGGCTGGGCGAAGGGCTCATCAAGCTGAGCTCAAATGCTGGAACAGAAAACTGGGAGATATACCGGATCACTTCAATCGGCCCTTCGGGACTAGGCCGCCAATGTGTGGGAAGTTGTTCGTACCAGTCCTGGAGGTCTTCCTCGATCTCCCGGATCTTCCCATACTCGACCAGGTAGGGAGCATTCCTGGTATCCTCGTCTGCAACGAATTCATGGACCACTTTCTGAGGGTAGATGTGTTTCACCACTTTCGTAAGTATTCTCATGAGCCTCACATGTGCATTGAACGCCTGGAGAAAAGACGGTGTCCCTGCCGGTGGTGCAAGAATCGCGTCCTTGGTGATATATTCGTCGTCGACTTCGGTAGGTAACGGCTGGTCAATGTCCTCTTCGTTCAGCAACATGGGAAAGCCAAGGATGGTGGAGATGTATGTGTCCATCTGTCGGATAACATAAAAACATCTGCGCCGCGTTTCGTCCTCGATAGGAGTGATCTTTGCATGCTTCAAGTGCCGGTGTAGGCCCATCCGGATCGCGGATCGCAGGGCAATACCAACGAAAGAATAGCAACCGCTGATGTTAGCGGCCACCTGGAGGAAGAGAAGCATAAACAGCAACGCTTGCAGGGTGGTTAGATCTCTGCATTCAGCGACATCCTGGAGTAGAACTCGTGCCGAAGCGTAGTATTTCAACCTAAACAAACGCAGAATGGATTAAACTCCTGTCTTGCTTCTGTGGATCGGGACATCATACCCTTCGTCCATGGCGGTCTTGTAGTCGACGGAATTAGACGGGTCATTCCCCGATGTGTTGTACATGCAGCCGAGAGAGAGAACCGAGTACAGGAGTCCTAGGAACCGGTTCTCTTCGGTGCCGAATTTCTCGGGCGGCAACTCGTATACCCTATCGAACATCTCGTAGAAGGATGGGATATGTACGATTCTGAGCAAGCAGGTAGCACAGTTTAGAGAATAGTAGCATAAAGTGCGTGCTCTCTCCCGCGGGGGAAGATCGTAGATGTTCGGCAGGGCGGAAAGGTCCCAGGGCGAGCCGGAGCTCGATCTGGGCGAGTCGAGGCTGAACAGACCCGGCGGACGAAGAGGTCGAACAACAAAGGGGGTGCGGTAGTCGTTGCCTAGCAAGCCTCGAAAGTGCTCTTTCATGCGTTTCAGGAAAACGGCGCCGGACGAGGTCCCGTGGAAGTCCCATTCGCCACCTTCAGATAGGTCCAGTTGGCCCATGGCCTCGATCATGGACATGATCTTCGCGTCTTGGCTCTCGGGTTGCCTGGCGGTTTCGGTCCTGAGTCTTGCCACCTGAGCCCTGGCTTGCTCTCTGTTGCGAAACTCCTGCTGGATAGACGGGTCAAGATTGTGGTCGTTCAGGTCAACATCTGGCCTGACCTCGCGGAGGAGCGCCTCCGCTCGCTGTAGGCGACTTTCCAGCGCCTCGATATACTGCGGTGCCGGGTTTCTACGCCGGTTAGATGGTTTATCGTACGTGCATTCTGGGGGTTACAAAGGTCAGCACGCAGAGAGGGGGAAACAGGATGAAGGGGGGGGAGGGCGTCGGTGGCTTTACCATAACTGTAGACAGAGCAATGGGTGCAAGGCTGCTTGCCGTCGCATTTGATCTTTTTCCGTCGACATTCATCGCAGGCCCTCGTCACCCTCCGCCGTTTCTGGACCGGCATGCTCAAACCGCCGGCGGAAGGGTTACGCGCTCCGCTCGAATCCACGGACTCTGCCTTCACTTGCACATGAGCAGCCGACGACCTGGGGCTTCCCGGGATGGACACATCGTCCCCGGGAGACGAGAAAGCCGACTCGTCTTCAGAGCCATCGGGAGATGCTCCGGAACCCATGGCGTCGAGGGCAGGGTTGCTGGTGTCGGCGGTCGAGTGCTGCGGCGGTTGAGATGGAGGACGGTCGCGCTGGGATTTCTTGAGCTCGCCGAGCCGGGCTGCCTTATCAGCCATCCCGCGTGGGTCAATTGGCGGGCAACTCGTCCTCCGTCGGGTTCTTGGCACTGCTCGACGGGGCTTCTTAAGGAGATCTGCATGTCAGAGGAGACCCGCAGCACATAGTGTGGTTTGTCCACGGAGCGAAGAGCAATAGATTGGGCCCGGGCTGGAGGGGCGCGCAAGCCAGAGATACAAAGACAAGGAAGAAGGGCTCCAGGGAGGTAGTAGTGTACTATGGGGGCGGTAGGGTGGGAGGTACACATGTACGGATACAATACATACATAAGGAGGTAGGCCATACAGGGGTGTGTGGATCGTAGGGCAAGCCAAGACAACCTTCCCACTGGTCGCCAGTCGGACACAATAGCCGCCTGGTCAAGGCTCTGTTCGCTTGTTCTGAACTTCTCCCCGCGGAGCACAGGGATATAGACACAGAGGGGTGGGAAGGGGGGAGCTACTTTGCAGGAGTACTCTGTAGTGTAGACGCGGCGAGAGGAGGGCTGGAATCGGAGAGGGGAGCGAACCAAGAGTTACAAACAAGATGCGTTGGGGATTCGAGGGAAGGCTGTTAATGAAAGCGAGGCAATATTCCTAGTGGAACCGCTAAGGCAGAGGATGCGTGTGCCAGTGCCGACTTGGAGGTGGAACCGCTTGAGTAACAGAGTGTCCATAGATTGCCAAGGATATTTGACGCGAGAACCGACGGAGCGCCGGGAGAACAAAATCAAGATCACTGCAAATTGGGAGCATAGACGGAGGCCAATAAGGGGGGCACGCAAGACCAACAATGTGCAGTGTAGATTGGGGAGGCACTGGGAGGGTCAACCGATTCTTCGGGAAGGGGGGGCGAACTAACAGACATAGCATCAAGGTAGTACATGAGTGAATCCTACATAGTACATGGATGACTTCGAGTTGGAGGTCGAGTTATGAGTGCAGGTGGACCTGGGAGTGGGTAGAATAGGGATAGCACAGGAGTCGTCAGTCGCGGACGCGTTATTAGCGATAAGTCCGGGGGACCAATGACGGGAGGGAGGGAATCGCTCCGCATCCCTGGAACTCATGGGGCACGACCCGACCACGAGCAGAAAATGTACATCCAAGTACTTGTCTCCACCCGGCTACCTAAGAAGAGGTACCAGCACGCTCCAGCAGCCCAGCACTACCAGGTGGCTCCTGCCTCGTCAAGGTAGGTACACCCGGGCTACCCACTGTGTAGTGGAGAGGTGGGTACGGATTACAGTACCTGGGATGAACATCCATGGCAATGGAACTCCTCCGGAAACATCCCATTTAGCCCCGCGGGGCATCATCCTGTTGCAGGCCCCTTCTCTTCTTTCTCTCCCATAGTATGGCAGCTTATACTGAGACTCCGAATTCGTCGAAAGACGACAGTGACACGGGCGTGCGTACGTGCGCAGCAAGAAGACGGGATAGCGGGGATCATGGCATGGATATACGTGTACATCATAAGAAAAGTGCACATATGATGGAACCGAACCGTCTGAGCATACCCCAACGGGTATTTTGCGAGGAACATCCATGCCTCCCTCCCATGTCGCCTCTCTTCCTCAGTCGCTCAATACAGTAAGACCCCCTGACGCCGGTTCTGCCCTACTGCGTATTATTCCCGGCTGGAGTCGACCGATCCGACGCTACAAGAGGGAAAAAGCACCAGGTCAGTGGGAGAGGGGGTACATACGCAGTAAATGAAGGAAAGATGGGACGGAATAAAAAAACAATAAAAATATTGTCAGATTACGTTGATCCACGGTTCTGTGGAAGTGGCAGCTGCCATCCGAGACACGGCGTTGTCTGACCTGCGCTCTATCCTGCAGCCTCGTAGGTGCTGTTCCTACTAAGTAGGTAGTCGGTCAACTTACACCCCGCCTCGGGCAGCCAACCCGGGACGTTTTGTGCTTTGCTATCTGTTTCTCTGCCTCCATCTGATCGCCCAGGGCATGCCTGCACAGCGTTTTGTAGGTAGCCTGGAAGGGGGTGTGAATGTCCACCTTTGTGCCACTTCCCAGGTCGCTGTTGCGAGTTGCAAGAGGCTGCATGAATCAGTGGTCAATCAGAGGTTAGATCAAAGTGATTGGCTTCCCAAGCCTTGACTAAGTTGAACCCTTGTTGAGGGAAACCCTCATTGGGCAAGGCCGTGGAAGGGGGACAGTGGGTTCGCCCTTCTTGGCAAGTAGCCTGACGGGAACTGGGGCCTGCGTTGGCCTGGCGGGGCTGGAAATTGAGGGTTTGGTTTTACCGCGGGACCGTGTACGTCCAAGCTGTGTGTACCTACCTAGCTATGGAACAGTGTGCGTAGCGCAGTGGCTTCCTGTTGCAAATCTGGTCGCATTAAGGGTGCTTCTCTTGCAAAGGACATACGTAACTAGGTGGTTCCCTGTCACAGAACTGGGACATCGCGCTTGCTTCCGTCGATGCCCGTTCTCCTTTCCTTTTCCCAGCACAGCAAGTAGAGAAGAGAGGGGGGTTGAAAATGAGAAAGGAAAAAGTACTTCGTATGGGGGCCATCCGGTAGGTAACATGGATCGCGCATAGAGCTGCGACAAGCGGCTTGGCATGACCTCATTGCGCCCCACACCGCGCAGCGCCCCACCAAAGGACCCTGGCTCGCGTCTCCTCGTTCGTCCTGGTCGCCTCCACTTCGGCTGTCAACGGGCAAATCCTGACAAGCTATTCTTCACAGGAGCCCCCCTGCCAACGCGCCGAAGCCACCCACGAGTGCCAAGCAGTGGAAAGGCATTGCACCGCACCATCAATTGGCAACCTAAGCCGTCCCTAGCGTAGTGTATCTGTAGGGTCCGACGATCCCATCACCCAAGAGCACAGTTCACCAAAGTTCAATGGCCTCTTAATAGTGGAAGCTAAATATAGTGACAAGTTGCTGCCTTCTTTTTTTAGAGCGCTGAATTGGTTCCGTGCAGCCCGATGACTGTACGGAACGTATACCGTCTTCGCAACTTACGTATAACGTGCGGATTACACGATGTAAAAGAACACCTTGGCTTACGTTTTATGGATAAATAAGTAACTTGAGTTTTGGAATAGGCAACATGGATAGATTTGTCTGAAAATGTGGGCAATCATGTGAGCCCCTTTGGGACCTGGGGTAATATGAAGCATTGCCATCCTACGCACGAGCCTATTGGAACTTTTTGTGAATCTTAGATTTCGTGAACTAAGGTCGGAATAACCATACCCCCTGCGGCCTATATACGTAAGCCCGGTTCCATATGGATCTGATTGGGGACCCATTACCGAGAAGGGTCTCAGCCAATCATCTAATCCCCCACATCTGACCTCATGCCAGGAGACCTACCTTGGTGCTTATCACAACTTCAGCCTCGCCTCTAAGGTTTCAACCGCCGTCAGCATCGCCAACTTCAGCCTCGTCGCAGTATTTCGCACACCATGACGGACTCACTGCGCTCGTTCTTCACCATCATGGAGAGCCAACGGGGGATTGTCGTACAAGGTTTGGATGCCCTACCGGTCTTGCCTACACGGTTTAGAGCTTCATTTCTCTTGTTGCTACTTCACCTAGGAGGGACGCTCATGGTAACACAACATGGTTCTTAGGCACGCCGAAGCTAGATCTTGATCTCTACATCCAGAACTACCGAGGTAAATCAACTCTAGAACGTTGTCAGCTGCGGCTCGAGCTTCTAATTCAATTTACAGGTCGCACTCGATTCGATCGGCTGTTCCTTATCGGCCGCACCTCCCAAACTTTATGTGTCGACGCCTTGAAAGCTGCGGTAGCTGAAGCGAAGAGGGGAAGAGATGTTCGGCGGTACCAAGCGGCGGTAGAAAGCCTCCATATGGCTGCCCCATCCGAACCAGAGGCAGTCTTTGATCAACAGTGGATCGATCACACCGAGATGTCCAACAGAGCGGACACACACCGCCTGGAGGCAGAGTTGAAAGGTTATAAGAACAACCTTATCAAAGAGAGTATCCGAGTAAGTTTTGCCGTATCTAAACTTCCAAATGGCCCGGTTCACTGAGATATCGGTTCTCCTCTAGATGGGTAACGAGGACCTCGGCAAGCACTACGAGAGTATCGGGGACCTAAATAAAGCTATGGATGCATACACGCGGATGAGACCGGATATCAGCACACCGAAGCACATCGTTGACGTTGGGAAACACCTCGTGAGGGTATCACTACAACGCCGGGAGTGGGCCATGGCCGCTATCAACGTGAATAAAATGGCGGGAAACCTGAGCGCAGACGATGAGAAGGCCCTTCAGCCATACCTGAAGGTCCTCCATGGAATCGCACTTCTAGGTCAGGGAAAATACCATGAAGCGGCCCTGAGCTTCTTGCAGACAGATCCCGCAATTCCCAACACTTCATACGACGAGGTGGCAAGCCCGAACGACGTGGCGATATATGGCGCTCTGCTGGCACTCGCCTCCATGGACAGAAAAGATCTCCAGCTCAAGGTCCTCGATAACGCAAAGTTCCGGGCCTTCCTCGAATTAGAGCCTCATATTCGGAGGGCAGTCACCCAGTTTGTCAACGGGAGGTACTCAGCCTGCCTTGCCATCCTGGAATCATACCGTGCCGACTACCTCCTCGACGTCTACCTGCAATCCCACGTCGAAAAGATTTACGAGGAAATTCGAAGCAAGTGCATCGTGCAATATCTCATCCCCTTCTCCTGCGTTACGCTGGAGAGCATGAACGAGGCCTTCGCCGCTCCGGGGCAGTCCATAGAGATGGAATTGGTTGATATGATCCGATCCGGGACGTTGCAGGCGCGATACAATGCTATCGACAAGGTCAGCTCCTTTTGAGTATAGATTCATGGGTGTGCATCTCGCTGACCGTCCACGCAGCTCGTAACCACGGTATCGGCTGACGCCAGGCTGGCGCTGCAACTCAAAGCCCTGGCTACGGCCAAGAGTTACCAAAGGGAGGCTGTCGAGAGCATTCGGCGGATGAGTCTCGTAGCAGCCGATCTCGAGGTCAAGGGACAACGGAAGTTTCCTGGCGGCCAGATCAACCTAGGACAGGCCAATGACGGACAACTGGTCGGTGCATCCATACCTTAGTGGGTGCGTAGTGTGCATGCATTGTTGCGTTTGTGAATTGCCAGGCTCACATTTATTTTGCGACATTCTATTGAGCTTTTGGAACAGGGAGTCTAGGAGGGCTTGGGGGCCAATGAGCATGAGCATGAGTATGATGAGAATGAATAGAAGTATCAGCCAAGCGAAGAATGGCTGGAGGTACCGAGCTAGATCTGGAATAATACTCCCCGCGAATCATGCGTATTCCATATCAGTCAGAGACGTGAGAATATAAATGCCCGCTTGAAGGATCAGCCTTTAAAGTCGAAGGCAAGGTCGAACGAAGTATGCTGTTGTTTTCTATTCTCTCTTCGAGGGTATCGGAATTTACAAACTATCTTGCTCAGCCCATGAGCTGCCGCACATCCTCGGGCGGCCACCTTACTTGGGCAAAAGTCAAGCATCTCTTGATGCTCTGCAGATACTTCCGCGTCACCTCGTCTCCCATGACATGACCTCTTTCGCCGTTGTGTAGCTTCTCTCGAGCGCTTCGCTCATGGATACCCACCATGGTCACGCCGATGGGCCAGGCGGCCTTTCCGATGCTCAGCCGCAGATAGCCGTCGTTGGCGTCCACGTAACGCCGCTCCTGTGCCGCCTTGACGATCTCCACGATAGCCTTCAGAATGCTTTCGTCCAGCATTCGCTTCTCGAACTTGCGGAAGAGCTGCCGCACCCGAGTCAGTCTTTTTGCATAAAACAAGGCCAGAAGCCAGGAAACAGTATAAAATAAGAAAACATACCGGCTTCATCGTCTCCTTGCTAGACAGCATAGCACTAACCGCCGCCTTGCTGCTAAGCGTGTCGCGACTCCCCTCCTTCGCCAGCGCAATCTCCCACTCCCGCAGCACCATGTTGAAGTACGACGTCAGTTGCCTGTAGAGCCACTTCCGCCCGGCCCTGTCCTCTGGCTTGGGGACCGTGCCGGAGACCTTCATGTCCTTCTCCTCGACCGGCGCCAGCGTGGTCGCAATGGGCCCCGCGTGACCCGCCACGGCCACCTGGCCCGTCAGCCTGCGGAACCGCCTCAGCCTCGCAGCATGGCCCTCCCCGAACAGCGCCGCCGGCTCGCCCAGGTCCCTCAGCTTCGCCGCCAGCTCCTCCTCGGGCACGTCCGCCGCGGCACCCCCGGCATAGTCATCATCATCCGAATCCTCCGCCGACGACGCGGCGGCCCCTTCCTTGCCGGGCGGGGGCAGCTCGGGCAGGCCCAGGCGGCGGCGCCTGGCGCGCTCCTCGGCCGCCTCCCTCTCCTCCCTGCGCCGCCGGCCCTCCTCGGCCAGGCGCCGCCGCTTCTCGTCGCGCGCCCGGTCCTCCTCGGCCGCCTCCTCTTCGCGTCGCCGTTTCGCCGTCGCCCGTGCCGCGCGCTCCGCCTCGAGGGCCTTCTGCTCCGCTAGGTAGGCGGCCTTGCGGGCCTCCTCGGCCTCGCGCCGGTTGATGAATTTCGGGGTCGCGGAGGAAGTGGGGGCCGCGGTGGAGGATGCTGCGTCCGGGGAGGTCGCTAGTTGTGGTGACGGGCTGCCCTTGGTTGTGCTGCCTGTCGATTTGGAGATTTGCTTGGCCATGAGGGAGGCGAAATCCATCTTGGTGGCTGGCTGCGACAACGCCGCTGAGGTTCGTAGATCGAATTTATAGCTCGCGGTAATCCGTAACGGTTTCTTACGGGTAATAAACGCCTTGTTGCTAGGTCGGATGGTCTCGTCGATCTGGGAATGTTGCGTTAGGTTGTTTGAGAAAATCAATGAAGAGAGGAAGAATATATGTGCTTACGCGGGAGAAACTAGGTATCGAGGTTCCTCGCACGGTCCAATTTTGGCTTACACTGTACCAGGACAGCGATGAAGCTCCCAGCATGACCAAAGCTTGGCATCGATGCAGGACCTGAACTCTAAGCCAGCACATTCCTAAGCCAACCAACCCAAACCACAAAACCTCCCACCAGAGCCTCGCTATTCAGCAACTTCGAGGGCTTCCACGAAGCATGAACTTTACCTTGACCTCCGATTGAACCCATCCTTGCACCAATTATGAAATGACCTGAGCCTGCCGCCAACATTCCTACCACTCATTCGCCTGTTACTCTGCTGTTCAATATGGAGGACTCAAGCAAGCTCGATCGACAGTCATCAACACCATTTCTCCTAAAGCTCTTCTACCGCACCGGCTCATTTCACAGGTTCGTCGACCGGGCGCTGCTCTGAGCAATCCCACGTTCCCTCAAACCCCTTGTTACAAGCTGACACTCCCCCCCAGGACGGATGAACTCGCCTCCCCATCCCACCTCCCATCCCACCTCCCCATCTACACCTGGACAGACTGCACCCTCTCCGAACTATCCCACTACCTCGCCGCCGCAAGCCCGCCCATCCTCCCCTCCCCCGCAATCGGCACGCGCCTCGCCTTCCGGCTCGTCTACGCAGACGTCCGCGGCGGCGGCGGCGGTTCCAACGCCCCGCCCCGCTTCGTCGCCAAGGACCTGGGCTCCCTGGTGATCGGCCACGGCGGGCCCGGCGCAGACGAATCCGCGGATGAGGAGGGCGACAATGGCGGCGACGGCTCGAACGGTGCAGCGGCAGCAGGAGGAGGAGGAGGAGAAGAGGCAGGCGACAAGACCCTAGCAGACGCCAAGCTCGTCGCCGGCGACTTCGTCAGCTGCGCGATCCTGCCGCCTCTCGAGGACACGGGCGCGGTGGCGCCACCGCTCGGCGCGCACACGGGGCGCGGCTCCGGCTCGGGCGAGGCGCTGGCGCCCATGAGGAGGGGCGGGCGTCGTGGCGGGATTGGCGGGCCCCGGGGTGTGGGCGGGCGCGGCGGTGGGCCCGGCGGTGGTGGTAGGGGGGTCAGGCAGTTCGGCGATCGGGATCGGGACTGGAATCGGGATAGGGACGCGGGGTTCCCGTCCGGCGAGTGGCGGCGTGGGGAGAGATTGCCGGACGCGCCGGCTAGTCGGGGCCGGGGCAGAGGGCCGAGGTGGTGAGGCGGATAAGCGTATAATTCTCAAACCGGTCTTTTGGAGGCGGCGTGAGGAGGCGTTTTGGCGGGCATGTTTTTGAGGCCTTTGGCCTGGTATTCCTAGATTTCTAGCACGGCGTCATATATCTTTTATAGGGCAATATGCAAGTCCGCCGATGATCTGATAAAGTTATCCACATCGCGTCTTAGATGAATAGCGTCGATATTGGTCCTCGATTCGGTCCTCTCTATCATATGCACCCATCCTAATCACCTCCTGCCTATGTACAACAGTATGCAGCCTCTTTGACACCCCTTTCTAGCGTTCGGATACCAAGTCTCCCTTTCGTTTCGCACGGAAATCCCACAATCCCTATATGTCGACATAGATCAGCAATCTTGTTCCAATTGTAGGAATTCCACGCCTCTGAAACAAGACTCACATCCGTCTTGTAAGCAAGGTAGCCTACGATGCCTGGTATCACCACGACATATGCGAAGGTGATTCCTGCCGTTCGGGGCGTCCATCTGAAATACTTGTGGCGGTTGGTGATCATGTCTGCGGGGCACTAGTCAGCAATCTCCTCTCTTGATCGATCGCTTCCGTTGTCGGGCCCGGATCAGGGCGTCGGCATGACGTTGGGGCGCGCGGGGAGGGGGGAAGAGACGCACTCCCGAGCCGGACAATGGCCGGGTCCAAGGCCATCTCTGTTCAGAAGCACATTAGCATCGTGGCCGATGGCCAATTGGGCACCAGGTTGACAAACTGTGGTGTTGGAGGCCACCCATTGTGACTAGAGTTGACCGAGACCGCACTGCTGTTGGTTTTGTGGTCACAATTTGCGCGAACGCTGAGCTGATGTCGGGATTGACTTCTTCTCCAATCAATGAATGAGCCTCACGTTCGATGGACCCTTGGCACTCATCCTTGCGGCCGAAGTGCTCGGATCACATGACGAGGACTGTTTGCTTTGAATGTAGGTCCGTGTGGTCCGTGCAGCTCAACCTCGGCTCCCCCAAGCGCCTGCCGATGACGGTATGGGTATCCTACGGGGCTTGGGTGCGTTGCCAGAGCCGGTATAGATAGGTTACACCCCGAAGCGAGACCTCTCTCTTCTCTCAATTCTTCGCTAGAGCTGTTTTATTGCATCTAATAGGCAAGAGTTGTGCGTTTCTCTGCATTCAGTTCCTAGATTTCTTCGGTTCCACTTCCACCTCCCCCACAATGGCTGACGACCAACCTAAAGTAAAGCTTCATTGGTGCGTCTGACCGTCTGGTGCTCCTGTCAGTTAGGGCAGCACGCAGTGACTAATCGCAGCTCCAGGCTCAATGGCTCGCGGGCGCAAGGCACCCTCTGGCTCCTTGAGCAGCTCGAAATCCCCTATGAGCTAGAAATATATCATCGAGACAAGAGCATGCTCGCCCCCGCAGAACTAGCCAAGCTCCATCCGCTGGGCAAGTCCCCGGTGGTGACCATCACTCCGCCGGGGGCTTCAGAGCCGATCGTCCTTGCCGAGAGTGCGTTCATCGTGGAGTACATGTGCGAACACTCTGCCAATGGCAAGGAGTTGGTTCCTAAGCGCTGGAAGGATGGCCAGGAGGGGAAAATCGGCGGGGAGACCGAGGAGTGGATGCGCTATCAGTACATCATGTATTACTCAGAAGGGAGCTTCATGTCCCAACTGGTTGTATACTTCGTAATCTCCGGTACGTTGCATGTATGCTTGCTTTTTTCCAGGCACAGATTACTCACGAGTCAAACAGGTCTCAAGGGAGGCAGGGTTCCCTTCTTCATCCGGCCCATCTCGAGAGCAATTGCCAACCAGGTGATCTCTCAGTTCAGTTTTCCGAATTTGCAGAAGCATTTCACGCTCCTAGAGTCCTATCTATCGACTTCGCCGGGAGGAGAGTACCTCTGCGGCAATCACTTGACCGGGGCGGACATCATGCTGGCTTTCCCACTGATCACAGGCCTGGGTGGTAGCTTCGACGAGTTGGGCCACTGGGAGAAAGGGTCTTTTGCAGCGACCTTTCCGAAGCTGTGGGCCTATATGCAGAGACTCGAGAAGGAGCCCGGCTGGGTGAAATCTGTCGAGAAGATTCGCGAGATCGAGGGTAGCTTTTCGCTCCTCCCTGGCCGGGATTAAGTTGGCCACGATTAAGTATGAGGTTAGGGAGAGTGCCAGGGGGATAGAAATTTTGTATATATATATATGTAATTATACAGTACAATCAACCCTCGCATATTGAATTTGCACGCTGTTGCTGATATTGCCTCGGCCAGACCCACTGATAACGGAAACCGGGATTTCATGGCGTCATCCATGATTCAAGTGTAGCAAGTCAACAAGACTGTCTCTCCAAGCATTCCATATAATTACGTACTGACATGTCCCAATCTGCTTGCAACAGGCGGGTTTTGGGCCACTTGGGCTTCGACATGGGACCCAAGCCCTCGTAATTCGTACCGGCCTCTAAGCCTGAAAAAGGAGCCGTGCCGCTGCAGTGTGTCTCGTCAGCGAAGGAGGCTGAGTGAGTGCAAGGTTGATGAACTGAGGTACCAGACAACTGTTTGTTGACTGGCATTCTGGGAGACGGCCGCACACAGCTATATATATTCAGGTATCACTAACATGGAAACCCATAATTTCTCTTCATAACTTCGCCGGTGGTCCACGCTAGGGTGTCTGAGATACCACCCCAATGCGATGAGCTACCCTTCCGAAGGAGCCGGCTAGCTTTGTTTCTGTATTTCCTCAACAAGACATGTTGCGAGTGCACTCAGCCAACATCCACGTTACGGCCCGAAATATTAAATTATGCTCTCGATGGCCAATTCAACGGACGGTCCCGCCGAGTCGGGGTTGAGACCGCATAGTCCGGACTTCGCCTTCGACAGGCCACCCTCGTTCTCAGACGATGTCGGGGATGACGATGACTTCTATGGCGATCAAGATGGCGCCCAGTCTTTCATACAGCCGGCCATCAGCCCAATTGCAACCCGGCTGACCTCTCCGAGGACCCCGGCGGCCGAGAAGGCCGCTGCCATGGATCGGGTCCGCGGCGGAGGACTGTTCGGGGCTGTGCATGAGACGGGAGGTCCCAGCCGAAAGCCCACACTATCGCCACCCACCTCGCCAGTGTCGCCAAAGAAGCTGAGCAAGCCACAAGAGACGCAAAGTAGTCCGACTCTTGACTCCATACCGTCTGGCAACCGTCTGGTCATTGCTGATCCCGCAGCCACATGGCACGCCGGGTCCAAAGAGCTGGCAGCTGGCGAGGCGAAGCCCCCCAGATCTTCTATGTCAGGCGTGTTTGGCGGGAATGTGAGGCACAGGCGCTCGCATTCGGTTGGGGAGAATGCGCTGAGAAGGCTCTCAAAGGCCTTCCCATCAATCAACCTTCCCACCAGTTTCCTTCCTAACCTATCGACTCCGTCATTCTTCTCCTCCAGCTCGTCCCATAAGGAAGCCACGGCTTTGACACAGTCACCCCAAGCACCACCCTCCAGAATGCAGAATTCCAGGCCTGCCATCCAGCCCACCGGTGCCGATGGGAGTCTTCAGGCTGCTTCACAGACGGCACCTCCCAGCCAGAACGTCCGGATCCCAGGCTTCCATGGCTCGCCGTCCGTGACTTCAAGGAGGTCGCAAGCGCTGCGCAGGTCGACTTCTGAGGATTCCATGCTTTACCATTCCCTCGCACGAGTTTCGTCATTTGGCGATGACGAGCGGTTTACCCACATTCGGGAGCAAGTGAACGTGAGATTCAAGGCCATCAGGGACAGCTGGGATGGGCCCTCGTTCAAGCTGCCACAGATGCCAAGTAAGTCGTTCGAGTGCTACTAGCTGCATTTCCTCAAAAAAGAAAACTGGCGTCTCTAGAGACGTAGGTGCTAATCTGGTACAGATATCTTACCGACGCCAAAATCCGGCTCTTTACGGGCGAGCCAACGGACAAATCGGGACGCCATCTCGAGCCTGGATGCTGTTCTTGAGACTCTGACCGGAGACATTGTCGTCATGGGCGGCTACAGGGGGTCCATTCTTCGGTCCGCCCAAGCTCCGTACCGTCAGTTATGGGTACCCGTCAAGGTCGGCTTGAACATCCGCAAGGTTAATCTGGAAGTTGGGCTGGATCCGGAGGACGAAGAGAAGATGGAGGATCAGATCTTCGCCTCGGGCATGTTGCAGCACATCGGCCCGGTCGACATCTCGAGGAGGCTGTTCAAGAAGCTGCGGGATTGCGAAAATGTCCGCAGAGGGAAGCTTCGGATACACGACTACGGATACGATTGGAGGCTGAGCCCTCACCTCCTGTCCCGCAAGCTGGTCGAATTCATAGAGAAGCTTCCTGCGAACCATCCAAGTACGCCCCCCGAGCAGAGAGGCGCCCTGGTGATTGCGCACAGCCTGGGAGGGCTGATCACGAGGCACGCCGTGAACCAGAGGCCGGAGATATTCTCGGGCGTCGTATTTGCCGGCACTCCGCAGAGATGCATAAACGTCCTGGGACCTATCCGCAACGGTGACGCCGTCCTCCTCAACGAGAAGGTCCTGACGGCGCAGGTGAACTTCTCGCTGAGGACGACATTCGCCTTACTCCCGGACGACGGCTTCTGCTTCATCGACAAGTACACGCAGGAGGAGTACCCGATCGACTTCCACAACGTCGACGACTGGATCAAATACCGCCTCTCGCCGTGCGTCTCCGACGCGCCACTGCCGCCGGCCGTGACCAAGAGCAACACCTTCGGCTCCCTCCGCAGCATCTCGGAGAGCTTCTCGAGCCTGCCCCTCCGCAGCCGCACGAACAGCGAGCCGAAGAAGGCGCCCTCGCCCCACCGACACCCGGCCCCCGAAGCACCGCGCACCGCCAAGTCCGAGATGACCAAGGACCGCACCCTGGCCCCGCAGATGGGCAGCTCCTCCTCGGGCGACCCGGCCGCCAGCCCGCCCCCGTCCTCGCCGGCGGCGCGGTCCCGCAACATCGCCTACCTGGCGCGCACGCTGGCGGAGACGAAGCGGTTCCGGGCCGAGCTGGCGCACCTGGCCGGGCACGCGGCGGCGAACGCGTACCCGCCGCTGGCGGTGGTGTACGGCAAGGACACGCCGACGGTTTGGGCGGCGCGGGTGGCGGGCCGGGAGGCCATCGCGGGGGTGGCGGCGTACGACGACCTCGTCTTCCGGTCCGGCGACGGCGTCGTCCTGGCCAGGGAGGCGATGCTGCCCGAGGGGTACGAGACGGCCAAGGGGGGGAGGGTCAGCACTGACCATGGGCACATCACCATGCTTGGGGACCTGGAGGCCGTGGGGAGGGCGCTTGAGGCGGTGGTAAGGGGAAGGAGGAGGGGGATCGGGCTTGGGGAGCGGATTGGTGGGTAGAGAGGCGTGGTCCTGTTGTGGGGGGTGGTTGGGGGTGGGCCATCGGGAAAGCCCTCGAACTGGTGTTGTTATGAGTGGGTGAGAGGTTACCGTTGTTCATTGCTGTATTATTAGCATCAGCCATTTTGTCATTAAGGCCGGCAAGTGCATTGGGACAGAATCAGTCCTCGGCTGGGAGCATTGATTTTCCTATTAGGCCATTAAACCGACCTCCTCTCCCCCCCCGCGCGTGCAAGTCGTCAAAAGGAAGATAGGGTCACCCGCGGTTGGGCCAAAGGTTGATCATTGGAAGAATAGACTACCGGCCCCTCCTTCGCTTGGCTGCTGTGATCACCGCCCAATGAGACCCCTATTCGTGGATGAAGTGACTGTACCCTAGTAGGTCAAAGATAGCCGAGTGCCAAGACCTACTGTCAGATCCGGGCTGACCACTAGCACCAACAATCAGCGAAGCGCGGAACCCTGCACTAGCGGCGTTTTGGAAGCCGTCGTCTTAAAATGGTACCACTCTCATGATTGGGTTGGTGACGGTTGGTGATCTCCCTCCTAAGCGCCGGGTAGAAAGCCACTGGCCAATCTGCAGCACCACATCGCCCCTCGCAGGACCTATTTCTGTGCCCATGTACGCACGGCGCAGGCAACTAAACTTAAATCTTGCATGCGCGTATCGACGATTCTACCCATATCTGCCTGGCACGGCGCCTCGATGTGCCAAGTGCCAATGCAGGCGTGTGGTGCAAGCATCGTCGGCGGCTACGGCATCCTGTAATTCAACGATGAGAATGGAATATTGAACGACTTCGAGAGGTATTTGTAGACTGTGTTTCCCCCTCCCTCCCATTACGAATGTTTCGTTCCATGCTCTAGTGTGTGCTTACCTTTCCTCGCGGGTCCGTATCTCCTTGTTTGTTTACTCTTCTTTCTCAGGAACAGACCATCGTCTTTTTGTACCTTTGTATCTGTTGCTTTTCATCACTTCCCTTGATACCCCAAATTGTCTCGAGTCAATAATCCCAGCCGGCCCAAGATGACGACCGAGTCTAAGAGAGGGTATGCCTCGTCTTTCGAGGCCAATTCTGAGGACCTCCACCTCCAGTCCAAAATCCGCATTCTCCGCATGGTGGATGGCGCCAGGGTGGGCCTCACCGTGCTTGCTCTCTCGATGGGCATCACCATCCTTGGTGTCTCAGGGGACGCCCTCGCCGTCTACGACACCACTCATGTTCCCCACGACTTCCTCCTTCCGCTGTGGCCAGATCAGTTCAACCTGCGGCCGACTGTGGCTCTGGTCGTGGGCAGCGCCATCGTTGTCGTGGCCAATGCCGTATCGCTGCTGTTCAGCAAGGTCCAGTCTGTGAGTCAACCAACAGTCGCCCTTGAGGAAGCATGCTTCGACAAGAATGCCTCGGCACCGAAATGATCCATAACTTTGCTAATACCTCTCTGCCTCCCAGCTCCGCGGCAAGGTGGCAATCCACACCTCTCTGACCTTCGCCGCTCCCCTCGTCGGCCTGATCGCCGCCATAATCGCCATGGTCTTCTTCTACGCCGTCAACGCATCCGCGACTAACGACACGCTCCTCAGCTGGACGTGCCGGTGGAAGGCGGTGCCCATGCTGCAGCGGCCGCACTTCGACACCCTCTGCAAGGAGAGCTGGGCGGGCCTGTACATGTCCATCCTGCTCGTCCCCGTTGAGGCCCTCGTCCTGGCCGTTGCCGTGTGGCAAATGAAGCAGGAGAGGCACACAAACGCCTACGTGAGCGCCCGGAAGGGTGCTCCGACCATGTCTTGAATCTAGTGCTGTGCTGCCGGGGCTATGGCTGCGTATTACCGGGCGGCTGTATATGAGGGGCAGTGACAGTTTTCTGGTGGAATCTGAAGAAGCATCCATAGCGGGGTGGACCGACCGAGGCAATGAGGCGTTGGTGGTTGGGAATTATCATTACATGTACAATCTTTAATCATGGCCGGTATTCCATGGTATGCGTCCGTCCGATCTAGTAACAGAACCGGCTCAGTTTCTGGAGGAGGGCATATTCGAACCCTTTGCGCAAATCTGCTGTCGTTGTCTTCTTCCATGATATTGACGAGGAGTCGCGACTAATTCCCACTGAGTACTCCGTAGGAACCCAGTGTTTCATGACGGAAGGCAGGCTCCCGACGGAGGCTTTGCTGTGCTAACTTCAACATGTCCGGCACCGCATAACCATTAAGTGCCCCCCTAACCACCCCTGAGTCATTTTCTCTTCTCAAATATTATCTGGCTTCCCAAAAAAAGACCAACAGCATAGACCTCTGAATCCAGGCCGCTGCGTTACTTAGTCTTTCCCGATCTTGGAAGAACCGGCTCCCACAATTTCGAGATCAGCAGCATCAATATCAAAGCAACCCTGGGGGACGTTGAGGTACGTAGGTCTCCTCATCCTTGCTTCCTCTACTGAATTGATGCGGTAAGTACGACGGAAGCGTGCCTACATGAAGTCTGCAGCGAGCCGGCCATTGCTTTGATTGTCCAATTACCAGAGCGAAGTCTGCCTCATGCAGGCTTCAGGCAGCCCAGCTATATAAGTGCCATGGCAAACCCCTCGCGCAAAGTTCCGTATGATGCAATATATCGAGTGCTCCATCGGCAACGTGCATGCCTTTCTGAGTTTGCTCTTTACCGATCTCGGAACGGATCTATCTCCTTGCTCTTGCTCCTCCCCGCAGCCGATTCAAATGACCTTGCCTTCCGAGCTATCTATACAAACTACCCTAGGCTGGGCAGGCAGGCAGGCAGGTCCTGTCCCGCAGACGCCGAGGGGGCAGGGTGGAAAGCCGGTCTGATGACCTCCAAATTTGTGTGTCACTTGTGGTATTCGCTCTTTGTCTAGGCCTGTCTCCATCCCCGTCGCATTTCTATCCCATCTCCTATTAATTTCCCATCTTTTCACTAAATCACTTCCCTAGTAATCTTGAAGGATGGTTTGTGGGCTTGACCCGAACGTCTGTGTTGGGAGCCCCTTGTTGGATGCCATTTCTCCCCTGATCGTATCTGTTTCTAATCCCAACTCGCTTTGGCCGCTGGTCTTGAAGATCTGCAGCCCAGTGACGGGAGCGGTATCTGCCTACGGGCCAACTTCCTTGGGGCGCGTATGAGGCAAGTGGTCAAGACGAGGTTTGCCAGCGATCATGGAAGCGTCGAGAGCTCGAGGGGAGTCTGGCCATGTCCTACCTTCCATGAAGTCCGCCCTCTCACCAACTGCCGGTAGGCTTTCCTTTGCAGAGAGGAAAGCCCAAATACCACGGCCGTCGACCTCGTACCTCGTCGAAGGCGACCACAATCTGCGCGACGTTGATCGGGCCCCGCCTGGAGACGTGGTCAGGAAAGCGCGGAAGTCACAATCACG
This sequence comes from Phialemonium atrogriseum, assembly GCF_030411735.1. NCBI lineage: Eukaryota > Fungi > Ascomycota > Sordariomycetes > Cephalothecales > Cephalothecaceae > Phialemonium > Phialemonium atrogriseum. The sequence goes on from NW_026848146.1 coordinate 523,658, forward strand.
GCCGACTCTTGCTAAGCAGCGGAGCAACTACTTCGAGGACGCATTTTCAGTCAAGGAGTTTAACCCGGCCAAGGAACGTGTGCGGAGCGAAGCCATTGTCATGGCAGAAGTGAAGACAAATGTTATCGTGGGTTGGCAGTCCACCCCCCACCACGCTGAGTGTCGCTGACGTTGACGTTGGGATAGATTAGTGACGAGTTCACATTTATCACCGAGCTATCGTATCAGCTATCGACGCGGTATCAACGACCCGTTTCCTCCATTGTGGTCACCCTGCAGCACGGTGCGTGTATGCTTTTCGGGGGAACTTTCGACCCTGCATATGTCATGTCCGTGTATGCTTTGCCGTCCCAGCTCCAGCCAACGACTAACAAGCGCAATGCCGCACTGATTCAAAAGCACATGGAGGAGGCACTCGGTGTCGTGCCGTCCAGGGGCTTCCTACGATTCGTCCCCGCCATGGAGGAGCATACGGCGTGGAAAGGAAAGACCATGGCTGGCGAGATCGACGATCTGGAGAAAACCCTTAGAGACCTACCGGCGGATGATGCTATGAGTATTGCCTCTAGGGGGTCCAAAGCAAGGAGGCGGTTAAGTGTTCGAGTGAGTCAAGTCTCGAAGAGAAAGGCCGCGATTTCCCCATCGGCGTTTAATGGTTGTCCAGAGTCTAATTGCCTATTAAACAGTCTTTCGGGACGTTCAAGGCAACCCCGGCTAGCAACGTGCCTGCACCGGAGCTCACGCCGCCAGCAAGTGCAGACGATGCACCATCGCGTATGTCTCTTCCGGCCATACCTCAGAGTCTAGAGTCGAAGTTGGAACGCAGTGTAAAGGCAGCTAAGCGAAAGAAGAGTTTCGTGGCGACCTTTTTCGGGAGATTAGGACCCAAGGCAGAGCTTCGCCCACAGTTACCAATCCAAGATGAATGATCTCAGACAGTGGGTTGTCTAGGTCCTTGGATGGCATTTAGTACTCGATATCTTCGTGCCCCTAACATGGGAAGGAACAGAATGGGTTAACCTCCACCACTAAAACGAGCCATTTGATAGAGGCGAGGGAATATGAACAGCCTTGCCTCCTGACACCGTTTATGCTACAACTCGGCCAATTCGATATTGTGATCGATGTCCCAGGTTTGCTGATTCAAAGTTAAGCATGCCCAGGTCAAATAAGATTGTTTTAGGGTTGCTTGTCACACTGTTTCATCTGTAGAGAGCAGGTGGAAAGAACGATTGTCGTCAATCTAGGTTTTTGTAGAAAGCGGGGTTCTTCTGCACGCAGCACATCAGTCCCCAACCCCGCTCTCTCAGCACCTACATTTCAGTACCTCCAGGAAGGTACCAACATATTGTCCAGAGATCTACCTAGGCTGCTGACTTGATGTCTCGCCATTACATTCGCCAACTGCTGTAATTTTCACGTCTATATTGGCCTAGGCTTTGCTGCTGCCTTCCACCCTCGCTTCTTTCTACTGGCCGGCCTTAAGACAGCCTTAGATACCCATCTTACTGGTGCCTCCTCATCCTGGTTGATAAGACAGCCTCCCTGCAGGATAGGGGACACACGCAAGAGGTCGGTTTTTCAAGACACCCGGCCACTCGCATAAAGCTCGTTGTTGCTAACGTCAACTAGTAGTCCGGTCCCAGGGGATCTGGGTACCGACCTTTTGGGTCCAGGATCGCGAGGCCCTAGTTGTTAACCATGGAGGTGAGCTTCTTCCGAGCGCTGGCCCATCAGGCCCATGCTTTCAATTCATATCCTCTTGTTGCCTTTCCTAGTTATTTATCTGTGGACCTTGCCGCTCTCATTTTGGCAGTGGAAAGTTTCACGCAATCAAGGGCAATATGTTCAGCTTATCGGGGTCGAGTACGTCTACTTCACAGGCCGCGCCGCGAAGGATGTTTGGTCGTTTGCCCTCCCAATGTTACCGCCGCCAGTGGCCACGGCAGACCAGGGATTAGAGAGACGTCTTATTCCTACGGCTCGCCTATCCCATGCGACTGTCCGTATTTCTCTCCTCCCATCCGACAGCCACCCGTGCGCGTCCTGAGGACTCGGCAGCGGAGTCAACCCGATCCTCTTGGAACTCTCCCTACTTGCAGACAGAGAGCCGTGGGCGAGCCGTCCCGCACGTTTTTATGTCGTTGGCTACATGGATCAGAGGCGTGGCATGGCTTTGGATCGCCTGCCCCTATGTGAATCCAATTGGGTTCTTTGTGTCGATGTCTTGTCAAGGCGCAAACGTTGGGTTCTGCATTTCTGCATTGAATTTCTTTCATCCTTTAGGAACATCGGCTGGCCCTTGCCTTGCCAGCTAGATTCTATGATGTCCTCCACGCTCTCTAGATGCAGCACCATCACCATTACTTCCCCCGAACCAGTTTCCCGAGGCAGAGGCCTCTACATCAGCCCAGCATCACTAAACCTTGAGCGTGTCTATGAGCAGAACAGACAACGACAGCAGAAGAAAGATGGGTCTAAGGCACCCGAGCCTCTGGCAACGACCCAAGCCAAGGGGAAACCTCGCCTCCTCTTAATGGGCCAGAGAAGGTATATCACAGTCCTTCGCTTCATGTGTCGACGTGGCATTTAACAGGCAGTGTAGGAGCGGCAAGTCGTCTATCTCCAGCGTGGTCTTCCATAAACTACCTCCAACCGAGACCCTATTCCTCGAGTCAACTGCACGTATACAGAAAGACACTCTTAAGTACACATACCTTCTCGGCCCTTTTCAAGCATGGCACGACTCCGTTTGCTGCTTTTGCTGACTTGGATGCAGCTCATTCATGGAGTTTCAAGTATGGGACTTCCCGGGCCAGATCGACATCTTCGACAATCCCAACTTCACCTTCGATATGGACGCCATCTTTGGCGAGATTGGTGCGTTGATATGGGTGATCGACGCCCAGGACGACTACCTCGAGGCAGTGGCACGCCTCAATGCGACAATCCTACACCTCCAACGCAGCTACCCCCACATCAACATCGAGGTCTTCATCCACAAGGTGGACGGGCTGTCGGATGACTACAAGCTTGACATCCAGCGGGACGTGACGATCCGCATCCAGGACGAGCTGTCGGACCAGGGGGTCGAGAACGCACCGGTCAACTTCCACCTTACCAGCATTTACAACCACAGCATCTTCGAGGCCTTTAGTAAAGTCATCCAGAAGCTGATCCCGCGGCTGGGCCAGCTGGAGGCGATGCTGACGTCCCTCTGCCGCACGTGCCGCTTCGAGAAGGCGTACCTGTTCGACGTCAACACCAAGATCTACATTGCGACCGACTCGGCGCCCGAGGATATGACCAGCTACGAGATCTGCTCCGACTACGTCGACGTCATCATCGACTTCACCGAGGTCTACGGCAGCTGGCAGCACTCGCCCGGCTGGCGCGCCCGGCTGGAACAGGCGCCCTGGTCGCAGAGCCTCGACGACCAGATCGCCTGCGACTGGGCCGAGAGCGCCATGGTCCTCTCCGATGGCCAGCGGCCCATCATGCTGCGCGAGGTCGACCGCTTCCTCGCCCTCGTCGCCGTCATGCACGACGGCTCCTACGAGAAGATGCCCCTCATCAACATGAACGTCGACGTCGTCGTCAAGGGCCTGACCGACTTCTTCGAGATCACAAAGCCAAAGGAGGCGAGGGCTGGCTCCAAGGGTGTGTCGAGCCCCGAGTAGGCGGCGGTAGGCAAGAAGTTGTGCAATGTGCGAGAGAGGAAAAATGGAAGAAAAAATCAGAGTCGGAGGGAGTCCTTTTTCTCTTTTCTTTCTAAAAGGGTTCTGGTTTTTCTTTTCTTTCATAGTCAATTCATGATACCTGATGTCTCACTACTCTGCTTGCCATCCATCGACATCTCCAGAACAGACGTAGAAACGGCAATAGCGACGGACAGCGATGTCAATTCTCAATGGCAGCCAATCAATTCCCACATTGTCAGTTGCTCCTCGATTCCCGTGAAACTATTGCCATGAGCTGTCTGTTGATCTCAATGCCACCAAGTTTGACTCGCAATCGTCTGGAGCTGTGCTGGAATCTCTTGTGCTTGCGCGATGGGGGATTCGCTACGTGGTGCCAGGAAGGCTCGCTCTGCATAGGCGATCTGTGCCTCAAAAATAGAGCATTCTATTAAAAAGGGCGAGAGCTGGTGGTCTAAGTTACACGGCCGACAGACAAGAGCGCTGGCGGTAAATGCAAAAACCTCCTCTGTTCCTCCATGATGCTTCCTTCCGACGTGCCATCTACGAATAGTCCAAGAGAGAAGGCCGAGCTGGGGTATCGAAGCCAAAAAAGGCCATGGAAGCTCTGCCGGTCTCTCGAACTGACTGTCCTTCGAAAAAGAAAACCAACGCCTCTGACCCTAGCCACGTCCAGTCTAAGGCTCTCGCAAATACAGTCTGGCGCCATGCGTCATCTGTTTGCTCGTCCTCGCTGCGTTTGTCGCTTTTTACTTTTTACTCCTTTTTTTAATATCTTTCTTTTTTTTCATGTCCCGTCTGGGTTGGAAAGACCTTTGGGCCGGCACCATTCTTCGAATGGGTTAAAGAGGGCAACGTCTCAGTGGGACGAAGGCATGGAGGCGCTGTGCACTCGGCCCTGCTTATTAGCAGCATTACAAGCCTGGGTTCATGGAACGGCCGTGCCGGCCAACTGAATCACAGATAGCTGCAGGAATGACCTGCAAATCAGCAGAGCACTAGGTATCGAAAGGGGGAGTGACGTGATGGAGCGGGCAGGTTGCCGGCTGAGTTTCCGTCTTTGCGAAGCAGTCCTTTCAGCCGGCGGCGGCGGCTGTGACCGAAGTTTGCTGTCGCTTGGGTGGATTGGAATGTTCCTGCGAAGGAGTCAGCGTCTCCAAAAAGTGAAGGGGCCATAACGGCTGTAGTGTTATTTCGGCATAACGCCTCTACACCAAGGGTCGACCGATAGCCGCCACCTACATCTGGGGCTCCGCGCTTCTTCATCGCGAGGGAACCGTTCGGCATCTGAGCCTTTCTCTTGACCGGCTTAGTTGGCTTGACCTCTCCGGGCGCGAACACATCATCGGGAAGAGCAATGCTTCCGTCGTGTCAGTAAAATACCTCGAGGCCCCGGTGGTCAAAAACTTACTTGCGGACATGTTGGATGCTCAGGCTGTTCAGGTCCCGATCGTATTTGTCCCAGCCCGTGACTAGCTCTTTGAATTCGTTGACTTGGAAAGTCAAGTCGAGGGATTTGGCGCCTGCCGGGTAGGCTTTGGTGTTAAGAGGAAACGCTCAGGGGCGAGCTCAGCGGGGGCGAAGTCACTCACCTTCGGACAGCACGAGGCCGATATAATGGTTGGTCGTGTACACATCTGTGCCTTCTCCGTCCTTGTGGGTCTGACTATCTTTGGCCGTGACCTTCTCGTCTTCTGCTCCATTCTCATCAGTCGGCTCGGCCTTGACTTGGACTATCTGGTCTTCCGTCTTGACTTTCGGATCCGCTGCTTTCGTCTCCTTTGCCAAGAATGCCAAGCTGCCATTTTGGACTTGCTCAACCTCTGCATCGTCCTTGCAAAAATGAACCCGGTCGTAGCCTTTGTTGAACGGACGAGCGAGGCCGATAGATTGGTGTCGCTCGAGGCTTTGAACCAGGACTCGGACTTTGGACTCCACGAATCCAGACCATACCTTGTGCGCCTCCTTGGTCTTGCTTGCACAAGTGACCGACAGGTAATATTTGAAGTCGTTGGTGAAGAATGTGTGCTTCACGAAGAGATCCTTCCATGGTGTCTTACCGACCATGATCTCATCTGTCACACGGGCACCATTATCCAGCTCCTGCTTAATTATTGACATGGCTGACCGCGTGATGTTGAACGTGGCACACATGGAAGGGTATGCTGGTGTGATAATCGGCATTAAGTGATATTGGTCGCCTTTGTAGAGCTGGGCAGTGTAAGAATATATTTTATGGCAACTGGGAGTTGGGAGAGAGACATACTTTCGGATTCCACACTCGGACCTGTAGGGGGCCCTCATCGACGTTCTTGAGCAGAACCGGTTGTGGCCATGGCCACCGACGCATGAGGTGGAAGAATTTGTTGACGATGATGGCGCCAGCAGCCTTGGGGTAGAGCTGGCAGACGCGGGCAACAAGCATGGCCCAAGCCACGCCACCCGGGAACCCCATGATGTTGGCGTATATAGCCCTCCGCTGAGCCCACAACTTGATTGCTCGCAAGGCCAGACGGAAGGTGGTCGGTTCAGGGACCAAGTTGATGATGTCGTCCGTGACTCGCGTGCCGTTTAATGAGCGAAGTTCAGCTTCGTCCAGACCTCGCAGCAGATTATTGTCCTTCAGATTCCATTTCGGGTCCGAGGGGAGCTGCTTCAGGGTGGCAATTCTCGAGAAGATCAGATCAATGCTGATGCCGGAATATTCAAATTTTATGATGGGCACAAACGCATCGGTGACCACAGCCATGTCTTCGATGGAGCCAGGCGGGGCCATCTCGTGAAGCAGATCTGGGAAGTACTTGAAGTAATCAACGCGTGTGACGTAGCGGGGGGCAACGACAAGCGTGTCGATATCGGATCCCGGACCAAAAACACCCAGGCGAAAACTGCCATAGGTAAAGATCTTGCCGCGGGCATCCCGGATCAGGACGGGGTTGTTTGGCTCCTTCTCCATCGCAACCTTCTTCACGAATGCATCGGTTATCTTTTGAAGGGACGTAAGTACCTGGTGTCTGACGGTAGAATTAGCATCTAGTCCAGAGGTTTAGATGTCGCCGCGTTCAGGAAGCTCGATGCCTACCGTTTCTGAGTCTCAGCCGCGCTCTCGAAAGTGTCTTGGTCATGAAGTTCTTGCAACAGGGCCTCGTTCAACTGTTTCTCCGACTCAGTCGGGAGCGCCGTGGAGATAGGTGGCGTCAAGCCATATGTTCGTTCAGATTCCATCGTGACAAGTGTGAAAGGGGGGAGAACGGGGAGGAAGAAGGGGCGTCGAAGGAGTGATAGTGATGTGGGGAGAGGGAATGCTGGATACTCCAGTATCGAGATAAAGGGCGGGAAAACCAAAGATAGGGAATTCCAAGAGATGGGGAACGACCGCGGCCAAGAGGGCAACCGATTTCGTCACCTGAAGTCAAATAATGATGCCTTGACGCGGAGTTGCTTGTTGACGGAAATTCAAGACTTCATGAGAAGAGTTTCCATCCAGGTGGTTTGGATGGAAGTGGTTCTGGGCCAATAAAAGCGCGTGGTCTGTGAGCCACGGCGCTTCCCGTCACCGCATAGGTACCTAGGTACCTACCTCCTCAGTAGGGTTTTAGTGCATATTCATGTACCCGGGTCAATTGAAATCAAATCACCACTTTCTCAGTTTTTAGGATCCTGGAAAATAATATTGAGGAGGATATGAACATTAGAAACGGATCTGAAATTGAGTACACTTCTATCGCCGACCTATTTCGAGGTCACGAGTCAATAATATGGCCTCTCCTCGTCGCCCACCACTTCCACCCCAACACTAGATGCCACATTCCGTGCCATCACCGTCCGCCGTACCAGAATTTGTCCCATTCGCCAACTACCCACCCGTAGGGTTGGAAATGCCAATAGTGCTTTGAGATCCACAGAGCAAGCCCGCCGAGCACGCTCAGGCTGCCGAGCACTTCCAATGCAACCAACCCCTTGTGCCTGACATCCGCAACAACCTCGAGGAGCCCCAGGGGATCTTGGTGTTGCATGGACTTGGTTTTCAAGCCCCGGTTGGGGCCCCAGCTCCGCCTGGTCTGCCCCTCCGCCTGGGATGCGCTCGTGCCGCGCCCCGAGGTTGGGACGAGCGTCCCATCTTGGACGCACTCGTTGAGTCGTTCGGTCAGCCATATGGCTCGCTCGCCGCGTGCCAGCTGTTCGTAGCTGGCTCGTTCTCTATCCAGACTCTTCTGCAGATCTGCCGCCCAGTTGGCAAGCCGGATCTGAGCCAGCCGCTCCTCTCTCTGTGTATGGTCGGCGATTCTCGCGATGGCAAATGAAGACGTTGCGCCGAGTGGGGGAGTGAGGACACGGCTAGCCGGGCCCTGCCCATACGGACTGCTTGGATTTGGTGGTTGGTAGAGTTCCATGGGCCGCGACGCGCTCTCGGCCTTCTGCCACTGGATATATTTCCTTGCCGCTGAGTGCCGAAGCCACGACACGCCGTCCTGATTGAAGATCTGTTGGACGAGCGCGGCCAGCTCGGTGGGTATCAGGGGTTGGACGTAATCTGGGCTCATTAGCAGGCTGGCATCCATGGTGTCGTGATCAGAGCCGGTGGCACTAGATATGGCGTAGGGGCATCCCGGCTGCTGGGCTTCCGAGCCTGGAAATGCTGTTGCAAAGCTGAAGGGGCGGATATTGGCCTCCCGCAGCTGGCTGTTGATCTGCTCCTTGCTCGCAGCCACATGCTCTGGCGACATGCGGTCTGCCTGCGCAAGCAAGGGTATAACATTGGTTAGGGGTGCTAATTGGCGCAGGTACTGTATATCGACCGGTTTGAGGCCTAAGATGGTGGTGAGGTGAGCAGGACCAACATTTGTGGACGGGGGAATAAAAGGCACACTGACGATGTGAAATCATATAGAATACGACATCCACCTGTACTCCGCCATCGCCGCCGAGCATGTTCAGCATGTCCCCGTCGCCGAGGGAGTTGGAGCGCATGCGCTGGAGGTGCGATTCCACGTACTGCACGACGGGCGAAATAGTGTCCATGGCCTGCACTGGTTAGTCATCTTACGAGAGCGTTTCCTGTAGGGGCAGCTTGCCGAAGAGCCACATCCATAGCCAGGGGTATCAACGAAGCAGATATTCCGGTCGAGAACTGTATCACCGAGGCTCTTCCTCCGCTTCAAAATGCGCGAGTCATCCAGGTCAGACCACCACTCGGGGTACGGCTTGGTGCTAGCGAAGATCTCGGTGATCTCGGTCGTCCCAAGTTCTGACCTTGAAGACTGCCTCCGGCCGCCTCGGCGTGGAGCCGGGGCTCTCATAATGGACGATGCCGGGGATGGTACAATGGCGTCGACGTGGACAATGTGCTCGCAAGACTGGACAATGGCCTTGATGAGTGAGGTCTTGCCGACTCCGGAGTCGCCCACAATGAGCACCTTGAGCCTTCCCATGGACTTCCCCGTGTCTGTGAACGGCCGTCGGCTGGGCATCTTGATGCTGGGCATAACGAGCTGGGGGGCACTTCCACTGTCCATCATGGTTGAGCTGGGTTCCTTGTCGGCCTCGCCATCCGTGCTGAGTACCTGGCTCCCCAGGTCGAGGGACCCGACAAAGGAGTTCCGCCTCGACGAGACGCTACTGAATGCGGATGCGGGCCCAGATGCTCCCGACAGCATCGGAGTCATCGGCTGCGACAGGTTTGACGCGCCAGAGGCTTTGTAAGTCGGTGAGTCGGGTCGCGAGATGGTATAATCGTCGTGCTTCAGAGCCTCGATAGGCCCCTTCGAGCTGGAGGGTCTGCCGTCTTTGCATTCCTTATCACCGGGGTAAGACCCACTGCCGGGAGCAGTAGCGCCGGCGCTTTCGTGTCCGTTGCCCTTCCTTGCCTCCCACGGCCGTTGGAAGGCAGCGGACGACTGCTGAAGGGCGACATCCACGGTCGACTCGTCACCGAGAACGTAAGTCATTTGCAGCCCAGGGGGAGGGTGGAAGGTGGGAGGGGCGTCGCTGTTATCGGCGACGCGCGGACCTCCGAAAGCGTCATCGCCGAGGACCGGTCGCATTCTGGGAGTCTACATAGACCGCGGGAAAGAGCGACTTCAGTGGGAAATAGAATATCTTTCAGCGTTACTAGGAGATTCTGGTTGTTGCGGCGAGTATAGGGGAGTTGTATTGTTTTGAGGTCAAAGGGAGGTTGTTAGATACGGAGGCTTTGAGGTTACGTATCAGAGTGGGTAGAGTGGGATGTTGGCGGGGTCAGGTTGGCACAAGCACGCGGTCCATTGCTACGTAGCCCGAAAGGTAACCCCGCCGCCACCTTTCCCGCTGCAGCCGATCATCATACCTCAATCACTCACGGGGTCCCTGGTTTACGGAACTGTTATAGGCTCGTCAGCTCAGCGCAGCACTCAGCATCCATGATTCGATGGGCTGGAGTAACCGAACAGCATTTCATTCATTATGGGGGCTGGAAACAACTCGAAACTGAACAAATCAACATCCAGGAGGTCGACGACAACTAACATCCTAGCTTTGCAAATATGCTGATTATTATACCCGTCCTCGCCGCTAGGTTTCGCTTACAACAAAGGCATGGATAGGCGTTATTGTGACGCAACTGCCCGTGTAAATCCGAGCGCACCCTGCCGACATACATCGGGCATGCAAATAACTCCAAGTTTCATTTGTATTGCCTGAACTGATGCTGTTGCTCTTTACGATTACTCATCAACCCATCGACGATGGGAATCCTGTGAATCCGTCCAACAGCCATCCAACAGCCACAGTAGCCGCGTGCTTGTCCTATTAGTCGCGTCAAGTTTCGCCAAACGGTAATAACGCCAGCTTCGATTATATTTTAGTTAATAGGGTACTTATCCTGGACTTGACCACCTACACGCACCAAGAGGCTTTCCGGCCTGAAACTGAGACTATTAAGCGCGCGGCAGCCGAGGCTGGCCGGGAAGTCCTCCAACAACTTTAGAGGCAAACATCGCAGGAATAGAATGTTGGTTAAATAGACTATAATTAGTCTAGCTACCTGATCAGGATGGCCAATGTCCCTGAAATCCCCTGCCTCGCCGCCCCTGTAAAACCAGCCCAAATCAACAGACCTAGTTATGAACATTGTTACGCATCATTCCTCAGCGTGGCAACGTAATTCCCGTTTCCCACGACACTTATTTAGTCGTCACGGAATCTGGCCGACTCCCTCTCGGCCTCGAGGCGCCGCATCCTCTCCTCCTCGTCATCCATGCTGACGACCTCCCCCCGCCGCCCCTTGCGCCTGCTGCTGCGCCTGGACTCGTCGCCGTCTTCCCGGCCGCGCTTGCCCCCCGCGACGCCCGCGAGGCTGGCCATCCTCCGCGTCTCCCTGAGCAGCCTCTCCCTGTCGCGCGCCGCCCGCTCCGCCGCGTGCGGGTCCGCCGCCGCCGCCGATGCCTGCGACGACCGCCTGCCCGGCTCCGCGGATTCGCGCGACTTCGAGCTCGCCCCCTTGATCTCGAGGCCTTGGCCCGACGACGACGAAGGCCCGGCCGTCGTCTTCGGACCTGTCGGGGGCTTGAATTCGTCGTCTGGGGAGTCCACTGGCGTGGGCGGCTCGTCCGGTGACCTCTTGCTGCTCCGGTGGCGGTGCTCTCTATCACGATCGCGCCCGTGGTGACGATCCTTTCGCTCCCGGTCCTTGTCGCGTTCCCGATCTTGATCTCGGTGTCGATCCCGGTCTCGGCGGTCGTAGTCTCGGTCACGGTGTGAGCGACGGCTTGACTTGTGGTCCCGGTCACGATCGCGATCGCGATCACGATCACGACCAGGATCATGATCTCTCTCCCGCTCTCGCTCTCGCTCCCGGCGCTTTTCCGAGTCACGCTCTCTCCGGCTACTCCGGTGGCCCGACTTCCTCGAGTCATCGGGAGATGCAGACCTCGTCCGCTCATCGTGTTGCTCATCTTTGGGGCGCGACTTTGAGTCGGCGTCATCACCACGCGAGTCCGAGTGTTTCCTGCCATGTCTTCGATGGCGGCGCTCATCGTCACGCTCATCATTCGAGGCCGATTCCGAACGGTGCCTGCGGCGCCTGCCCGACTCCCTACGGTTCCGGCTCCGGCTTCTACTGTCCGACCGCGAATGCGATCGCTCGCGAGGGTGGTAGTCCCTGCTGCGGTGTTCTCTGGCCCGATCGTTCTCGCGTTCCTTGCTCCTGTCACGGTGCTCGAAGCTTCTTTTGGAGCGAGCTTGGGAACTACTCCTGGACCGCGCATCATCAACTGCCGGGCTCGGCAGGCCACTGCCATTTGACCTCGACCCTCCATCATCCACTAAGCCTCGCGCCTGCAGAGTCCGATAACTGGTGTTAGGAAGTCCCCGGAGGTATGCTTTGGGCCCCTTTGGAGCGTTCAGAGGGACATCGGGAACTGTGTTTTGTGTGCTGGTAATGACAACCCCAATTTGACTCTGGCCTGCAGCTGCATCTGATACGCCGGGTCCTGTCGCGGATGCAACCCCCCCATGCGGCGGCGGGTATGCATCACTATGCGACGCGGCGGATTCTCCGGTATGAATGTGGCCATCCTGATCTGCAGTATACGTAGGGTCATCGTGGTCACCTTTGGTATCAGCGTCGTCGCCATGCCGGGCTGACCCGGATGCACCTGCTGCCTGCTCGGCACCTTCAGCGTCACCTTTCTCTGATTCAGGACGGAGCTCCCGGCCAAACTCATCAACATTGCGCGGCCCGTTGGTCGCACTTGGCTCGTTCTCGTTCTTAACAGAGCCTTCTGGTCCGTTCGTTGCTTGGTCGTTCTGTCCCTGTGGATACTGCTGGCCCATGTAGTTCTGGCCCTGGCTGGCCCCATAGACGCCGTATGCCTGGTTGTATCCTCCTCGGGCGTATCCGTAGCCTCCGCCTCCGCCTCCGTATCCACGGCCACGGCCCCTACCGCGGAAGCCATACTGGTTCCGGCGATAGTCATTGAACTGGTTCGGCTGGCCATAATTACCTTGATTGTATCCTGTCTGGAACCCAGAGTTAAAAGAGGTATAATCACCATTACCCATGCCAGAAGCATTTGGATGATTGAAATTATCTTGGCCGACATTCCATGATTGCTGCCCGTTCCAGTTATTATTGGGACCGCCTCCAAAGCCTCCCATCCCCATGTTCATGTTCATGCCGTTCATGCCCATGCCTTGAGACCCGAAGCCACCATTCATGTACATGTTCTGCATTGTCATCGGGTCCATGCCCATGCCTGGCATGCCTACAAATTGCGTTAGCGCTGGCTGCCCGGTGTTGGGTGGGCATATATGTGAGGGGGACAAACCCATCATTGGGAAGGCACCGAAACCATTGTTTGGCATGCCACCTTGCATGGCCATCATCATTTGCATTTGGTCGAAGTTTCCAGCACCGAGGTTCATGTTTGGGAACGATCCGTTCATGTTGTCAAGGCCGAATCCTGGGCCGAAATTGGGATTCTGTTGGCTCCCGTCGCCTGTCTCATCCTCGACATTTGCCTCGTTTCCATCGCTAGACTTTTCGGCGCCTGCAGGTTCGCCCGTCCCCTGTTGGGCGACAATCTGCATATCCCCAGCATCTTCAATTGATTGAACGACTTTGCTATCCCTCGATGCCTGTTTATGACGAATGTTAGCTCGCACCATGAGAGGAACTTGGCTAAGCATACCTGATCAGCATCATCGGCAGACTTGTCGGCAGGGGTGGCGTTATCGTCCAGCTTCTGCTCGGCAGTCGCCACGGGCGCCTCTCGCTGCTCGCGGCTCGTTCCCCCTACCTCCGCAGCCGGAGCATCAGCGGTAGGAGTCGGAAGTTGACCTGTTGCATTTGGTTCAACTGGCGTCGCTGGTGTCGGATCCTTGGGCCGATTTGCCTCGCGCTTCTTCTCTTCGGTTCGTAGGAAGACCTTGATTGTAGTCCGCAGTGCCTTATGCGGCTTGCAATCATCGGCGGACAGAGGGGAGTGCTCGCAAACCGGGCAAGACGATGGCAACGTCGATTGGCCTGCACGGAAATCAGTCAGCCAGGGATGCAACCAACGAGCGCTGGGGATTTCTTACAAGTTTCGCAGATAGCTTGCTCGCAGCAGGGCAGTCGAAAGGCGTTCACTGCAAGTTTGCTGCAGATCGCGCAGCGAAGCTTCGCTGGAATATCATCTTGCGATAGGGAGCTGTCCATCAGTTAGCTACCTATATCTGCTGCACACTGACTGCACGCCATCGACTGGGATTCCCGTACTTGATGAGCTCTGCCTGAGCTGCAGATATCGATGCTGACGCCGCCATTTTGAACCTGTGTTACGAAACGCGCGAGGCGCCCTATACAGGGCAACGGGATGAAGGTTGAGAGCAGGTGACCATCATTAGACAGAGGGATGCGACCAGATGCGATTGCTAAGAGAAGTTGTCACGCAGGCGGCGAGGTAATAATGAGTGTGCCTGTGGACAATTTAGAGTCGATCGCCGTTGTCGGGAAATAAGGATGGAGGTTTCGTCGCGTTTTCGGCAAGAAAGCGAAAAATTGGGACTCTTCCCCCGAGTCTGATGTACGGGCCTGATAAATGCACGGGCCCCTAGAGTCCCGAACGCGGGAGGAGTTGAAATTCTATGTGGTCTGTGCACGCTTGCGTACTTTGTAAAATGTCCCGCACTAGGCCTTTTCAGGCTGCCATGTGCTCCATCGTTCCAGTTCTCCGTCATCAGCATGGTAGCTCCGGGTCTCTGCCTCTCACGTCACCGGCCTGTCAACTAATTCCAACCAACATTGTTTTCGAACAGGACGGGTTGCTCTCGCCATAAACCACCAAGCACGAAACATCTCGCCCAAGATGGCTGACTCGCATACTCCGAAGCCGAGCAGCAGCGTCAAACTGGTGCTGCTTGGCGAAGCGGCCGTCGGAAAGGTGGGATCCCAAATCCAATCAACCTCGAGCCTTCGGCCGAAGCCTAACCATGAGTTCTAGTCATCCCTCGTACTGCGTTTCGTCAATAACGACTTCCAAGAGAATAAGGAGCCAACAATAGGTGGTACGTCATGTTCCCTCTCGACATTCAACGCTCATCAAGGGTACCGTATGGCTGACGCATGTGGCTTATTCAAGCTGCTTTCTTAACACAAAAATGCAACCTCCCCACGCGGACCATCAAGTTCGAGATATGGGACACAGCAGGACAGGAGCGTTTCGCTTCCCTTGCCCCGATGTACTACAGGAACGCACAGGCAGCTCTGGTTGTCTATGACCTGACGAAACCGACGTCTCTCATCAAGGCCAAACACTGGGTCGCCGAACTCCAACGCCAGGCGTCACCGGGGATTGTCATTGCGCTAGTGGGCAACAAGCTTGATCTTGCCAACCCCGGCGCTGGTTCGGTTGCAGATGGCGCGGCTGACGACTCGGAGGGCGTGGGCGAGGGAGACGACTCCGGCGACGCCCGGAAGGTGTCTACAGAAGAGGCCAAGGCGTACGCGGAAGAGGAGGGCTTGCTGTTCCTCGAGACCAGCGCTAAGACGGGTTTCAATGTTACGGAGGTGTTCACTGCCATCGCAAATGCCATCCCGGAAACATCGTTGAAGAGTGCGCGGGGTCCGGGCGCCTCCAATGCAGCCGGCCGCGCAGGCGAGGAGCAGAGAGTGAATCTTAGCGGGCCTCGCGATCCAAATGCCAAAGAAGGCTGCGCGTGTTGAGATTGATCTCTCTCTCTGGGAGTGTGTGTGTGCCTCCGGGACGATCTTGGTTGCGGGAAGCGTTGGCTGGAAGAGGGGTCAGAAGATGGGAACGCAAGTGGCCGGTCGTTCTTCAGAGCTCTATATTTTCATTACGGTCAAGCGGAGTGGTCGGTGTCTCACTTGGCAGGTTGCTTGGGAGTAAAGACTTTCGTGTTGGTTTTGAGTTTTCTCTCCTTTTACCACCCCCATGCAGGACACTACTTAGCGAGAACTTCAATTAGATGTAGCTTTCAACCTCTCACGACGAGAATATGTTTGATTCTGGATATCAGCGAACCTACCCAATCAAGCTGGTTCCTGACTTCCTGTTACTCACTCTGGAATATGAGTGGAAAGGAGTGACTACCAAGTGGAGCTTATTAGAAAGCCAGTTGGTAATCGCAGCTCTTGCATCAGCTACAGGTAGTAAGGTAGTTTACATAGTTGAAGAGCAGTAAGTATCCAGTCTGTCGTAATTTCTACACACCAAGTTCTCCTCGCTCTTCCCTCAGCTAATACCTGACCAGGCTACTCCTCAAGAGTGGAACTTTGGTGCCTAGGGTCACATAGCCGGTTGCAACGTTATCAAAATTAAGCTGATGGTTGTTTTGTTCCATGATATTGCGTGTCAGAGACGGGGATGGAGGGTCTGCGAGATGTAAGAGATTATACATGTGCGTAGGTAGGTAGCCGTACTCCGGCCTTGGACGAACAGCAGGGAGCGCCATCCAATCGGGCTGGTTCCTCACTTCATGTTATTCGCTGGGGAATGCGGAATCGTGAATGGCGCCTCCTGCTGTTCTTCAAGGTCAATTTACATAATACTATTGGTGGTACAAGGTAAGAGACACTCACGCGGTGGAGGCTCAGGAGCGGCACGTGCAACCATGATGGGACCTGCGGGGCTGGGCCGTGCTTGAAAAAAGTCGCCAATCGCAGTCCACTTTTTGGAGTGCGACTCCCCGTTGTCAGAAAAAAAAGTTCCTTATCGAAGACTCGGTTGCCCACATTTTGAGGTGCTGCTTCTCGTTGTAGCCAACTCCAAGGCAACCAAATTTTCCTCTACCCGAGCCTCCCTCTTTCCGCCGTTGAAGAGAACAGAGAGATCCCCGCAAAATGGTGCCTGCAGCTGGCCGCGGAGCCACCAAGGGTGGACCAATTCCCAAGAAGAGTTTGTTCGATAATGAGGGCTCGAGCAGTGAAGATGATCAGGAAGAAGGCGGTGCTGCCCTCGGGCCGTCCAAGTTGAAGATCAACGAGGAATATGCTCGAAGATTTGAGCATAACAAGAAGCGAGAAGATCTCCATAGACTTGAAGAAAAGTACAAGTCCAATGGTGGTGCCTCGGGTTCAGAGGACGAGTCCTCGTCGGACGAGACAGAAGACGACGAAGGATTCTTGGTCACCGAGGACCTCGATGCTGAGATCTCGGCCACGCTCCAGGCTATAAAGAACAAAGACCCCCGGATATACGACAAGTCGGCGGTTTTCTACAAGCCGTTTGACCCGGCGACTGGCGAGGGAACCAATGCTCAGAAGGAGAAGCCGGTTTTCCTTCGAGACTACCATCGCGAAAGGTATTTGCGAGGCGATATTGGTGCGGACGGCCAGGAAGAAGACGATGCAAACAACCCGACGACCTATACCCAAGAGCAAGAAGAAATAAAGCAGACCATTCTCTCAGAGATTAACGCCGCCGCTGCTGCAGATGAAGAATGGAGTGGCGACGAGGCATTCATGAAGCCAAAGGAACAAGCACGCCCAACAAGGGATGGCGTGCATCCCTCAAGGGCTGCCGCCCTCGAGCTTACGGAGCAGGATGTTGTAACCGCAGACAAGGACCCTGAGACCTATTTGTCCAAATTCATGGCGTCCAAGGCCTGGGCTTCGGAAGGAGGGTCAAGGTGGGAAGCGTTTGAGTCGGACGAGGGCGAGGATGACAACAACGATATTGCCGAGCAGTTCGAACAGGCCTACAACTTGAGATTCGAGGATCCAGAGAAGAGCAACGAGGTCCTGAAATCCTACTCCCGAGACGTCGTTGCGGCGCGGTCAGTGAGAAAGGAAGAGCTTACAGGCAGAAAAAAGCAACGATTGGTTGAGAAGGAAAGGAAAGAGGCGGAGAAGCGAGAGCGCGAAGAGGACCGGCGCCGTCTCCGGCGCCTCAAGCTCGAAGAGGCCCAGGAGAAGCTGCAGAAGATCAAGCAAGCTGCGGGTGTGAGCGGCAAGGTTCTGGAGGACAAGGACTGGGTGAAGTTCCTCAACGACGCCTGGGAGGATGACAGATGGGAGGAGGAGATGAAGCGTCGATTCGGTGAAGAATACTACGCCCAAGCAGACGAGTTGTCCGGGTCCGATGATGAAGACGTGTTGTCGAAGAAAACCAAACCGAAGAAACCCAAGTGGGATGACGACATCGATGTCAAGGACATCATTCCCGACTTTGATGACGAAGTAAAGCCCGTCGTCACTCTGACGGACTCTGAAGCTGCGCCCGAGGAAGGCGCCGAGGACGAGTCCGACTCCGAGTCCGAGTCCGAGCGGCCAGCCAAGAAGCGCAAGACCACCAAGGAAGCCAAAAAGGACCGCGCCGCCGCAAAGCGCGAGGCCCGGCAGGAGCTAGCCCGTCTCGAGGCCCTCGTCGACGCGAAGATGGAGCTAGATAACCCGCGCGCCCTCTCCTCGTCGTCCAAGGGCGGCGGCGGCGACGCCGTCCCGGCCTTCCGCTACCGCGAGACGTCGCCCGTCACGTTCGGCATGACGGCGCGCGACATCCTACTGGCACCCGACTCTGCCCTCAACGAATACGCGGGCCTCAAGAAGCTGGCCACCTTCCGCGACGTCGAGAAGAAGCGCAAGGACCGTAAGCGGCTCGGCAAGAAGGCCCGCCTGCGCCAGTGGCGGAGGGAGGTGTTCGGCAGGGAGTTCGAGCGGACAGGTCCGACCTTTGGGTTCGCCGAGGGAGACGATCAGGACGGCGGCACGGAGGCGCCTCAGCCGAGGGCCGGTGGTGCTCCTAAGGAAGAAGAGCAGGGGGCGAATGTGGTTGCGGGGGGACGGAAGAAGAAGCGTAAGAGGTCTAAGGGTAAGAAGGTTGGCAAGGCTTAGAATGGGGTGGCGCGACTGTTCATATCTAAGGTAGCTTGAGTCTGTACTACCTACCTATGAGTACTATTGAGGCTTTGGAAGATACTATTCCCGCACAACAAATAGATGGTGATCGGCAGATGCGTAATCAGAACTATATCTATCCAAACATTGGACGCCGATCTGTCCCGACTATATACCACACGCAGTGAGCGTACAACGCAGGACCAGCCGATGATAAATACAAACAATCTAGCCCACCCTTGCCTCCTCCTCTGGAGAGTCCCCATCCCAAGTTGACTCCCTCCCCACGTTGCTACCAGATTACCCCCTTACCTCCCCCCAAAAAATTGAACTCCAAGGCGCGCAAGCTCAAGTACTCCTTTGAACTTGGTATGCGTCACCCATAACGTATAAAGTAGGGGGAACCGCACCTCCTCGACCCGGTTGCGCCGCCTGTCGCAAAAAAGTTTGATATGTGTGCCGTGGCAAATGGGAAACCTCCGACCATTCTCCTTTCTCGGCCGCTGTAATGACGCAAGATAAATCGCCGCGTGCTCGCCAACATCTCTCTGCCACGTTTGAAATTTGGTCCCCGCAAAATCGGGTGACCTGGCAGGCACCCCTTGTTCCCTTCCACTTCCCTCGCCGGCGGCCCAAAAGAAGCCGCCCCCCGTGTCAGCAGCAACTTGAAACTCTTGTACACTTCCCAACCGCCAACCTGCAACTTTCCGCCCCATCCATCCTTCCATCACCTGGCCCCGTGGTGCATGCCGCCCATGCCGCCGCTGGCCGTAGACATGCTCCCGCCAAACATGTCGACGAAGCCATCGAGCCCGACGCCAAGCTCCGCGCCAAGCTCGGGCGGCTCCATGTTGAAGGGCATGAACCAGGCCGAGCTCGGCTCGTGCGCAAACGCCGCGTGCAGCGCCGCGTCCGCGGCCGCCATGTGGCCGCCGTTGCCGTTGCCGCCCGCCTGGCTCCCGCTGCCCCGGCCGCCCTCGCCACCGCCGCCGCCTTGCCTGCCGCCGTCCGCGCCGCCGTCCTGCTGCGACCACCCGGCCAGGTTGACGCCGGGGTCCACGCCGTTGCCGTAGGCGCCGAACACGAGCTGCCGATCGAGTTGGGGTAGGGCCATGCCGCCTTGGTGGGCGGCGAGGGAAATGTTGAAGGGGACCGGGGGGAAGAAGGACGGGTTGTGGTGGTGGCGGAACTGGGAGACGGAGACGGGGCTGAGCGGCGAGAGGCCGTGGTACGAGTTGCCGTTGGCGGCGTGGGGGACGGTGAGCGGGTTGAACGACGACGGCCCGCTTGTCTGGCCGCCCAGCGCCCCGTTGCCGGCACCCGAAAACGTCCGGTGGTGCTGGACGCGGGCCTGGATTTGGTCTGCGGCGTGTTGGGCGAAATCGGTCTGGAGCGGCTCCAGCTGTTGCTGCTGGTCGCCCCGAGATACTGCGGCGCTACCGCCCTTGCGGGCCATCGACTTGCGCTTCATTTGTTGGCCGGGCCTCCCTACGCTGCCGTTGGCGGCCTCGGCGCTACCCGGCGACAGGCTGGTGAAGTACTCCTCCACCGTATGCAGCTCGGGCTTCTGCTCCAGTACGGCATCATCTCCCGTCTCCTTCTTCTTGTAAGCCGCGGGGTCCATGAAGTCGGATCCAGACACTCCGTGCGGATACCTGTCGAACCAATCGCCGTACTGGAAGATGGGCGAGGCCGAATTCTCGTTGGCGGGATTCCCCTGCCTCGCAGCGTCGGCACAGGTCCGGTACTGCTCCCGCAGATTCTCGGCCATCCAGTGGAACATGCCCCAGTAGCGCTTCATCTTGGACAAGTACTTGACGTTGGTCGCCAGGTTACGTTTCGAGGTCGCCTCCATCGTCGGATTCCCCGAGAAAATTCCGAAGATATGGACGGTACTGGACAGGAATGCACAGTAACCGGTGAATGGCGCGGTGACGAAGTGCGATTCGGCATCTTTGAGCAGCTCCGAGATGCGGTTCGCCGCCTGAAATGCCTTCGCCCCGGCCTTGGTCACAAATGCCTTGGGTACGTCTTGCTGGGAGCTCCCACTCGGAGACGAGACGGCAAACCTGTTCATGAAGAGGATGTTCTGCTGAATAGCGATGTGGAAGAAGAGGAAGTGGTTCGCCATGTTCTCGGTGTCGTGTAGCTGGAGATTATCCGGCGTGTAAATGAGAAAGTCAGGGAGGTTGGTGATGACATCCTCAGTCTGCTTGATGAGCTTCGAGTATTCCGATTCCGGGCTCCACATGGGATGGGGGTCCGAGTCTTTGCCCCCTCGGTTGAGGTAGGTGATAATCCTACCCCACAGGGCAACGACGCGGATCATGTATGCCGCGACGCCCATGTTTTCCTTCGCATCGGCGAGCTGCCCATCGTCCGCGGAGACGGGATCGACGACGTGGCCGTTCAAGTTTTCGGTTGGGCCGGGCATGTCCAGTTGAAAGTATTTCTCCTTGATGGGCAGGGGAATCTTCAGGGTCTCATCGCCGACGAACGTCGGTCGGTCAGTGCCTGACGAGTTGAAGCGATCCATGACGAAGCAGGCCCACATTGTCCTCCTTCGGATCTCCCGGTCGACAAAGCTCAGCTGTGTCCTCCCGTTGAGCCGCAGCGGATCGTACTCCAGGTCCTTGTGTAACTGGAGGGCGAACGCCATTCGGATACCCTGGCCTGCGAGGGACCAGCTCCGACCACCATGGCAGGTGCCAAACTCGTGCAGGCCCATGATCACGAGGCAGGTGAGGATGGTGATGTTTGGCCATTCGTATCGCTTGGTGAGGATATCGCGAACAACAGAGGCCCACTCCTCCCCTCGAAGGAACTGCGGGCTCGTGTTGAGCTTGGGGTGGTTGGAGAAGCGTGCCGAGATGGCGCAGACTGAGAGCACCAGGACTGGAGGCAATGCACCGGCTCTGCCAAGTCACACACAGTTCAGCATGATTTCCTTCCGACGGGGTCGTGGATCTGTCAAGGGACGGACATACCTGAGTTTCCTCATATAGCTTGGTCTGTGGAGGAGATAATAAGCTTGGCCATATATGTTTTCGAAGAAGACTTCAGCTAGGTGTTCTTGGATTTCCTTGGAGGGCAGCGCTTCGGCTCCCTCCAGCAGCAGCTTGCTTTCCTCCTCTTCCTGGACCATGAGAGACGAGGGTCTGTCTGGGCCGTCCAGTCTTGACCTGGACGGTGCGCGGGCCCAGTGATCAAGATCCGCACCGAACGCGTCTTCGGCACCGCGCTTCTTGGATGCCGACTTATTGGCGGTGAGCGTGCCTGGAATCGCCGGCTTGACGACTGCACGGGTCACGGACGAGGCGAGGCCGTCCTGTTCTGCCTTCGGAACTATCTTAATAATACGTTCCTCCATTCGCTTCAGCCGCTTGTCCAGCATGGCCATGTAGTCTGTCCTGGGGGCCGCTTTCCGTGCTGTGACTTTGTATACGCAGGGGATCCGAGACCGCAGGCAATGCTTGCAGGCAGGTTTTTCACCCGAGCAGCGGATCTTCTTCCTCCTGCACGCGATACAGGCCAGCGGCAGCCGTTTCCGCTCCTTGCCGGCCTTGGTCTTCAATTCGCTCCATGCCGGAACTGAATCGGTCTTGTCGACCTTGGACTTGCTGTTGCAGTCCCCGGGGCCGCCGGTAGACAAGCCGAACTCGTCCGACATGGGGTCTTCAAGCGAGTTGGCGCCAAAGTTGTTGCTGTCGGGACTGCCGTCATCGGACTCGTCCATGCTGAGCCCTCTTTGGCCGGAGGCGCCCCGAAAATTTGTTGTCCGCACGGTGATGGAGTTTACCGAGTTCCGGCGGTCGGCCATTGATGATATCTCATCCGACTGTGAGTGCGCGAACATGTCGCCGGCATGGTCGTCGAAATTGACCATGGATGCAGGCTCTGTCAGATCCTGGTACGAGGGGAATTCGAAGTCGACCAAATGAGTAGAGTCAAGCAGAGAGTGCGGGGCCGCAATGCTGCTCAGTGCGTCATTGGAGGCGTGCAAGATGGGAGACTCGGAATGTGCCAGTTGAGCTTCTGCGTCGCCAGCAGGTTGGCCAAAGTCGAGATCGAGGGAAGGGAGGCGTCTGACCTCGACTTGCGAGAGGCCGGGTGACATTGCTGCAGGTGCTCAGGGGACGACGAGGGTAAGTAAGCTCTCTAAAAGCAAGCTGTGATCAGAGATATCCAGTATCCGCACGGTGCCAGTAAGGGCTCGTGTCTCCGGCTCTCTCTCCGTCGATCTTGTGTCTTTAATCTTCTGCCTCTGCCTCTTGTCTCTGGCTCTGGCTCTGGGCTCCTTTTTGGTACTGTCCCTCCTGGGTGGGTTGAGGAGTTGCAAGTGCGGAGAAGCGGCGTGAGGAGACAAATCCCTATCTCATCGCATGGGGTCGAACGCTCAAACCTCCCCCGCTCAGGCCGAGAAAGAATAAAGCAACGAAAATAGCTGTGAGCCGAGTGGAAGCGGTGTTCTTGGTTTGAGGAGAGCGTCGCCGGAGACTCCCCAGGATCGTCGACAGTTTTGTTGGGACTAGAAACGGGGAAGATGGAGATGGAGATGGGGAGAAGAGTGGGAAGCTGGAGACCAAAATGGGTGTGTGGACTTTGTTGGAATCTGGAGCACCTAGTCCAGGATGAGCGGTTGTCGGGGTCCAATTTGTGGGGTAAAGACGCGATTTCCCTCTCTGGGTCGTCTGGATCCAATGCTGGGAGAGGAACGACAAGGGTGGCGGAGATAGTGGACAAGGGGGTGCCTCGTGATACGGAGAGGAGAGCCTGGGAGGAACCGGGCGCGACGAAGGACCGGGGCTTAGAGGAAGTGGGTACGGTGGAAAGGAATGAAGGAGCCTGGCTCAAAACCCCCAGGTAAACGCCAATGTACGGATTCGTTCGTAGTGGGCGAATGAACAAGGTCATTAAAGGTATGTGTGTATTGGCAGTGGATTCCTAGCTTCCCTACCTACCTTGCAAGTTAATAATAACAATATCTACGCAGCACATACGGATCCGTACAAGGGGGTCATGTACATGCGTTGCATGTATGTACAACTTCCAAGGGGTTCATATAAACTGGCAAATTCCCCATTCGGACTTTCATCAAAGTCCACCAGTTCTGCAAGACGCGGAGGATCATCAGCATCTTTGTTTAAGGCGGGACAAGTGGCACACCGCACACAGCGCACAGCAAACAACAAGAGAGACTGCTTCGTATTCACAACCACATCGAGTTCGTACAGACCTTGCCCCAACCCTCCGGTGCAGGCGACCACACCAAGAATCCAAGACCATTGTGGACATGGAGTGGAATAAAAAACTAGTATGCCTCCACTCCCTCCTGTATCCGTACTCACTATGGAAGTGGACATGGCACTAGGAAGAGGTACCTTTAGCGCATGCCTATGAAGCGATGGATGTTGGTAATGGACAAGGAAAAAGCGGAAAGGAAGGACGTGCACGGACCAGGTTCTTGTGGATGAAATCAAGAAGCGGAACACATGAGTGGCTGGCCAAGGACCCAAGGTTGACGATCCACGCATGTACGGATAGCGTGCCAATAATCTCTCTGGGCATAAGATGCCAACTTACGTAAGGCGGGGAGTACAACGTGGAAACTGCAAGGTTGGAAACTGCAGGGTGGAAACTGCAAGGGTGGGGTCTTCTCCACGCAAGGCGCATCAAATTGACAGCACGCGTACCGACTGGCACTAGTCTCACCACGGACAAGTCGAGACTGGCAAGTGTGAACCGGGCATTGGCCATGGACAGGGCCTCGAGGCAAATTCCGAGAATGCGCCGGGCCATGTTATAAGTAAGGTATTTGTCATTTTCATGGATTGTCAAAGCAGTTCTCCGTCGCACCAAGCGCTCATATTAGGCCTGTATCAAGATGCTAAGTGTGCCAGTCTGTGTGTAATTGGCTAATAAGCTTTGCAGATGCGATCGCTGTCGAGATGATTATGGTTGCAAGAATGCAGATGAAAGTCGTCGAATTGCGAGATCGGCGTTCTCGCCACCCCATGACAGCGTGACTCAGGTTAACTTCTCGTGTAGGTAGGTTATGTCGGCGGCGAGTCTGGACTTGTCACGACCTCACAGCTAGTGTCGATGTAGCCGGTAGCGTATAGTGTGGCTTGCCACCCTCGCTGCCTCGCCAAGATGGATGCAAGCCATCAGATTCAGGATACACAGTTCTGTGGTACACACTCCCAGCGATGCAGAGAATGATGACGCCACGCCGACCAGTCCGGCTTGCTGGCTGGCTGGCTGGCTGTCTACCTGGGGTCAGCAATTACTTCATATAAGCCTGGGGCGATCAGAAACCAAGAGTTTTTGAACTCGCGGTTCAGCCGACCGATCAAGCCAAACCAAAGCCAAGGCCATCCCGCAACCAAATCAACTATCCCCTATAGGTACTCAGCGCGCCAGTGATGAGTGGGTGGTCAATCGGGGGAAGCGTTTTCTGGAATATTGCTAGATTCTGCCCCTTCATCTATACCCCGGTACTCGAAAGCAGCCGATTTATTACCGCAGGTACTTGCACTTTAAGGCTATTTGGGTACTTCCCTCTCGTCGCCCAGACATCCCTTTTCAGGTGCCTCAATCGAGCCGTCCTGTGTATGTACCTCAGCCTGTCGCATGCTGGCTGCAATGCGCCGCTACGGCATCTCGGAGGTTTTTCGCAAAGCGCCATCTTTTTTGATCCTTCCCCAGATTCCGCAGCGCCAGGTCACCCTAATCCTGCCGTTATCCGAGGATAACTTCCAGGTTCGCACCCCCGATCTGTAGCCAATGAGCTTTGCAGTCACCCGCATCCCTCGCTCACGCAGCCCACCCCCCCAAACATCCAACCCCAAGTCTACAACACTTTCCGTAAACAGCAACAGTATGGAATGGAATATACATGCTAACTGGCCTTCCAACGGCTCGGCCCTTCTCGGTTCGGTTATATATCGTCTCCCCCCATCCCCTCCACGCATCTCTATCTGTGCAGGACGTCCGAGCTCATGTGCTTCAGCTCCATGTCTCACGGCGTGGTCGAGCCCGTCACCATTGCATTGATGCCAACGAGGCGGTGCTAGCGTGGTGCGGTGATGCGGTGATTTGAATTCGCGATGAGCTCGTGGCCCCATATGCGGACCATCTGTACACATGCCACAAGATGGTATTGTTGGATAAACGGGGAATGGAAACACAGAAGTTCGACGCGACGCGCAGGGCGAGCGAACATTGGCACCTTCCATGAACGGAAACATCCATGACTTGCTCATGTCTGCCCTTCACAGTGCTGCCATTCGCCCGACCGCCTCCATCCCCCATCCTCCGTCATCCAATACACCAACTACTCCATCTGGGGATTTTCTCGGGCTAAATCGAACAGGCTGATATGCATGGAAGCGAGACGGGCGGGCCAACGACGCGGGGATTTACTACGGTTGAACAACCATCCGTCCGCCTCTCTTTGCAGTGCAGCCGTCGGTAGCGAATCGGGTATTAACATCTAGATTGCGTCTTCGGCGCGCCTAACCGCCCTCCAGTCGTGATGGAGGCGCAAATCAGTGTCTCTCTATCTGTAGTTAACCACCCGAACTACCCGCGGGCAGATGGCTGCGTGTGCTGCAGGATCGAATCGCCGCTCGATTGCAGATGCGCAATGATACCTTAGTTCCTCCCCGCCTACATTGTCCCTATTATAGGAATAGAAAGTCTCCTATCATCGATACACGCCTCCACGCTGTCCACGCTCTCCATGCAGACACACACGGAAGGGGCACTTCCCTCTGCCTGCAGGGGACTTCTAGAATCGAGCAGAATATAAGGGCAGTGAGACAAGACTACCCACATCGGTGTGCTACCAGAGGCGCCCGGACATATCACTGTTGCCACGGTCGTGTCAGCATGTACATATAGGCATATATATCTATCAATATGAAGCTACGTGCAAGGAGGCTGCTATGCGATATGACCCAGCCCGTCATCTGTCTGGCCGTTGCCCCCTTTTGTGACTCGGTGTGTGTTGAACGCGCCTCTAAGGTTACCACTTTAAGGGCGACACGGATACCAGCTATAGTCCTCCTTATATATAACGATCACCTCTTTTCGGCCCACGTGTGAATCATCAAGGGGGGACAGGGAAAACACAAGGCGGCCCCTGGCCCCCTTGACAGGGGTTGATATTGCCCACTCTGTAGCGAAGCCTTTTCTCCTGAGCAAGGCCCCCCCGGGCCCTTGCCCCTGACGTAACTCCCTGACGTAATATTGTAGACCTATCTTCCGCTCCTTAGATCCGGCTGAGGGTAGACGGGAGGCTACACACGTTCTTCGACCCCCATGGCAGCTGCACTGCAGCTTCAAGGGTTCCGGGCATGCTCCCCGGGGGAACGCCGTTGAAGTTCGGCCAGGCAGCGGACGTCTGGCAAGGGGCGTTCGCAACCGGCGCACACCCAAACAGCCGGCATTCACAGGGGATAACCTCAAGCTCTATCAAGAGGCGCATTTTCGATAGTTCTTCTCTTTTCCATTTCCGTATGTAACGAAGTAGGTAATGAATGATATGGAACAGTCAGTGTAAAATAGCAACAAACAAAGGGCAGCCTGCAAAATCTATGATTGCGCCGCCCTCTACCAAACCCAAACGCCGCCGAGAGGAAGCCCATTCTCTCGTGCTTTCACTCCTTACAATGCATCTCGCGGGCCCCAGCTGTGACAACACAACCTGGCCTCACTTCTCCTTCGCCCCTTTTCGTTTCTCTCGGTCCGGATCGCACCCCCTCACCGGTCAATGTAAACCGGGATGCCGTAAACCACCACAGCCGCCGCAGTAAGATACCTGAACCGACAGGCCTCCTCCCGGGCACAGGCCAGCGCCTCGACGAGCGACGTCTTCTTCCCCGCCTTCCGCCTCGCCTTCCCCGTCCTCCCCTTGGCCATATCCCTCTCCCCAACCTTCCCCCCATCCACAAACGTCCCCCGCCGAATCAGCCCCCACTCCTCCAGCGCCCGCCCGGCAAGCCGATCGATATCCCGATCCGTCACGTCCCACAGCGTGCCCGCGACGGCGGGGCACCCGGCGAGCATGTAGTTCCACACGGCGCCGTGGGCCTCGTACTCGCCGGCGACGGCCAGCGACGCCGAGCTGCAACCCATCAGCAGCGCGGCGGCGCGGCACTTGTCCAGGCGGCGCACGGTGCGCCCGCGTATGTACTGCGCCCCGGACCCGTGGCCGAGGTAGAGGACCACGTCCGACGTCGCCAGCGCCGTCTCGAACTCGGCCTCGGTGGGCGCCCGGCTGACGATGCGCGCCCACGCCGGGGACGGGAGCTGCGCCGCGAAGGCGCCGTCGAAGGTGCCGAGCGTGGACTTGAGGTCCGACGACGGGTTGAGGATGTACGCACCCGAGGTGGCGGACACGTGGTGGCCACTGGGGATGTCGGCAGGCGGTTGCTGCTGCTGCTGCTGCTCGCTGGGTGTCGAAGTCGTGGAGGAGGAGGCCGGGGCTCGCTGCTCCAGGATTAGACGCCGGAGGCAGGCGAGAGAGGGGGTCCGAGAGACGGCGAGGCCCTGCATGCAAGGGAGCGATTCCCAGGGGAAGGCGTGGAGGGCCTTGTCCAGGACCAGGATGGTGTGGGCCCCGTCCTCGGCGTCGCCGTCGCCCCCCTTGGCCGCCGAGTGGTAGGCGCGCAGGGCGTCAAACGTCTCCACGACCATGACGTCGAAGTCAATCTCGTCGTAGGCGTTGCGCTCGCCGTGGAACTGCAGGATGTCGACGACGAAGTACAGGAGGTCCGTCAGCTCGTCGTCAAAGTCGCAGCCCTCCTCCGTGGCGTCGCCCAGCCCGACGAACAGCTCCAGGATTCGCGGGTCGAGCGTCACCTTCGACGTCGACGATGCTGCCTTTGTCTTCTTCCCGCGGACCTGTCGCCGCGACGGGAGATGCTTGTCCAGGACGTTTTGGAAGCTCTTTTGGAACCGCCCCAGGAGGTCCGCGCGCCGCCGATGCTGGGAGAAGATGCCCCTGAAGCCGCCAAGCCAGTCCCGCTCAATGAGCTCCAGGAGTCCCTTGAGTCG
Organism: Phialemonium atrogriseum; assembly: GCF_030411735.1. Taxonomy (NCBI): domain Eukaryota; kingdom Fungi; phylum Ascomycota; class Sordariomycetes; order Cephalothecales; family Cephalothecaceae; genus Phialemonium; species Phialemonium atrogriseum. Next base: position 552,233 of record NW_026848146.1, read on the forward strand.
CTGGTCGAGCGCCTCTCTGTCCTCCCACCATGCCTTCTTCGCCCCTTTGACAGTCATATCCCTCGCGTCGTGGCAGGTTGTATTGGCCAGCTTGATGATCTCTAGGAGCTCGGATCGACCCTGTTGGAAGTTGAAGACCTCGCTGTCGGCATCGCGGGAGCTGGCCCGCTCCAGGGGGAGCCGGATGACGAATGGGCTGTGGCCCGCCTGCAGTTTGGTGATGCATAGATCGTGCTTGTTCTCGCCGAGGGTGATGGAGATCGCCGTCCAGGCCTTGGGGATGATCTCGACGTAGTCTCTCTGGAACTTGTTGTGATCGAGCGAGAAGCCCAGGCTAGAGCGCCTCGGATCCGACGACGAGAGCAGGACGGGCCACTCGGTGCCATCGGGCTTGGCCGCCGTCTTCTCCTGCACGACGGCCTTCCGTTCGCGCCTCCATGTGAGGTTGCGCGCAAGCTCCGTCGAGGACGTCGCGTGTCCGACCTGGCCGGCCGTTTTCGATTTTGCCGAGATTGTCGACAGCAGGAGGGTCACATTCTGTAGCATCGTCGAAATGCGGTGGAGCAAACTCGAATCACCCGACACTGCCGCGGTCGCGTGGGCTTCTATGAGACATTCATGTGCCTCCCTCAGGCTCTCCATGTAGCGCTGGGATACGGCTTCCTTTGAGGCCTCTCTGCGATTAGTTGCAGCAGTACTCCGGGTCTTCGCCGGAGGAGAGTGTTTAGTCAACGATAACCGATCTACCACGGCTTTGTCGCTTCCGTTTCCAAGGACCGTAGGGAACGAGAGTGTCGAGTCGTGGACGACAGAAAAGACAGAATCGTGTGCCATGTCTTCAAGACTCTGTCCAAGGAGACAGGCGGCCATGGTTAGATGCCCATTTGAGATATTGATAGACAGACTCGCAAGTTCCTTGACCTCCCGGAGGATAGTTGTCGCCGCGGCCCATTCCCTCTTGGTGAGCAACGACACGGCCTTCTGGACGAGAAGAGATGCTCGAATGTTGCCAAGACACGCATCAGCAGCCGGTGGGACTGCTTCGGATGTAGCTGCTGGCTTCGCCTTTGGCCTCGGCTTCGTGAGCGTTGTAGCGGATGGTGCCTTGCGGCGCGTGCTAGCCGTTGCCGCCCTTGTCCTCCTGGCCGGTTTCTCCTTGATCTCCAGCTTTGCCATCTTCAACTCGAGACCCGTGGACGCCTCGTCAACAACAGAACTGGCTTGCTTGGGACCCAGAGCCGCCAAGGCAGATTCCGCCCTCCCGAACATTTCAGCCTCGATTTTGGACTCCCCGAGTCGGTGATAGACGGAGCCGATCTGACATGCCAGGTTTGCGATGTGGCAAGACTGACCGTCGGCTCGGATGAGGCTTCGGGCTTCGCTCGCAAACTCGAGCGACTTCTCCAGGTTTCCGGCCTTCAAATGCACCGACGCCATCCAAGTTACACACTGTATCAGGTGGAACTCCGAGTTTGCTTTCCGGGCCAGCTTCTCCACCTGTTCTGCGTAATAGAGCGTCTCCTGGAACATGCCGAGGTGGTCATATATTGCCGAGAGCCAGGAAATATTTCGTAGAAGTTCTCGGAACACCTTCCAGGACTCGGGCCCGAGAGGCATTGTGCCGGTGTCTTTGTGGTCCATTACTGATGTGGTGAGGGCGGAATTATCTGCAGATGGCTGCTTCGAATCCAACCCCCCCTGAAATTGAGTCTCTATGCGACTCCATTCCTGGAAAGCAATGCGAACGCTCTCTCTGCAATATACTAGAGCATGATGGGAGTCGCCGCGCTCGAGGGCGATGAGGGAATACAAGTAGGAGGCGTTAGCAAAGAGGACTCTCTTGCGGTATTTCGAGGCCTTCTGGACTGATGAATTGGCAGCGAAAGCTGCCTTTGCCAGAGACAGATGATCATTCCTGGTATCGTCAGAGACAGTCAGATAAACAGAAGGTATATATGCATGACTTACGCTTTTGTATGGTTACCGATGGCAAGAAGGTACTCCGTTACAGCAAGATGGAAACCAGCAGCGGCCTCGGGGGTGATATGTTCCTGTCTGGCGCTGAACGCTTCCGCCAGCCGCAATATACGCTCAGCCTCGCCAGTCTGGCCAACGTTGGCATATTGCAAGGCCAAATTCGTGTGACTGTCGAGGAAGTCTTCCGGCCTCGGGCCGTCAACGACTCTAGAGATATCGGCGGACAGCCCTAGAACAACGGCTAGCAGCTCGTCGTGACCTTTCATCCGCAGAAAGTCCGTGACGGATTGGAGATGGATGAGCAGCTCCGAGACATCGTCGATACAACCCTCCAGACCCTCTCTAGTTCCACTGCCCTCGAGCATTGACCTCCAGACGGAGATGGTTTGTCGGAGAGACGGAAGGTCGGGATAGCCATCAATGAGGCCGGTGATGGACGAATAGAGCGCTTTCATGTGGGCAAGATACCTCGCCAGGGAGCAATCGTCACCGAGGCCATCATGCTCGTCTAGTTGTACAGCGTCCGCAGTGATCGACCGGATGTCTGATACCAAGTTAACTTGGCCCACCGATGAGCAAAGAAGGCGTAATAGGGTTCGCAGTCTCCGTATCGGAAATTTTGTCGGGTTATAGATGCGCAACAGAGCGTCCACAGTAGGATCATCGAGGGTCAGGGTCTGGTACTTCTTCCCACTCCCGAGCAGAACGAACCACAGGCGGTTTTCCAACACAGCAGCTTGCTCGGCGTCGGGCATGTCGACTGCCCAGTTGATCCAGATCCGCTCCGTCTTTGCAATCGAGGTCAAAGTCCTGGAGAGCATGTCTGCGTCGCTGTCCAAGCTCCAAGCAACATGCGGCGGTTGTGTCTCGAATGCCCGAGCAACGGCTTCTAGGACGCCGTCATCAACCAGGCTTGTCCTGATGCTTTGGAGAGCTCCCAGGGCCTCGTCGACCCTTCCCAAATTCTTGTAGAGCTCGGCCATTCTCTCGAGTTTCATCAGAAGCTGTGCCTTTTCCTTTTCCTTCCTTGGACGGTCCTTGACGCACTCAACCGACCGGCGGAGAGCCCGCAGAGGTTCCGCGTCGTTGGGATCCGTAGATTGCTGTCGAAGGGAATTATACTTCATATAATAGAAGTGTGAGATTTTGACATAGTATGTCGTCGCGTCGTCGGGCGTATGGATTTCTCCCAGATAACCCAGCAGGGTCAGGCTGTCGTTCAAGATGGTCTCCAGGGGCTCCCAAGCTAGGCGTTGGTCGTCTAGCTGTGTCTTGGCCAGGAGAAAGGTGGAATCGAGGGTATGATGTATGGACTGTGAGAGGAGCTGTCGTCTTTGCTCATATCGGAGGTAGTCTTTGGTGCTGCTTTTCGGATCAGGAGGCTTGCCGAGCCACCTCAAGCAAAACCGAGGACACTGTAAAATGAATGCCTCGAGTGGCTCCTTGGTTTTCTGTGGCGGTTGGACAACCACGCCCTTGTCGTCCTTGGTATGACCGAGTATTATCGCTATTATGGCCCGTCGCAGAGAGCCGACGTTCGCCAGGAGCTCGTCGAGTTCAGAACTGTCTCCACGCAATGGCCCCTGGACGCCAGCGAGCACTTGGGCGACAAGATCCTCACTCTGGAGGTAAACAGCGGGGTTGTATTTGAGCTGGAGTGCGAGCAGCTGTGCAGCAATGGAGCAGTATTTCCCTGCCGATTCCACGCTCATGTCCAGAAGATTGCACAGCTTAGTTGCCCACCAGACCGCGTCGTCGAGCATCCCAGATTCCCGAGCGACGGAAGTAAGCAATTGGTAGGTTGCTGCCAGTGGGGATTTCGAGCTTGTCGAAGAGCGCAAGCCTTGGATCTGAACGTGCTCGTAGATCCGGTCGAACGATTTCTGACACAGGGCATATGTGGATCGCGCATTGTTCAGCCGCCTGGTGTAAGCAACGAGACACTTTGACAGAGGTGAGTAAATGTCCCTGTCGACGTCGCCCTGGTGACCGGCCATCTTCCACCAATGGAGCCTAGACTCCAACCCAAGGGTCTGAAGCTCGAGAGCTGTCGTCGGTGAGATGCTGAGCCTTGGATCTGTTGCAATACCATCGTCTTTGCTGGAAACACCCGGGGTTAACGACAGGAGAATCTGCGAGACAGTCTCCAGCTGGCGAGCGACCTTGGCAGTGTCGGCGCTGCTCCCTCCTGCTAGGGATAGCAAGTGGCTGACTAGGGATGAGGGGTGGCCCTCTCGTAGTATCGGCGCCGCAGCCTCGATGTGTGCTGGCTTCTTCATCGCAGACAGGATCCTGAGCGCGTGGATTTGAGTCGCGATAGCCAGCGAGAAGGCCGGGTCCGATGGCTTGGCTTCACGGAAGTCAAGCATCTCTGCAAGCCCCTGGGCTTGTTTTTTGGTCTCTGAGCCCGCCGTATTCTGCCGCCTCTTTGCATCTACCATTGCGTTTCCCTCCAACCGAAGCTTCAAGACCCGTAGCTCCTTCACGGCTTGCTCGTGGAGCCCGAGCCCGATCAACTTCCCGATGAATGAAGACATGGCTGCTTCCAACTGTAGGTCCGGCATAGCAACCTTCCCCGAGCTCTGCAATGTTCTTAGCGCGGATAAAGCCACCCGGGCGCATTCGATGGCGGACAGGAGGTTGATCGAGTTGTTCGAGGCAGTGGAGGGTCGAGTAGACTTGGTAGCTACGGGTGAGGTAGAGACGCGGTTGATGGAACGTGGCTGCAGAGGAGTCATGGGTGCTGAGTTCGACCGTCGGAGAGCATTGCGCGTTGCCGTCTTCACCAGTTCTGCCTCGGGCTGTCGTTTCGAAGGAGTTGGGGGCACCGGCTTCGCAGCCTCTGTCAAAGCCCTGAGAGTTGCATTGACAATCTGTGTAGCTAGAGATCCCTTCTCCTTTACCGACAGCTCTCCGGCGTCGGCAGGACTCGACCTCTTCGATGCCCCTTTTGAGGCTCCGTTGGTGGTCGATTTTCCAGACCTCGCGGTCTTGGGGGCTCGGACATCAGACGACGAACCCCCAACCTGGGAGCCATCTTTTGGGAGAAGCAAGGCTTTGAGGGTTACGATTGTTGTTGGAGAACAGGTGGAGATGTTCGAAACCGCGGTTTTGACAGCGTCAACCTGTGCCTGTATTGAAGCCATCTAAGAGTGAGTGTAAGGGATTGATTCCTAATCATATCATTGCCAAGTCTGGGGCATTATCCAAAAGGAAAGACGATCCAGGGTATGAGTGAGAAAGCAAAGGATGAGGTCCAATGACGCGATGCACAGGAACTTTAGCTGTCAGTGCTTGCACAGAAGGAAGCCTCCCCCCAGCCAGTATTGACTCGAGGTTGCATTCGGGTGAGCTAGTGGTGTTGGCCGAGCAACACGGGAAATTTGCTGCCGAACTGCCGATTGCCGCTGCCCGGGACGCATGCAGGGACCCTAACAACCTTTCTTTGGTCTTGCCATAGAACGTCGCGTGAAATTTCCAAGTCAACCTCCGCTTCGAGATTTTATGTCCGCCCTCAATATGAGTCGACTGGCCCTCCGACGTCTCATTTTCCTGCCTTCCGGCGCCGGGTCTCCAGCTTTGCCGCTGGCCTCGGTTCGAATAGGGGCCCGAGGAACGCGCTGCGCAAGCGCAATGCCGACAATTGCGCAGCCGTCGTTCTGGAAGTCTCTGGTCCCAAAACCGCTGAGGTCGAGCTCTGCGAAGGATGGAAAGCCGAAGTCGAGGGAATGGAACCCAGCAACTTTCTTCATCGCCATCTTCCTCCTCATCGGATCCATGTCTATACAGATGATCTCTCTGAAGAAAGACTTTGCGGCTTTCACAAGGCAGAGTGACGTCAGGATTGGACTCCTGCGCGAGGTGGTAGAGAAGCTCCAGAGGGGAGAGGAGGTGGATGTAGAGAAGGTATTGGGGACAGGAGATGCGGAAAAAGAGATTGAGTGGCAGGAAGGTATGTGATGTGCTTCCCCTAACTCTTTGACCACGACTGGGCCTGCCGAGACTGACATATCAACCTCCTAGTGCTCAACGAGATCGAAAAGGAGGAGATGACACGGGATCGGAAGAAGAAACAAGCTGAGCCTACGCCAAATTCCAAGCGTGAGGAGGAGCAGTTGAAGAAAGCGGAACCAACAAATGGGACAGCTCAGACGAGCTCGCCTAGTCGGGCAAGCTTTTTCTAGAGTCTATTCGTTTCTTGTTATACATGGTGGTCATATCACCCCTAGGACAACATGTCTTTAAACAGAGATGTGCCATCATCCCCTGGTCTCACTGGCGCATTTCGACCCCGCTCATCCTTGGCCCTGGGCTGCTGCTGCTGCAAGGCACCAACGAGTGCCGGAAGGAGATCCTGCGTGGAGAGATCTACTCGCACGGCCTGAGCCCCAGTCTGTTGGGAATCGACATTGGTAAACAAGCTCTCCTCACCCCTCACGCCTCCCATGTTCACGACAGCGATTGGCATGCCTCGGTCCTTGGCTCGCTTGGCCAAGCGCCAAGCCGAGTAGGTTGCTAAAGAAGTCGCGAGGATCAGCAGTCGCCCCGCGCTGTCGATTGCCTCTTCAGCCGCATTCTTGATGTTGCTTGGGATGCTCTCGCCGAACATGATAACAGCCGGCTTGAGGATCCCCGCGGAGCTGGACAGCTTCCACGCTCCTTCACGGTCGACCTCAACGACTGCCTTGCTCCCATCTGGGAGGACCGGGGGATCCGCCAGACAGCTTGGGCAAGCCGGGTATCGGAACGTCGTGTATGGTGCGTTGGGCAGATCGACATCTCCGTCCGGGTTCGATCGAATGCCGTGCCGCCTCTTGTCATGAGGATCGTTGGTATCCAGGGCTCCCGAGGCCACAGCTTCTGCTAGGAAGGCAGCCCACGCGGGGTTGAGCCGGGCAAGATCGTCCTGGAAGGTGTCCCGCGGGAACTCCTTTCGACATGATGTACATACTGTAGCTCTCAAGTAGCCGTGGAGCTCTAGGGTCGGGACATGGGGATGGGCTTTGGAGTGAAACGAATCCACGTTCTGCGTAATCACCCTCGATATGATGCCGAGATGGCCAAGATCCCTGACGGCAAAGTGCCCGGCATTGGGCTGTCCCTTGTGCAGCGTGGTCCAGCCCAAGAAGCTCCGTGCCCAATACCGCTTCCGAGCCTCGTGATTGGAGATGAATTCATGGTAGTAGATGGGCCGATGTGACTTGTTTACCCGATATGTGCCATTTACCCCCCTGTAGTCGGTCAGACCACTGGCTACAGAGAGTCCCGCTCCAGACAGAACCACGGTGGAGGCCGGTAGTCCTCTGGGAGGTGGGGACAAGAAGAACTGCTGGAGAGCGGCAATAGCCCCTGGAAGTGTGCTGGCACTCGGGGGTATGACTGTTGGAGGAGTGAGGATTTCCGTAAAGGGAATTCGAAGGAGAGGTTTACGCATTTGGTGCTTCGATACGATGGCGTGTGAGCGCCCGCATCTGCACGCTAAATGAGACTATCTTTGAAAATATGCCCAGGTGCCGAGGTAATTATGGCAGTTGGGATATCTTGAATTAGGTAGAATGGAAGCCTTGACAGACGGCGGTATGAGTGGACCAGATGAGGCTCTGAGGCTCGGCGCCGAACATGGAATAGGTAGGAATCGGGTGCCCCCACCAGTCCGCCATGAGTGTTTACGTATCCCTACCCCACAATTGGGTGGCCTGTTGCTGCAAGCTTCAGCGCCTTTCCTAATAACCGGCCGCTCGAGTGCCGGCGACGTTGGGATTTTATTTTCGGCGGTTCAGACAAGCGCCCTTCGGAGGAAAAATAGCCTCCATGGGAGATAATGAAAACAAGAATAAACCCGGATGGCCATAAGGTAGATGCATCAAATTGACAGCACTCCTTCCAGTCTGTCCTTTCTATATAAATCAAACCCTCTTTATGCCTTCTCTGTACTGTAGGCGACTCTCGGGCCCCTCATCATGCCTGGGAGTTATGCCTGCAGCGCTGCGGTTGCTGAGGCGGCCCTGCCGGAGCCAGCACTTCCTGCTCCCGTTTGAGCCCAAGAGGACACCTCAACCACAAGCGACGCGGGTATATCGAACATCATCCTGCTCTCCGTTCCCTGACCACCGCGGTCCACGACCATCATTAGGCATTTCCTCCCCGCAGTCGCCCTCACTTTTCCCACAGCTCCTGCGTCCTCGACTGTCGAGCATCAAAATGGCGTCGGCCACGCAAACACGAAGCCACGGCGGTGGGCACCACCACCATCACCATCACCACGACAATGTCTACCTGACCTCGCAGAACAAGAACGACGCCGGCGTCCGCATCACGCGGCTTGGCCTGTACTCCAACCTTGGCATGGCCATCGCCAAGGGCGCGGGGGGCTACGCCTTCAATTCGCAGTCCATGATCGCCGACGCTTGGCACAGCTTGACGGACCTGGCCTCGGACGTCTTGACTCTAGCCACGGTCTCGTGGAGCCTGCGCCCGCCGTCGGACGACTACCCGATGGGCTTCGGCAAGGTGGAGAGCCTGGGCTCTCTGGGGGTGTCGAGCATGCTGCTCTTCGGAGGGCTCTTCATGTGTTTCAGCAGCTGCCAATCTATATACGCGCACTTCTTTCTCGACCCCGCCGCTGCGGCCGAGCTGGCCTCCCACGGCCACCATCACGGCCACAGCCACAGCCACGATGGCCCAAGCATACATGCCGCGTGGCTTGCAGCCGGTACGGTCTTGGTCAAGGAGTGGTTGTACCACGCAAGTTAGTTTCCCCCTCGACTCTACAGTCCCCCTCGCAGGGCTACCCTTGTTAACCAGTTTTCTCTGCAGCTATGAAAGTGGCCCGCGAGCGCAAATCGTCGGTACTCGCCTCCAACGCCGTGCACCACCGCGTCGACAGCCTCACCGGCATCGTGGCCCTCCTTGCCATCCTGGGCGCCAACTTCCTCAACGACGCTACCTGGCTCGACCCCGTGGGCGGCCTGTTCATCTCGCTGCTGGTTATCCAGGCCGGGTGGGGCAACACGCTGTCGGCGCTGTACGAGCTCGCGGACCGGAGCATCGACGACGAGGTCAAGACGTCAGTGCGGCGGCAGGTGCGCAAGGGGCTGGAGGGCGTCAGCGAGGGCCACGAGGCCGAGCTGCAGGACGTGTCGGGCGTCAAGTCAGGCCAGAACTACCTCGTCGACCTCGAGATGGCCGTGCCGAACATGTGGACCGTCGAGGACGTGCGCGCCGTCGAGGACGCCGTGCGCACCCGCGTCGGCGCAAAGGTCCGCGGCGTCAGGAGGGTGCGCGTCCGCTTCGTTCCCAAGGACGCCCCCGTGGCGCCAAAGTTCGACGAGTTCATCCCCGGTGACGTGAGCCCCAAGACGAGCCCGGAGCCCGAGGATGATGAGCATAACCACTCCAACGGGAACGGGAATGGTCACGGGAAATCACAATAGGGGCCCGGGTGCCGTGGCGCCCGCCGCCGTTCTACCTTCGTTGTTTACCTTGCACATATATATCTACCACTACGCAGCGCGGTTTCTTTCATACATGTTGGACTACCTTCATGTTTCGCATCAAGAGGCGTTTTCCGGGGGTGGAAAAGGCCAAGAAGGCCAATCGACGTGTGGATACCTTTTTGCTCTCTGTGTATATAACTCGATACCTAACTATCTGAAAGCAGAGCAAGTCAAATCCCTCAACAAACCCGAAATCGTCATGGACTCTGGTTGTTCAGTGGGGAAAGGGGAAATTTTTAGGTACTAACATGTAAGTGTCGCCTGTGTACTGCGTAAGGCGTGCAATACGAACAAGAGGCAATCTGTCTAGACCACCAATGCAGCGCGTCATTGGAGCGGTAGTTCTCTAGTCCTGGAATCGTCCGGCACCGGCATTGGACAAGATCCAGCTATGATATCAGGCTAAATACGTCAGACAAGGCTACCTACATTTTTCAGGGCATTTTTGTATGAAGCATTGCCCCGCCTTGGACCCTTCGAACCCCTCGTGCCCCGCGAGCCCCTCCAGCCGCAAAGCAATTGATTCTCTGATTCCTGCCCCGTCCCCTTTTATAGATTGGGCTCTATATTTTGTCACAGTCGTTCCTCTCGATCATTATTTCTGTGGTTAACTAAAGTGTCTATTGTTCTGTTCTATAGAACATAAAAAATGGGTGACGGACCACTGTATCTGGGGTTCGACCTTTCAACCCAGCAGCTGAAAGGTAGCTAATTATTGGTCCATCTACACCGCGGAGTTTCCTATACACCTCCATGCTAACCAATTAACCCCCTACGCAGCTATCGTTGTCCAATCCGACCTTACCGTCGTCTCGGAGGCCAAAGTCGACTTCGACGCCGACTTCGGCAGCAAGTATGGCATCAAGAAGGGCGTGCAGGTGAACGAGAAGGAGGGCGAGGTCTTCGCCCCTGTGGCCATGTGGCTCGAGGCCCTCGACCTCGTACTCACCCGCCTGCGGGAGAAGGATGCGCCGCTCTCCCGCATACGGGGCATCAGCGGGGCCGGCCAGCAGCACGGAAGCGTCTACTGGAGTGAAAATGCCGAGAAGCTGCTCGCGGGCCTGAATCCCGATGCGCCGCTGGTCGACCAGCTGAAGGACGCCTTCTCGAACCCAAACTCGCCTAACTGGCAGGACCATAGCACGCAGGCCGAGTGCGACGAGTTTGACGCGAACCTGGGCGCCGCCGACAGGCTGGCCGAGGTCACGGGCAGTTCTGCTCATCATGTAAGTCGTCGAGCCCCAGGAGGCGCCTAGCAGACAGACAGACCGGCTGACGACCCCTTGAAATCGGGCAGCGCTTCACTGGCACTCAAATCCTGCGTCTCCGTCGCAGATCCCCGGACGTGTACGCCGCGACGTCGCGCATCTCTCTGGTATCGTCCTTCCTCGCCTCGGTGCTCCTCGGGGCCGTCGCCCCGATCGACATTAGCGACGCCTGCGGCATGAACCTCTGGGACATCCCGGGCAACAAGTGGTCGCAGCCGCTCATCGAGCTCACGGCCGGCGGCAAGGACGGCGTGGCGGAGCTGCTCGGCAAGCTGGGCGACGTGCGGGAGGACGGCGGCGGCAGCATGGGCCCGATCAGCGGCTACTTCGTGCGGCGGTACGGGTTCAGCGCCGAGTGCCAGATCGCGCCCTTCACGGGCGACAACCCGTCGACGATCCTGGCGCTGCCGCTGCGGCCGCTGGACGCCATCGTCAGCCTTGGAACCAGCACCACCTTCCTGATGAGCACGCCCGTCTACAAGCCCGACCCGAGCTACCACTTCTTCAACCACCCCACCACCCCGGGCCACTACATGTTCATGCTGTGCTACAAGAACGGCGGCCTGGCCCGCGAGAAGGTCCGCGACGCGCTCCCGAAGCCCGCCAATGGCACCGCCGCCGACCCCTGGGCGACCTTCAACCAGCACGTCCTGGACACGCCGCCGCTTGACGTGCGGGACGAGTCGCGCGACCGCGCCAAGCTGGGCCTGTACTTCCCGCTGCCGGAGATCGTGCCCAACATCCAGGCGGGGACGTGGCGGTACGGCGCCGAGGCTCGCGACGGGAGCGGCCTGCGGCCCGACGAGTCCAGCAGAAGCGGCGCCGCCTGGGGCGCCGACAAGGACGCGCGCGCCATCGTCGAGAGCCAGGCGCTGTCGCTGCGCCTGCGGTCGCGCGGCCTCGTCGTCAGCCCCGGTGGCGGCCTGCCGGCCCAGCCGGGCCGCGTCTACCTCGTCGGCGGGGGCTCGCTGAACCCGGCGATCGCGCGGGTCATGGGCGACGTGCTCGGCGGGGCGGGCGGCGTGTACAGGCTCGACGTCGGGGGGAACGCGTGCGCGCTCGGCGGGGCGTACAAGGCTGTGTGGGCGCTCGAGAGGGCCGAGGGCGAGACCTTTGACGAGCTTATCGGCAAGAGGTGGCGGGAGGAGGGCGCCATCCAGAAGGTGGACGACGGCTACAGGGAGGGCGTCTTCGAGGCGTACGGCAAGGTGCTGGGCGCGTTTGAGGAGATGGAGTTGGAGATTTTGAAAGATAATAAGAACATGTAATAGCGGCTTGCTAGCTAATAATGCAAAACTCTCTCCCTACATCATCTCCAGTTTAATACTGGATTCGACCTTTTTTTTTCCGCTGCTTTTTTTCGGTCTGGCTAATCACAGCTCGTCGGTATATCCAATTGTCAGTAGGATCCAGGCTGATGTCGTAACAGATCTTGGGGTAGATCTCCCCGATATAGAAAATGGTATGCTAGGTCCCGGCCATGCTATTGGTGGGTTTCATCGCTGGAATCAAAGCCATTGTTTTTGCTTGTTTATAATGGGGAATTGAACACCTGATCCTAATCGACGAAGACTTGTTCGACACCCGTTAGCCCGAATGACGACAGACACAGGCCTTAAACAGTGTTAGGATATACGCGTTAAGGATCAACGATATCGCGAGGCCCAAGGACAACCATTGGAACGCAGCTGGTCTGTCTGTCTGTCGGTCTGTCGGGACTCGGATCGCAATCCTGTACCAGCCCCTCATGATCCTCGGACCAGTGTCCTATTTCGACTGCGTTGTCTTCTGTATCTTCCTCGCGCCTCAGCTCATCTGGCAGGCCGGACTGTTCGAGACCATCTCCTGCGCCTTACGGGCGCTACCATTCCTCGGTGAGCAACCAGGAGAAATCCCGAGTGCTCATTGGACTGGATCTAACTTATTGCTGGGGAACTAGTCCTGAAGCTGCCAGTAGCCTTCTTCTACGAGAGACTGTTGGTCAGGCCTCAGCGGCAGTCTTCGTTTGTGCGACGGGCAAGCCCGTTTGAGGACCTCGTCATACGCTGTGTCCGATATGCTTTCGCAAATATACCGCCCAGGGTTGGGCGTGTATTCTTCTCGAAGCAGGTTGCAGTGCCATTCCTCCGCTATCGTATGCTGCGCCATGGATACTTGAGGTACCCGATGCACTGGAGCGAGTATGAAGATGTTGGTAACCTTTTACGGCCCCCCTCGCTACCAGGTTGCTGCTGACTTCGAACAGAAACACTTCAGGGGAATATGGGTTGTGTGCGACAGGACGAAAGAGGCTGACTTCGTCCTATATTACATCCATGGTAGGATCTTGAAATCATATCATGATGTCTAGCTGATTTGGCCTCAGGAGGTGGGTTTTCCCTGGGCTCGTCTTACTTCTACCTCGAATTTCTGCTGTCCTGGGTTTCCCTCCTCGCAGAAGCCGGGTACAAGAATCCGGCCATATTTGCGCTCGAGTATACGCTGGTTCCGGATGCATCTTTTCCAACTCAGCTTCAGGAAGCCGTCCACGGCTACCAGCACGTTCTCGAGTTTGCCAGAGACCCATCAATCGTCTGTGTCAGTGGAGACTCTGCTGGGGCGACCCTGATACTCAGCCTCCTCCTTCATCTAGCAAACCAAGACGGGGATGTTGGAAGGGGTCCGGGCAACGACAGGAGGCTGGAAAACCCCGCCTTGGCCGTCCTGATATCACCATGGGTGACTCTAGTATCTCCAAGATACAAGAATAGTACGAGCGATTACCTCGATGCCGACGCCTTGCAGAGCTACGGCTTGCAATTTGCGGGTCATTGGGGGTCTAGAGATAACCCTCTGGTGTCGCCTGGGAGCTGCAAGGACATTGTCTGGTGGAGAAATGCCAGCCCATCCAAGGGGTTCATCATCACCTATGGCCAGGATGAGGTCTTCGCTCCAGAGATTAGGGAGCTAACGAGGACCCTGCAGAAAGCAGGCGTCATGGTAGAAAGTGAGGAAGAAGTTGGGGGAATACATGCGTGGCCCGTGGCTTCGCACTTTGTATCCCGCTCAACCAAGCAGAGGCTGGCGGGAATCAGAGGCCTGGTAGACAAGATTAGAGAGCGAATCGACTGAGGGGGCAAACGACGTGTATATAGGAAATGAAGAAGTCAGATTAGATCAAGTAATTTTTCCCGTCATAGAGAGCTTTCCTGGAGGATGGAACCATAGTAGAGAACTGCTTGGCTTCTTCCTCGCGGAATTTTTGCAGTCTCTGGTAGCTTTGAACTGTCATCATGAAGAATGAAGAGAGCAAAACAAGATAAGGGAATGAATGCAATGCACTTACTCTGCTCCTGCTCCAAGGAAATAAAAGCCCTAGCACCGGTATAGGCTATTGCATGCAAAGCCATGGGCTCTTACATACCTACCTACCTACCTATGCGCAGCTCGATTTCAAAGCCTGATGATGCTAATGGGATAAATAAGGAATCTAGATGGTGATCTTCATTGACGTGACAATCCCGGAGCTTGGGGAAAATTTTGAGGCTGTGTTGGAGCTGTACCCAATCAGATGGGTTCTTCTTGGATTACAGAAACCCCATGCTTGATCTGGATGTGCATATAAACGGGCTCCATGTCCCACCAAAACTTCCGCCATTGCCGGGTTGGTAGCTTCCACTTCTCCCGCCAAATGATGGTCCAAGCTTTATGCTAGCTTCATTTATTCGCCTTTGTTTCCTATTTGGTCAGCAGCACACACCTCAGCCAGCAAACCAACCTTGAAAGTCACCCCCCACAGACCACACCTGTCAAGACTGAATCTTTGAGTCTTGCAAGCACTGACGGCATAGGCTGCTAAGCACCTGCCGAGTCGTTCCAGCCTGGGTTCCGGCTGGTGTGTTTGTGCACAGGGACGTAGCTTGTATACATGCTATGAGCTGTTTGGGCTGCCAGGAAACCTTGTTGGCTCCCCTTTGTATCGGCCTGGGCAATTACTCCGCTTACTTGCCTTGGACTCGGGGCTTGTTGATGATCGCATTTTGATGTCGTGCATCTCCCCTGAGAGCCCAAAGCCAGCGTGAGAGGGTTTATCCCTGTCTCTCTGTCTCCCTGTCACCTGTCCACAAATCTGCTGTGGCCTATGCGGCCTGGTCAGCCGCTCTCATTCCGACAAAGTTAGTTATTCCCAGCGTCATTGCTTGCTTCCATTGTTTGCCACTGCCAGCTGTGTGAACCCCTACTCAAATACCCACTACTGCACTTTCCCTCCCAACTGGCACTTTTTGTTCATGGCAGCTTTTTGGGAGGTTTTGAGCTTCGCACTTGCCCTGTTGCAAAGCTTGCAGAGCTTTCACTTGGAGCTTGCATTAGCTCCGCATCATGGATCCCCTCCGCCCTTGCCCCTCCATCCCAAGCGTCGACCACCATTTCCCTTCCCAGCCACACCAAATCAACGAAAGCAGAATGGATATTAATACACGACTTAAGTCATCCCAACCAGCCACTAAGAGCTGATGCCTGCTGGAGTAGGCGTTCGACCAGCTCACAAACCTTATTAGTGTATCGTTGCTGGAGTCTCCTGTCAGGGATCAGTAACTCTTATTTACCTGGTCCCTTTTATTTCTGTGCTCCCCCCTCCCCCTTTTATTTGAAAGACATGTCGAGCGACGGAACCTACGCTCCAAAATCCCCCGACCTTTCATCTTTCTACTCGGCAGGACCCACCAACCCGCAAGCACAAAGCCAAAATTTAAGCCAGCCCGGCCAGCCACAGCTTGGACACTACCAGGGACCACCGTTGCAGAACTCGAGCCAGCCACAACAATCCTCAAGCCAGCACCTGCAACCTCGATATTTTTCACATACCCAGCCAGAGCCACATTTCCTGCCACCCCAGTCTAGCCCCCAGTCACTCGCACAGTCTCTACCACACTCACATTCACCGCCCCACAATCCTCCGAGTGTAGGCTATTCACCACATCCTCAGCAGCCTCAGCAGCCTCAGCACTACTCGCCATCTACTCCCTCAGCAGCCCAAGGGCCCAGTCACAGTCATAGCGGCAGCTACGGGCTCCAGGCTCCACCAGCCTACTACCAAACCTACGTGAACGCCCAATATCAGCAGCAAGACCCTCTTCACCACCAACCCTACACACAGCAACAACAGCAACCGCCCTTCTACAGCCCTTCTGTACCACCAGGTCAGGGGTTGTCTCGTCTTGATACAGAGTTCCAGGCACAGGCAGAGCAGCAGACCGGCACAATGCCTCCTCGGAGATCTGCAGCACAGGCAGCCCAGAAACAGGCCGAGATTGAGCCCTCCCCTGTGAGGACCAAATTCCCCACTGCCAGGATTAAACGGATTATGCAAGCCGATGAGGAGGTCGGAAAGGTTGCCCAGCAGACACCCATCGCCGTGGGCAAAGCACTGGAGATGTTTATGATTGCTCTAGTTCGCAAAAGTGCCGATGTCGCCAAGGAGAAGAACTCAAAACGGGTCACTGCCCAAATGCTGAAGCACGTGGTCGAGTCAGACGATCAGTGGGATTTCCTCCGGGAGATTGTCAGCAAGGTTGAGAACGAGGACAGGGCTGCCAAGGGCGGCAAGCCCAAGGCCGAGAGCGAGAGCGAGGAGGAGCCGCCGGAGAAGAAGAAAAGTAAGGCGGGGCGGAAGAAAAAGGCGGCTTAGGGAGGGGAGCCTGGGGACTACTGTGGTAGGCGAGGCAGGAAACCGGGCAAGACCCGCAAGACCCGCCAGACGGGCAGAACGGTCAAGGCAGGCCAGGCAGGCCAGGCAATCAAGACGAACACGGCGGCCAAGGCAGGCCGGGGTCCCAGGCTATCTAATTCTTGCCTGGCCTGGGAGTGAGTGAGGTCGGCGACATCTGCAGACGGGCCATTCGGCAACGTACGATTTCATGATCGAGGGAGTCGAAGGACGGCGTTTCGGTCGGGAAGCAAACATGGGTACACCGGAGTTGGGCTTCATACCGCGACGGAAAAGGCGGCATGAAAAAAAGGGTTCCGGTTTTGCTTCACAAGTTGGCGAAGGAAGACTAGGGGCGCCAGGTTTTCAGTTCCTTGTTCTGCACGGAGTCGGAAGTCTTGAGAGTTAGAATTGGGGTCTTGAATTAGAGAAGAGGATGGGGATGGGAATTAAGCATATCCATATTTGATGAGCGGACTTGGCGGCATCTCGGCCTCTTGGCTATCGCATCCTCGCACGTGGTTCTCTCGGGCGGCAAACCCCTTTTTACTTGGTGTGCTAGGTATGGCGGTATCACTCAGTTTGATTATCGGAGGTTCGAGGTTTGCATCCCGCCCTACTGGTCTTCATCGTCGCGATTTCTCATTGGACGGCTTGTGGACTGCCCCACCGAACTGAGTGGGGCAGTGAGGAGACAGGGCGGATTATCTGGGGAAAGACAGGTTAGGTTAGGTAAGATAACAGCGTTTCCCAGCGGCCGCGAGTCCTGGTACATAGGTATCAAAATTAGGGTGCATGCCCAGGCATGGAGGCTTTGCCGGCGATCGTCGCAAAGAATTCAAACACGGGTCGAATAAATACCCTACCGATACTACACTAAACACTACATGAAGCTCCTGGGCCGCGTGCAAAAACGGGTCTCGGCTAGATGGGCAGTGTCTCCTCAGCCTTACTTGTTGCTGTAGCGTTTATCATTGGCGCTCTCCTCTCAGTTCCGTGTAACTGGTATGCAGGCAAATCTTGGATTCCCTCCCCACCTTTGCTCCCACCTCTGCTCCCTCAATTAAGAGATCTTGCATGGTCGATCGTGAGCTCTCTCGTCGCTGCCACTCGCAAACTGGCCTTCAGATCGCAGCGCTGCCTGCAAATATGGGTGGTTGACGTGAACACCCCGGAAGGCATCCCACGATGCCTGCCCACACACGTTCGCCCGCAGGCAACCTTCCCGACATTGACGAGTCTTCGCATCCCTCGCCGCTGCTCTCCAGCAACTTCGATCGGGCCACCCTCGAGGCCACCGTACCGTTTGCCGACAGGAGCATATTCGTCGCACCCAACGGTCGCCGTTTCCTTTTCGAGAGCATCCCGGACGGAAGCGGGGGTGGAAATGGAAAAGGCCTCGAGGACGCATCCCGCCTCTCACCGACCACGCCAGCGATAACACCTCCTCCCCGGGGGCGGGCACCGGAACCAACCCGTGCAAGCACCCCCAAAGATTACAGCGCTCTGAATAGCACCCCGATACGAAGGAGACCAGTCTCCAACAACTCGAACTCGCCCCTACATTCTCCCTCGGCACGAGCCGACGACACACAGCTGAGGAGCGACAGCGCTGAGCCGAACGCTCTGGCGCAGGAGGTCTTGGAGATGATGGGCGATCTCAATATCAATCGCTTCAGCGCAACGCCCTTCTTTGCGCATTCCGACGGCGGGGTTCAAGCTGCCGAGACTCTCACCGATCCGCACCCAGTCCCAGGCTTGCCTATTCCTCGGTCTCCAGTTTCGCCGGCTGTCACACTGGCTCGACCCCCCTTGGATGCGTCTGCATACTATCATGGCTTCTATTCGGCACGAACTCACATGGAGCCAAGCTATGCGCCTCAAGGCCCCGTGCTGAGCGGACGGCTTACAAACGTCAACTTTGGTTTCCAACATACGCCAGCAGCAGACGATCTTCCCGAACTCCACCAACAAACGAGCCACGGGTCCGGCATTACGCACGTGTCGACTCGCCAGTCGCTATTAGAGCAGTCGATGCCCATCTCGCCTGCCATCCCCGCAAACCCGATCGTCCTCTCGTCCTCCGGTTATCAGACGCTCCAGTCGCCTGTCGGTCCGGGTTACGCATCGACCATACCTCAAATACCACCTCCCACGGACTATACCTATAGCCTTCACAATGATTCGAGGCGAGCGAATGGAAGCTTTTCATATAGTATTCAAGAGGATGGCGGGGGTTTGCACCCGTCCTATTCCTCATATAATGTGGCAGATGACGGCAGGGGGAGGAACAGGGTGATGAGCCCTTTCGACACCCAGACGCCGGTTGTTGTCATTGAACCCACGCTCGATCCGTCCTCTTACTCGAGTAGATCGGACGGGGCTAGTACAAGTCGAGATAACGTGCTCCCCGGAGAGGAGGTACTATATGACGGGTAAGCAGACAGAGAGCGCAGACCACACCCATCTCCTTGGCTAACAGCAACAAGGCGAGTCAGGCTTGCCCAGGGTCTTTCCGCGCCTTTCGTGGACGGCTCACTAAAAGTATTCCGCAACACCCTATCAGGTGACCTTCGATTCCATTGCAAGATTGGATATGGATCTGAGACGTACTGGGGTAAGTGTACCTGGTCGGGGTCGGGTTGGCGTCCTCGCTTCCGTGTTAACATAATGATCCTCGTTTAGTGAAAGGCACCCACGCACAGATTGTCCCTGTGTACGCTTACGATCAGAGATTTCCGAACGTCGTGTATGTACGGGACAATGACAGCGAGAAACGCAACGGCTACGCGCAAGCCACCCAAGGAAATGGTCGGCCCAGCGAAGTGTACCAGTTTGCCAGGTTTCAAGGTGTGTAGCGTCCACCGCACTCCCTCTTTTCGGAACATATTGCTAAGAACTGTGCGCCAGAGCTCTGCGAATTCCAGGCCAAGCTTACGGGCGAAAAAGTCGTTCTCGATATCTCTAGCGTGAAGTTGGTGAAACTGAGCAAGGCCCACAGCCGGTCGAATGAGACATTTTCGAGCGTTAGGGTACAGATCTGGCATGAAGAAGAGGCGCGAAGGTCCTCGCAGTCCGATGTAGCTTCTTTTGTCACCGCCGGGACCACGCTATCTGGACCGCTCCGCGACCGACTTGTTCCAAGTACGTCGAGGTTAATGGTGTACCTCGGAAGGTTGGACGAATACATCACAACTTTCAGTATGTCAATCCTACACGTCTCGATTTGACAGCACCGTGGCTAATTTCTTCCCAGTAACGGACGACATTGAAGTCGTAGCAGAGGGGCAGACGATGGTCAAGATCAAGCCGAGGAAAGGGGGCAGCGTGTTTAAACGCAGCGGCTCGCGGTGGGCAGGTGTTAAAGGTAGGCTCAAAGAGGCTGCCACTTATCCCAGCCGTTACGTCCGAGACTAACGCTCGCGTTTTCGTAGCACACCGAGAAGCAAAAAAGGGGGCTGAGCCCGCAGGCCTGGACATCCGCTGCCAGAGTACCGACCCGGACACTATCTCCTCGTTTGACCTTTATGAGACATTCGAAATAGAGTTTGAGAGCTCGCCCAGTACGTCACAGATGCGCGCCCAACATCTCCTATTCGCTAACAAGGGGTTCTGTAGGCCAGGACAATTTCATCCGGAAGTGGGAAGAGGTCATGAAGGCACGAAGACTACAACGAAAAGCACTTGAGAAAATTAATGAGGAGATACGGCATGCCACATTCTCAGCAAAGACAGCTCGGGAAATCTGGTGATGGGCGATTGTTTATACCACAGGATCTTGGGGTTGGGGGGTTCAGTCTTTTTTTTTTTGGATGATTTTGGGGGACCATCTATTAATTCGGGCATCTAGGAGTGGAGGGCGTTTTCAATGTTCCATGGATGATGACATTGCGAATACCAAGTTTCTGACCGAGAGACACGAGCTCGATATGGACTACTCTTTATGAGTTGGGTTGCGATGCTAAAACCTCAAGAGCCCCCATTTGCACAATTGCCCTTGCTTGTATTGTACATACATACATACATATCTACCTTGGTAACTACATTTTCGAATACCCGTTATTCAGGGCCCAAAATGACCTTAATTTCGGGGCTTGGCCTTGGCTGCCCGCATGAGGCAAGACTGGACATGGTGGCTGACCACTAAATCGAAAAGGCGCATTGAACATTCGTCTAAGCTTTCTCCCTTCTTCCTACTGTACCATCACCGTGAGGCTGTGACAAGAATGGCTGGCTCTTATGAGGAAGACTTCGTCGACTGATCACCCCAACCAACAACCAACAAACATCCGCAAGGGTAAGAAGGGGCGGGTCCTCCCGCTAAAATTTTGATGCCCCTGTCTTGGGGCGAACATTCATTAGGTAAACTGTGGGGAATCTATCTAGCCCAGGCCCATCTCGTGTCGCTGAAGAGCCCCAAGTCATGCATCAAGCGCTAGAAAAAGTCTGTGCTCTTGTTCTTGGAAGCGAACAGCGCTTACAGTAGAGGGTCTCGATGCGAAATTGTAGTTAGAGATTACAGTGATAGGGAAATCTATGATTTCCGCGAGTTGGTGATACGAACAACTCTCTTCCTTGTCAGTCTAGTCCTGCTGCGAGGTCCTCCGCATTAGAAGAGGTGTCTCGTGCCGAGCTCAGCCCCAGCCCGCTTGCATGCACTCTGGGCAACTGTTTCTCCCACAAATGGGGCGTTTCCCCAACAGCGCTGCCAGTAATTAGTCCTGGTAGGCGAGCCGCCTGGACTAGGTTGTTAGCTAGTCTAATCCCCCTCCCCCCCCCTTCCCCAGCCATATTCCGTTGTCCATGCCTATCCTGGGATGGCTGTGTCCAGGGTAGATAAGCCAGAGTTTGCCGCCACAACATTGACCGGCTAACTCGACACACTGCTGCCAGAACTCATCGCCGCTGCTCTCTCTGTCGCGAGGCTGCCACCGCCGCGCCCACCAAAAGATGAACGAGGCAAATTGAGGGAAGGAAGCAACGCCAATTTCCAATTTACTTTGCGCTCGAAAGGGGATTGATTGATTACTCTTGCGCCAATTGATCGTGCCCCTCTCGCTCCTCCGCTCAAGGCGGGCCGGGTGTGGGTCGACGGTCGAGCAAGATGCTCGGGATGCAAGAGCCCGAGATCTTCGAGCAGCCGGTGGGGGGTATCAACAAGGACCCGGAGGCCGCTGTACACGAGGAGCAGACATACGTCACAGGCCCGAGCTACGCGACGGGCAACAGCGGCCTCCATACCGTCATCACCGAGTCGTCGTCCGAGGAGGATTTCCATCTGTTTGTCTATCCTGAAGGTATGCCATCCTTCCCCTCACAGCCAGTTTAACCTCTTCAGCCCCCACCTCAAATTCCCAACCCACACACCCCTTCCCTGTGTTACATTTGAAAATGGATGGATTCGTGAATATGTAATAATAACATGTTTGATCTCGTAAAGAGAGAAAGCTGGGAACATGGTCGACGGCCTTCCTGATCATCAACCGCGTCGTCGGCACGGGCATCTTCTCGACACCGTCTTCCATCATCCAGTATACAGATAGCGTCGGCGCGACGCTCCTGTTCTGGGTACTCGGGGGTGTCATGACCTTCTGGTAAGTTATCGAGCCGAATCTTGTCTATGATTTGTTCGGTCGTGCTAAATTTGAACAGCGGGTAAGAAACTTGGGCAACTCTTCTGTCTATCTCCCAGGCACCGTCAACTAACTTATGCGCAAGATTGTCTGTGTACCTTGAGTTTGGGACGGCTCTTCCTCGCTCAGGCGGCGAGAAGGTTTATGTGCGTGGTCTGCGCCCCATGAGGAAGAAAGGCACTTGCTGACAACATCGTGTGTAGCTTGAAAGGGTGTATCAACGGCCGCGATATCTCGCAACCTGCATCTTCGCTGGTAGGTGGCTTTCCCGTCAGCTCTATTGACGCTCCAGCTTATCGCCCTGCCGACAGTCCAGTTCGTCCTCTTCGCCATCTCCACGGGCAACTCCATCGCCTTCAGCAGCTATGTCCTGAAGGCTGCGATGGGAGAGTCCCACAACGGGAGCTGGCTCAACAGGGGCATCGCAGTGGCTGCAATCTCCGGTAAGGAAGAACGGTGACGCCAGATGGGTTCCTATTGCTAACTTGCACCTACAGTCGTCTGTCTGATCCATTCCCTGACTCCTCGCCTGGGGGTTTGGTTAAGCAATGGCCTCGGGGCACTGAAACTAGTTCTCCTCGCATTGCTTGTCTGCACTGGTTTCGCGGCCTTGGCCGGGAGAACTGTTGCCCCGAGACCAGATAACTTTTCATCATTTAACGGCGGAGGTTCCTCAACTGAGCCGGGCAAGCCTTCAAGCGCCGCCGCGGCAGGATATGCCCTCGCTCTGCTCCAGGTATAACCCGTACTCTCCCCCAAGATTACTGATGTTTCACGACCGGGCTGACAAATTGGTTTTATTAGGTACTCTATTCGTACAGCGGTTGGGAAAACGCCAACTATGTAAGTCCCCGATCGGAGTAGTCTGGTGACTCGATGCAAATACACGAGTTATTGACACCATTCAAAGGTCCTCACCGAGGTTCGAGACGCGCCTCGAACGTTGCGCAAGGCGGCAATCATGTCGGCATCAGCTATCACGCTGTTGTACGTCCTGGCGAACGTTGCTTACGTGAGTCTATCTCGCCCCGATGGGGTTTGATATTTTGATGCTGTGGGCTAATGGAGAAGCAGTTTGCCGCCATGAGCAAGCTCGAGATTGCAACAGCTGAGGTGACCGTTGCTGCGCAATTCTTCGAGAACGTGAGTATCCTTCATGGCAAACTCGTATGATCTGCACCTTAAACTGACAACCAATCAGGTCTGGGGAAAGGGTGCCTTCGTCACCCGGGTTGTTCCCGTTTTCATCGCTCTGTCTTCTTTGGGCAACGTCTTTGCCCAGTCTTTCGCTATGCCGAGAGTCAAGCAGGAGCTGGCCAAGGAGGGCATCTTACCGTTCTCGAAAATATGGGCCAGTGACTGGCCGCAGAAGGCTCCAACAGGTTGGTTAATAGTATGCAAGTGTTTGGCCGTTATCTAACCTCAGTGTGTGCACAGGTGCCATCTTCCTGCATTGGCTATTCACCGTTGCCTTTATCCTGGGTTCCCAGACTTCGGACCTGTATACGTTCGTCACCAACGTCTTCATTTACAGCGGCAACTGGATTAAGCGTGAGTTGCCTCCGTCACCCATGTGACTACTCTGAACGGGAGCTAGGGAGCTAACCCCTAAGTCAAGTGTTCCTCGGAATCGGCCTCCTCTACCTAACTTGGACGCCGGCCGAAAGGTGGAAGGAACAGCGAACGACATTCAAGAGCGTCCCCATCCTAACCATCTTCTGGATCATTTCGCTACTGTACGTCATCGGGGCGCCCTTCATTCCGAACGGCTTCCTCTCAAAGGTCCCATTCTATGTCGTACCGATCCTGGGCACGAGTTTGCTAGTCATCGGTTCCCTGTACTGGTTCGTATGGGCCAAGCTGCTGCCCATGTTTGGATTCAGTATCCAGCACGAGATCGAACAGCTTCCGGATGGCAGCGAGCGCGTTAGATATATTGTAAGCGGCCAAACTTCTTCCTCCTCGAGCTATCCAGTCGACATAATTACTAATTGTTTTCGCGTTCAAGCGTGTGAAACCGAAGAAGAGACGGAAGAGGAGGAGGTGAATTTGAATTGGAAGCAAGGCGGAGGAGGATGGGGAGGATGTTGGATATTTTAGCGAACATATTTGCCCCCCCCTGCATTTTGCATATATACAGTTTAGTCTTAATCCTTGACTTTCCCATGTGGAAGGTTGATCCACATTGACACCACCTCGTTCTCGTGCTCGTGTGACCGGTGGTCCGTGAGGATTCCAATATTCCCACGCCGAGCCGGCGATGCCGGCATGGATGTGGGGCAGCCGATAAACCCCTGATTTTGTGTGCCTCAGGCCAATTACGGGCCATCCCACTCTGGATACTTTAGAGCTTCACGCCAAGTTCCGTCTTCTTGAATTGGACAAGTAGACGTAGAATATACCTGATCAATGCCTCTAGTGCTGGGCTTCCGCAATGCGACACCTCTCCCTTCAGACCTTTGATGCCAAGATCCGATGAGGCACTTTGCCTCTTTGCGCTCCTACGTCTTCTTTTCCCGTTCCGCCAAGCCATCGATTGCGCCGAGCTACTACTGAGCCTTAGCCAGGAATGTCGTGGGACCTGTTGAAGAGGTTCCTCGAAAGCGACGTCTTCAACCAGGACCCCTTCCTCTCGGTATCTTACCTCTCGTGAGTGGCCCGGTGTTCAATTGCACAGCCATTGCCATGCACGTATGCCGAATGCTGATACACGTCGCTCTGCACTGGATAGACGCTACGCGGACCATGTCGGCATCCACTATGTCCTCTGCAACAAGCTCCGCCAGTTTCCCTACGAGGACATCGAGTTCTTCCTGCCTCAGCTTTGCCACCTTATAATCAGCGTTGACAATGAGTCTATGGCATTGGAGGAGTTCCTCCTGGATCTGTGCGAGGAGTCTGTCACGGCAGCTCTGCTGGTCCGTCGCCTCCACCCCTTTTCCACACACACCGCGTCAGCCGCTCACCTCAAATTAGACCTTCTGGCTATTCCAGACCTACCTGCACGATCTTGCCCCGAACCCGCAAACCGATGCCTTCAGGATATGCCAAAGGGTCTACAACAAGGTCCAGCACATTGTCTTCGGCCTGTCTGACTATGCCAGGCACGAGAAGATCAAGGAGAATACCCTTCCCGTTACGGTTCTGGCGAGCTTCGTACTCGCTGGTGTCGCGTGCCCCATCCTCCCCCATTGGGCCGGCCCACTAGCGGTTGCGCAGGCTAGGAAGCCTCAGCCGACCGGTGAGGCCGTCCTCGAAGCTGCTCACAATACCAAACCGGCGCGGGCGCACACTGTAACGGTGAACAGTACCAAGTCGAATCGCGGGAAGGATGGCGGCCGAGCCACAGGGGGCTCTGACTCGAAGATGCTCACCCCAACCAAGGCGTCGCGCCGCGCCAGCTCGAGACCAGCCTCCTCGGGCTCCACGTCTCGGACGCCGGTCGAGCCGTCGAGGCGGCCCTCCCACCTGGAGAACATAGCCCTGGAAGCACGGTTAAGTTCGACTTCATTGCCATTGCCGGACCCGAGGTCTCCCCGGATGATTACACGGCCATCAACGCCCATTTCCGCCGGCTTGAGACCATCGGAGACCACGTCAAGGAGGCATTCGCATCGCGTAAAGACGCTGCTCAATCACGCCGAAATGAGTTCCGTGCAGAAGACCCGTCTCCTGAGGCAAAACTACTTCCGCTGCGAGACGGCCTTTCTGACTGCGCTGGAAAACATTTCCAATCGCTTAGTAGTTGTCCCGAAGCCTGCCCGTCTCAGTGCACTCCGTGCCGAGCTAGCACTGATCGCCCAGGATCTGCCGGCCGAAGTAGACGTGCCAGTTATCTGCCCGCCGACTCTGGTGAACGGGTCGCCCTCGAAGAGTCGCCACCATCGCATCGTCCGGGTTAACCCTGCCGAGGCCACCGTCCTCAACAGCGCCGAGAAAGTGCCGTATCTGCTCATGGTCGAGGTTTTGCGTGACGATTTCACCTTTGACCCTGACTCTCAAGACAACCAGAGGCTCATGACAACCCTTCTGGCCGAGCAGGGCGCTCGAAGGCGCATGTTCGATTTGTCCGAGTCCCCAAGGATACCTGCCGCCACGCGCGCCCCTCTCGAGCCTGTGGTTGACAGCGTCTTCGAGCCGACTTCCGGGGACCTCGGGAGTTCACCAATGATCGAATCGTTTCCCGATGCGTTGTCGGGCAAGAGAGCGGTATCCGCACCCCACCCCCAACGATTATCAAGCAGTGCTACTACCGTTATCTCGGCCACGTCCGACATGACGACGCCTCGGAGCTCCGAAGCGGAGACTTCCAGGTCTTCGAGCCCCGCCCCGCGCAGGAAAATGACGTTCACAAACCCTCGGAACAATTCTGTCGATCAGCCCGACTTCTCGGCCTTGGCAACGCATATGCGGACCGCCTCGCAGATGCTCGCGCAGCTGGAGGCGACAAGTGGGAAGAGACCGAGGCAGGAAGTGGCGACCATCAGGGCTAAGATCATCAGGAGCATGCAGAGCCTGGAGGAGCAGAGCTTCGACCTGGACGATGGACAGGGCCCCACCTTCGACATGATCATGGCCAAAGCCAGCGCCGCGTCGGCTGCGAGCGATCCAAGCGAGGCCGAGCTGGAGGCGGCAGAGCCCTCGCTGGATTCGTCGGGGATGAATCCCAACGCGGGCGCGGCGAGGATGGAGAACGATTTCAAGACTGGCGGCCTGCAGAGAAAGGGGGACCGAGACGACCCGAGCGCGGCGGTGTTCGGCGAGGCGTGGGATGCCAAGCGAGAGCGGATCCGCAAGTCGTCCCCTTACGGCTGGATGAAGAACTGGGACCTCGTGAGCGTCATCGTCAAGACGGGCGCGGACCTGCGGCAGGAAGCCTTCGCCTGCCAGCTGATCCGGGTGTGCCACAAGATCTGGGTCGACGCCGAGGTGCCCGTCTGGGTCAAGCTGATGCGGATCCTGGTGACGGGCGAGTCGTCGGGGCTCATCGAGACCATCGCCAACGGCGTCTCCCTGCACTCGATCAAGCGCAGCCTCACCATCTCCTCCGTCGAGTCCGGCCAGAACCCCAGGCGGCGGATCGCGACCCTGAAGGACCACTTCGTCAAGGTCTTCGGCCTGCCCGAGAGCGACGCCTACAGGGCCGGCGTGACGTCGTTCGCGAGGTCGTTGGCCGCGTACAGCGTCATCTCGTACATCTTGCAGCTCAAGGACCGGCACAACGGCAACATCCTCATCGACAACGAGGGCCATATAATACACATCGACTTTGGCTTCATGCTGTCAAACTCCCCCGGCTCGGTCGGCTTCGAGGCGGCCCCGTTCAAGCTGACCCAGGAATACGTGGATGTCCTCGGGGGCGTGGGATCGCCGGATTACGAGGACTATAAGAAGCTGTGCAAGCAAGCGTTCCAAGGTAGGATCACGATTGCTTTCTTTCTTTCTTTCCTCGGCCGGGTTAGAGCGTAATGATATATATAAGCACAAGATGACTGATGGCTTTCTCCCTCCACAGCGTTGCGACGTTCAGCAGACAACATCATCGACCTGGTCAGCATGATGGGGAGGGACTCGAAAATGCCCTGCTTCTCGGCAGGCGTCGCGCAGACAACAACGGCGCTGCGGCAGCGTTTCCAGCTTCAGCTCAGCGCCGACGACGCGGAGCAGTTTGTCGAGACAGACCTCGTCGGGAAGTCTCTAGGCAGCTACTATACGAGACTGTAAGTGTCCTCCTGCGCGTGGGGTGTTTGGAACCCCGTGAATAAAGAGTTAGGCTCTCCGATGCTAATGACGGCCTTCTCGCTTTTTTTTATAGTTACGATACCTTCCAGTACCGAACTCAGGGCATATATTAAGCGGGACTGTTGCCGTCCGCCATCTACGAATCGTTTGGTTTGGTATTATAGATATGGGGGCATTCCGATTGCATGCGAATGGCATATGGGCGGCGTTGAGGGGGACGGGAGTGGGGTAATAGATAGATTCGGAAATGTGGTTGGATAGTATCGGGTCTGGAACAGGAGGAGGATGTTCATAACTTGGTTGGGCATGGTGGATGGGAGATCGCCCTCGCGTGAGATACGTGCCAGGGTAGCCCCTTTGTTTAGCTGGAGAGCAGAGCAAGAACTTACGGTCCAGGCGTCTCTTCTGGCTAGCCAAAAATAGTCCAGGCTTGTTTGCTTGACTGTTCTGCTGTGGTCTCTGCTAAGGACTGTGTGCAATGCGGACGAGATATCTCGGTTAAGTCTGGTGTTCTGCGGTCAACACTTGTTGGAAGTCATCGTCTAGGAGGAGAGCACCACCACATGAATGAATTTATCAGCTGGTTCGATGCCACTTTTTCTCCCCCATTTCCCCCTTGACAATCAACCATCAGAGCACACCATCCTAAAACATGGGGATTCATCACTTACCACCCACTGGCCTAACCAGGATATCTCCGTCCCGAAGCTCTTACCAGCCGCCCGACGGAGCACGAGTGAACTGATTTCAAGCTGCGGTCCTCTCTCACTGGTGCGCGCCCGGGCGAATATGCTTGTGTTTTAGCTAATAGCACACTCGAGGGGTCACGCGCGCGGGACGTGGACATGAGACATTGGGGGCTCGTTGTGGGAGTGGACGGTGAGGGTACCGGGGGTGGGGGGGGGGGAGTGGGCGTGGTTGAGGGGGGAAATGAGACCAGGGAGAGGCAGAGGTATGAAGTTAACCCCCCGCGCCTGACCACGAAGCAAAGCCCCGGTGCAGACTGCGACTTCATAGGATGCCGGGCGAAAAGAAAAATAAATAAATCATGAGACCCTGCCCTCGCAGACGTCGATATAATTGGCGGATCAGCATCCCGGGCCGACCGACGTCGCCAGGTGATAGGAAGCGCAACGAACCACGAGGGCGAAACTCATGAGTCGCAGATGCCCGAAGGTTTCGGGGGGGCCCTGCAGGTGACGACGCTCTGATCGAGGCGAGGGCACGTTGCACGAAGCCACGTTGCGCAAAGAGTCGGTATCACGACCGCCTCGGCGGTTGCAGGTTGTTTTTTTATCGACCCGAACCTTGCAACGGTTCCCAGCCCTGGATCTTGTCGAGGAGGGGAGGGAGCTATATCCCCCCCCCGGCCTGGAAACGTACTGCGATCGCGTCCCTGTCCCTGTCCCTGCTTGTCCCAGACAGCGTGGTCGGGTTCGCCCGGAGAATTCTCCGGCAACGAATATCCATCAGATATGCGCCGCAAGGGCTGGCACAAATATGAACCGGCCGAGGCGGCCAGAGAAATCCCACCCTGATTCGCCCGGCACTTGTATGCACCCGTTTGGCCGTCCAGGGATCCCCGGCCCAACCCCATCGATCGGCCACATCAGTGCTTGTTTTGAAAGGGCGTCTCGTCCCGAGCACGACCCTGCGGGATCCCGCATCCGGGTCCGGAGCAGATGGACACTTTGCAGGGTCCCACAGGGTACTGCCATGGGACACACTCCCTTCGGTCAGAACGTTCCTCCTCGGGGCGGTCTGGAGGAGCCACTCGCTCACGCTCTGTCTGCCCCGCACTCATGTTTTGGCGATCGGCAGTCTGATTGTCCACAAAAAGCAGGTCGCCCAACGGGGGGTTGCTAATAGGCCGGGCAACAATCACACCAAATCTGGGGCTCCAAATGCTTGGCTCCGTAGCTCCTTGAGTTGGGGGACGTGTAGATCTGGTAAAGACCACTGATATCAGCCTCGTTGTCTCGGCCGAGCTCATTACCCGGGTGACGAGACCCTGTCTGGCCACGGGGCGGGTGCGTGATAGCCAATTTCGAGGTTTTACTGCAGCCCTCTGTCAGTCGGTCGGTCCCCGGTGGGCGTGGCGGCGTACACGACGCTGTCCTCTCATGAGTCGGCCACAGGGTCTGCTGATGGCATTGAGGCGAAACCCACATCCCGGTGTTGCTCTTCTGCTTATTAGAAGTTACAGGGGTTGCGGATACACGATGAGCGGTACTTGTCACTGAAGCCCTCCAGAGTTAACCGCCGGTGGCAAGTGATGCAAGCTGAGGACAGGCGCCTTACATCGACGGTTGGTCTGGAGTAGAGGCTCAATACGAAATAAGGTAGGTGGCAAAAGCCGGTCTCATGGTCGGAGGCCGGCTGCACGACGAACGGCGCAACGCGGCATTTCCTAAGAGTGACAGCCCCGTGAGGCGATGTGTCTTGGTCGATGATATGGCCGTGGCAAGACATAATAGCACATACCCCTGAAACAAATAACCGGTTCAGACGTTGCGGGCTGACAGCCTCATCTTTTTCAATTTCAATACAATCAAGAGGCTCAGATGGCCCGGCCCCTGTCAGCAGGCCATAGGCCGGAGAGTCCGGTTTTTGCAGTCGCTTCCATGCAGCTCCATGCGGAAGTGATTGGTTCCATGGGAAATAAGCAAGAATTAGGTCCATCCTATCCGTACTCCGGATTCTTTCAAGTTATGCTCGCCACTGCTCCAACAAGGATACACCCGGGTTCTACCTCCTCAAAATGACCAATTCGTAAGAGATAGTGATAGATAAAGACAGAGAGACAGAAAAGGTAGAGACTGTGAGACAGAAAGCCATAACAACCCTAAGACAGCGTCAAACCAAAATGAGCGGAGTTGGCGTGGAGTGGAAGCGTAGCTGGGACGATTTGTTCTACAGGGGCCACCGGTTGGAACTTGGAAACCCCTCAGGCCACCTGATTGGTCGCCTCACATCTGTTCCCCCAACAGCCCAGGGACAGGGGTTCGGGGGGTTATTGACCCCCCACCTAGGGACTCGGCATGCCAAGCTCGACCTCGAACCTGGGGATCCCGCTCCGCGAGGCGTGCTCGATGAGCCCGCGCAGGTCGTCGCCGGTGTACGCGGTCATGTCGTAGTCGTCGCCGTCGACGGCGGCGCGGCGCACCGTGGCGCGCAGCAGACACAGGCGCGAGGGCACGGCCTCGAAGGTGGTGACGCCCGCGAACGCGTGCGGGTTGCCGCGCACGTAGTTGACCGCCGCCGTCCGGATCGCCGCGAGGCTGGGCCGCGTCTGGTCAATCACCCGCTGCTCGCCGTGGCCCGGCCACTTGATGTGCAGCCGCACGTTGTGCAGCTGCTGCTGCGACGACAGGCCGGGCGCCCCTGTCGGATGCTGCTGCTGCTGCTGGGGGGCAGGAGGAGGATGGCGCATGCCTATTAACCCTGGCTTTACGACGCTCGGGTGGGGCGGCGGCGGTGGTTGGTTGGGTGCCCGTATAACATCGAGAGGCCTTACGGTACCCAGCGTCTCCGGGGGGCCAGAAACACGGCCGGGCCAGCCTGGTGGTGGCGGTGGCGGTGGAGGCCAACCACCTCGCATCTGGCCGGGGATGACCCTTGGGGGGCTTGGGCCCGCCCTCATCTGGGGGGGGAATGGTCGTCGAGGGGCGTCGTCATCGTCGTCGATTCTAACTGAGGTCGAGAAGCCGCGGGGTCGAGAGCTTGATCGTGAGCGAGATTGTCTCGCTCTCGTTGTCTTGCTGCGTGCCTCGCGTTTCTTGGCCTTTCCGCGCTTCTGTTTAGCTTTCTCGTTGCCATGGCCCCAGACGATCGAGACCGTCTCGTTATCCGACGAGCTTTCGCAGTCGTCGGAGGAGTCACCGTCGGAGACAGTAAGCGTGGACGAAGCAGAGCCCGAGTGAACGGATTCGCCGTCCGAGAGGTCAGAGTCGCGTTTCTTGAGGTCCGGGGCGAAGTCCAAGCCGTTCAGGCTGATATAGTTCTGGGCGGCATCTGCCGACTTAGAATGGAGATCATCCAGAGCTTCGAGGAACGTCGTCCCGGTCCCTGACAGGAAGGCCTCCCGCTTCCTACCCTCGGCCTGCAGGGCAATGGCTTTAATAGCCCCTAGAGGCTCCCTGGTCGTGATGATCGTGAACTCGACATTCGGCCGGGAGAGGAAGCGACAGTTCTCTGGTGGTTCTCTGGTAAGCAGCTAAGACCACGTGGGGGTGGACTGGCGGGCCGTCAGGGACTCACCAATGGTCTGAGAGCGGAAGTCAATGGGGGGCGAGGTTACAGGGGCCATTCTAGCCAACGGATTTGTGAGGTGCAGGGCTGGCAGGGACTGGGTGTGAAACAATGGGATGAGCATGGGGAGACAGGAAGTGACCGAAACATCTGGCCCGAGAGAACAAACCCAGGGGGACCAGGGGAAATTTATATTTCTGTGGCCTCAACCCTAATTGATAGCCGGGGCTCCGAATTCGAATCGTACAAATAAGGCTGACGAAGTAAGGGGTACCTACCTAGGTAGGTAGGTTCTACTATGTGGTGAGTGATAGCCAGCGGCATATCGGCGACTGGCGTCCCCGGATCATTGTAGTACACCGTATCCTGAAGCTGGGGAATTCCGGTTGGGAAGGCGACTTGCAGGTCTTCCGTGTTTGTTAGTCATGATGGAGGAGATAGAAGCACTCTTCCTTTCCTCCCACAGACTATTCGCCTGACCGCTCTTCCAAGAGGGTCCGAACGCTTCCAGTGAGAACGCTTCAATGCGAGGGCTTCATCCGGGAAAGGAAAAAGGAGGGAGCAAAGCGAAAGAAGGAATGGGAAAAGACCAAACAGGGTTGGCGGTGGTCGCTGGAGACTTTAAAACCACTCGTTGAGTAGGGCTGCAGTGGTGGCGCATCCGGAGACCGGCCTTCTGATGCGGAATGACACAGGCCAAACAACAAGAGTCTGGCGCCCCCATCCCGAGACTGGTGTCTTCTCGACACAATTAACAATTAACTGGAATTTGCATGCTTGTTTTCCTGCTTTCCTTGACATACCAACAAACATCATACAGCTTATCCAAGGGTCAGCCTATCCACCCTCGATTTGATCGCCTCGACAAGCGCCTCCTCCCTGTCTAATAGTTGCTTTACTTGGGCGTACTTTGCCCTCTTGATATCCGTAGGGATCCTGTAGGGCGATGCTGGGGCAGGGCTCTCCTCCTTTTGGCCCTCGCCGAGCCTCTTCTGCAGCTGTTCGACCTGAGACAGCAGCCCATCCTTTAGCCTCCTCACCTCTTCGAATCGCTTCAACGACTGCCCGGCCTTGGATGATGATGACGTCGTTTGCGTCGATCCATCAGCCTCAGTACCGCCCAGGACGGCCCCTTCCATGGCCCGTACTTCTTCCATCCAGGCCACCTCCTTGTCGCTAAGCTCGCGGCTAGTTGCCCGCCCCAACTTTCTCTTGAGCTCATCCATTCTCCTGTTTAGACTCCCCTGTCTCTCCTTGGCCTGCTTCAGGCGGGCCTTGACAAGCATGTTGTCGGACATGGGCTCGTCTTCGTCTCCATCCTCTCCCGTTATCCCCTCGACTCGGCGCCTCACCTCGTTGGTCTTGGACACCTGCTCTCTCAGCTCTGCATGGAGCGCCTCGCATTTCCGGAAGAGCTCAGCGACCGCCGAGTTGAGGGGGTCGATGTCAGCGCTGACGACACGATGGCATTCCGTAAAGACTTCCAGGGAGGCGACCGAGAGGCGAACTTCTTGGTGCAGGAGGGGTCTCCGTTTGCCAGTCTTGAGGTGATCCAGGTATCGGGGCACGGTCGAGTCCCTGCTGAGGATGTCGGATGCGTGGAAGAAGGGCCTTGGTTCCCAAAGAGTCAAGGGCTGACGGTCTCCTACCGGCTCGTCAATGGGCGATGGCGATCCTTGGCGTGCCAGTGGGGTAAATTCGTCCTCGGGGATCTCGAAAAAGAGCGCCACCGGGTCCCGGTGAGTAGCTGAGAGGACGAAATACCCAAGGTCCGGGTCGCGAATAGCAGTGCACGCGGACAGAGGGCCCAAGTCATTCCGTTGTGTGTATACCCTCTCCCTGACGCATCCATTTCCTTTGACAAGCAGGTCAATCCGGAACTTGGATCCGGCTTCCGATTCCGACTGTAGTTCGCCCTCCAGGCGGAAGACCCAAGGTGCTAGGGAGATGTATGTGATGCCGCATGTTTGAGTGACGAAGAAGGAATACCGGGAAGTGGCATCCTCGCTGAACATGGGCCAATTGTCATCGGTGCTCTCAGATGGCTTGAGAGTGTCCAACGTCTGGAACGTGAGCAGAGACGGCGGCTCAGTTTCTAGAGTGAATCCCCTTGGTCGCGGGGCTTTGCGAGGTGGTAGCCACTGAGCCTCGACACCATCGACGTCAAGGCATATCTTAACCCGGCCGCTCGTTGATAGCAGACAGACCACTGACAATGACAGGCCTTCCCGATCAACCTCGTCCACGTCCAATTCCTCATCTTCGCCGTTCATGAGCTCGGCCGTACTCATTTTCTCGCCAATGACAAGGATGTCAGTTAACTCGACATCGTCATCATGCTCGGCATCGGGACCTAGATCCAAGTAGAACGGGCCTTGTAGCTTTGGAACGGTGCCGGGGCGTAATGGCCGCGTATAAATCTCCAAAGGAGGTTCACCAATGGGGCCGTCCACAAGCTTCGGTTCTTGGCTGTCCAGATCGGCCATCCAGTCCAGCTGCTGCTGTGCCAAAAGCTTGGCCTCCGACGAAACACTGCTGTCGCCTTCGGTTGCGGCCAACTTTGCCACGATCGATACAGACAGAGACGGGACCAATGTGGGCGGAGGAGCCCACTTCTGGGGTAGGAGGGGGCACAGAGCATACACATCGCCACCCCTCATCGCCACCCATAGAGTCATCGAGGACCAGCCGCCGGATCGACGGTCGCCAAAACACGCCGAAGCAACTTCCATGTCGAACGAATCGGGTGAGAAGCCGGCGTTGGTCGCTGATGTGGATGCACTGAAATCCTGATCCAGAGATGTGCCGTCTGCCAGCTTCTTCAGGTCGATCGCGAGGGCTGGGGAATCGAAGGACCAGCGGTCTGACGTTGACAGCTCCCACACTCGCACCACAGCATCCTCGGTCACGGTGACGATGGCTGATCCGCCGACTCCAAGAGGGTGCCACAGCGCCGACGCCACGGCGGCTTTCGAGGTGACATGGGTTGTCGGCCCAAGAGTCCAGAACTTGGGCTTGAAGGGGGTAGTATCCGTGGCTGTGAGATGCGACGAGTCAGGGAGGACGCAGATATGCACGGTATGAGACGTCAGGACGGCTAGATAGTCTTCTTGCGGGGATATGACGAGTTGGCGGATCTCATCGGCGACCGGTGTCTTGATCACCTGTTCCACGAGATGTCAGACATAAAGATGCGGAGGGTTCGGTGTTCGGTGTGCTGGGTGAGGGAGTGGCAGCTGGGACAGCAATGTGGTGGGACAGAAAACAACTTACCCGATAGCCCTCAGCCGGCACCCAATTGTGTACTCTGCTCTCCGGCTCTTCATCATAGATCTCGAACGAGTCACTTAAATCGTCTAGCTTGCTACGGCTGCCAAACCCAGCTCTAGGTTGTTTCAAGTCCCACGCTCTCTTGAGGTGGGCGAGGTTGCCCCATCGTATCTGCTTCCCGGCCGCAACGAATACTTCGGTGCCCCGCCGAGCTATCGTCCTCCGGGGCCCTGGTTTTGCCTTGTTCGAGATGCGAAACTGGGATGGCGGAAGCTTTACTTCGTCGTCATCCGACTGAGCAAACAGCTTGTGGCCTGGCTCAGGCTCTTTCAGCCAGCTGGGCGCATAGCTCTTTATCTTCGGCATGCTGCCTCGATAGTTAAGAGGGCATTAGAAAAATAGGGGTGGTTCGGGTGATAATGCTGCTGCTGCTGATGCTGCTGTTTTTGATTTGGTTTGATGTTGGTCTGTTTTTCCTTTGATGGAGATAGCCGTCGTCTCTCTGGGTGGGAGGGAGGTTGGGAGCTGCTCGGCGCGCTTGCAGAGCGTGATGCTGCACGACTTTTTTGTCTTTGTTTGACCAGAAGGAATCCAGCCGGTCAATTTAGAGCTTGGAAAGGTACCTAGGTACCTGGGTACATAAAATCATAGGTACCGGACCCACCTGAATTCCAAAGCTCTAGAGTGAATGTAGGTGGGTTACCCACCTTGAAGAAGAGCCGCAACCCTCCAACAACCCGCAGTTCCTCCAAGTCATCTTCCCTGTGCTTTCAACCTCTATCATCCTCAATTCCCCACAATGCCAGGCGTCCGAAGCACTGTAGATCGGCTCGATAGGCCGAGCGCTTACTACAACAATAGGGTATGGACCATAATTCCCACGCGCAGCCTCGTATAGTGTTTTGACAGTCCGTTACAGAATAAGCGCCGGAGGAGCGACAAGGACCATCGAGATGGAGATGACGAGTCTGGCCAGCCAGAGCAACCACAGGAGGACCCATTGAAGGATGCGACGACCCTCTACGTTGGCAACTTGTGAGTCGCCACCCCAATGCGCATCCATAGTCCCCAGGATGGCAAATCCCAAATGATCTGCTCTCGTTGGAGGAGATCGCGTAGGTCGGGATAGCTGGATCTCACTAACTTTGAACCCTCCAGGTCATTCTACACAACCGAGGAGCAAGTATACGAGCTGTTCAGCAAATGTGGGGAGATCAAACGGCTAGTAATGGGCCTTGACAGGTTCAACAAAACCCCGTGCGGATTCTGCTTCGTCGAGTACTACACCCATCAAGACGCCCTGGACTGCATGAAATATATCGGCGGCACCAAGTTGGACGAGCGCATCATCCGGACCGATCTCGACCCCGGATTTGAGGAAGGCAGGCAGTATGGGAGGGGCAAGTCTGGAGGTCAGGTTCGGGACGAGTATCGCGAGGATTATGATGAGGGCAGAGGAGGCCATGGCAGAGCTCTCCATGACGCGGCGAGGCTGAGAGAGGTTGAACGCAGAGACCTGGAGTCGGATGTTGGACGTTTGAGATAGGGGTGGTAAACCTATGGTAGACTCTACCGACACGAGGGAAGAGATTGAGGATACCCCAGAAGAGGATGAGCTTATCAATAGGGCTGTGGGCATTCATTCTGGTGATACATATGCCGTAGATACAACACTACAGCAGCTCAGAGCAGAGATACGAGCTTCATGCGAGACTTGCCCATGCCAAAGTCTCTGCTCATATATCGCACACGCGGGCTATGAATACAATCAATGGCAACACCCATTGTGTCCTCCACGTTTGACGACGCTGAGACATGACCTATGCCTCCTCCTAAATGCCGGGCGTCCGAATGCCAGCTCCATATAGTACAATGTCGATGAGCGGAGATAGTAGGTTTAATATCCAGGAGGGTTGACTCTTTGCGATACCCTCGTCCATTTCGGTAGTTCTGCACAAGAAAAAGCATTAGTCAGGGTCCCCAAGAGAGCAGACGGAGTAGGACTTCTCTTCTGAGAGGGAGAAGATAGACGTACTGTGAATTCCCTTCCTATACCTCTTCACCTTCCGGTCGAAGATTGTGTACTTGTCCTTCGGCAACATTTCTGCCTCGGTCGGCATTTCGGCCCTCCACCGCTCCAGCGCCTGCACGCTCTCGCCCTTCTTCGCCAGGGCCGCCTCGACAGTCGAGACCACGTCGTCCACGGCTCGCAACCGTTGCCGTTGCCGGTACTTCTGGAACCGCGACAGTCGCCAGGGCGTCTTCCTGCAGAAGGAGGTCAGCTGTCGTGCCGCGGATAAACGCACGTTCGCGGGAGGTTGGCTCCTTACCATAGAAGCCCCCCATTGAGGGGATTTGTGATCCTGAATGCCCCAAACATCTTGCCGTTGGTAACTCTGGCGCTTCGGAACGAGGTGCTCTCCTCCAAAGCGCTATCAGAAATCCGGCAGGCCTTTTTCCCATCGGGTGGAGCACTCCTCACCCTAGCGCGATCGGGAGAACCTCGGCGCTAGAACCCCCCGGCCGCCTGTTGTGGTGTCATGCACCATGGGAACCCCACAGCCCGCCTGTGCTCTCGTTATTCAATCTCCCAGCGTCCGTGTCCCCTGTTCGTGGGTTTGGTTTTCATAGCCTCGCCTCCTGCGCCAGGCGGTAGACCCGACAACACCACCATGTCGTACTACTTCGCCATCATCGGCACGCAAGACAACCCGCTTTTCGAGTATGAGTTCGGCACGAGCAAGCAGGGCGGTGACGGTCAGCCGCGTTTCAGTGATGAGTCCCGGCACCTGAACCAATTCGTCCTGCACAGCAGCCTCGATATCGTGGAGGAGGTGCAATGGACCAACGGGCAAATGTAAGCAGGCTAAGCGGTGACTGCATTTCTCTGTTCAATCCTGCCTGTAGCCACTCACCGATTTCATCCCCGCGTGTACTGGCATCTCTTCTCTGCTCTCAAGCCGGATACTAACGCACTCGATTTGCCCTCACAGGTATCTCAAGGTGATTGACAAGTTCTTCAACAACTACATCTCATGCTTCATGACGGGCGGCAACGTAAAGTTCCTACTGCTGCACCAGCCCACAACAGCAGCATCGGCGGCCCTGTCGTCTTCGTCCTCCTCGACCGCGACGTCGACCCGCGGCTCGACCTCGGTCGCCGCCAACCCGACGAGCCCGCAGACCGAGGAGGCCGTCAAGAGCTTCTTCCTCGAGGTGTACGAGAACTACATCAAGGCCATCATGAGCCCGTTCTACAGGGCCAATATGGAGATCCGGAGCCCCGTCTTCAGGTCGAGGGTCGCTGCTGCGGGGAGGAAGTATTTGTAAAACCGTGGATGGGGATGATGGGATGGATGGGATGAGGGGGGTTTAGAGATTTGGAAACGAGGGCGGGCACAATTCAAAAAAGATACCCAGGCGTTTGATAGAAGACTAAGTTGAGATTACACCGTGTAGCCGTCATCGTTTCCATTCGCACGCTACTTTCATGGACTGTGTATATCATTGGGGGATTATGGGAAATGAAATTCAAGCATCGCGACATGGACAGGATCAAAAAAGCATCAGTTCTCAAACGTGTTGTTTGATGTTTCAATGTGGGTTTATCTACCCATTGACCAAAAGACGCCCCGACTTATCCCTAGTAATTGATCCCCTGAAACGCCACAGTTGATAGCAAATGTGCAACTGACCACGCCCATAAACTCACAGTCCATAGGAGCAACCCGTCACACCGCGTGAACCAAATCCAGGGTCCGCCCATGTCAAAAGCCTTTGGCGTCGACCCAGATAACCGCGATATTCTCCCAACAGACCAGCCAACACCTCCGACCCCGCAAGCAAGCTTGCTTTGCTTAACCACCGAAACCGTAGAGGGTGCGGCCCTGGCGCTTGAGGGCGTAGACGACGTCGAGGGATGTGACGGTCTTGCGCTTGGCGTGCTCAGTGTAGGTGACAGCGTCGCGGATGACGCCCTCGAGGAAGGACTTGAGGACACCACGGGTCTCCTCGTAGATCACTTGAAAGAGTCAGCATGCTGTACATCGGGCGATATGATTCCTGACGCGTCAGAGGAAAAGCTTACTGGCTGAGATACGCTTGACACCACCACGGCGTGCGAGACGACGGATGGCGGGCTTGGTGATGCCCTGGATGTTGTCACGAAGAATCTTCCTGTGGCGCTTGGCACCGCCCTTGCCGAGACCCTTGCCGCCCTTGCCACCTGGGATGATGTTAAAATCAAGTACTGGGAGTCAAAGTCACGCGTCGTGATCGAAAATTGCAACCGCGTTTCAATAGTTGAGGATTACACGCGAGCTACAGCGCGTGGCCGCGACGCGTCTCCAAACCAGGCGAAGGCGGTGCAAGTAGAGCTCGACAACGACGACGAGATGATAATTGAAATAAACTTACGTCCAGTCATGTTGATTGATGTAGAGAGTGGATTGGATGTGGTTTAATTGATGGATTACGTTGTCTCGGTGGACAAATCGATGTAGAAGTTGATGCTTTTGATGAAGTTGGGTATGCACTCAATATGGGAATCAAGTGGGAAAAGTGGAAGTTTTGGGAAAGTGGGATGAGTCTACTTATAGGGGGGCCTGGTAGGCCGTGGATCAACTGATCTGGGCGGAATGCACTAGTCTACTTTAGGGTGGGGTTGCTGTGCTGATTCTCAGTTAAAAAGGGCACCGTGTTTAAGTGATTTTTGGAGCTCCAAATTGGCGGGCAAATTCGCCTTGAAAAGTGGTGCAGCTTTGGCCATCATTGTTTGTTGGTTTGCTGTCAAAAATCGGCTGCCTGTCATGGTCCGAGCTCCACTGGGATTTTACGGGAGCTCCGGATTTTAGCCGAGTCCATTTGGAGCCCGGACCCCACCATTGCTAGGCTTGAATCTCGAATCAGCCGCCTGTCAACGACCAATCAAAATTCGACAATGAGTTGGTTTGTTTCTGGTGAATTTGTGAATTGTGACGCGCCTAGGCAAACTGGAAGCTGTTGCGGGGGGGAGGTGAAGTGGGTGTCAAGCAGCTCAAGCTGTCAACTATATATCTACTTTGCCAAATACACGGCCTACCCGTAATCACCGTGGAGGACTTGGCCGAGTAGGTAGCCACTCCCAAGAGTACCAAACCTTGACGTGTTATGGGAGTAGGTACTCAGTCAACAGGATCCCCTTAGACCAGTCATAGGTATTTGGAGATCGTTTGGCGTTGGCCTCGATTCCTGAGCCTATATATGCCGAGCGTTACTCATACAGATAACCCACACACAGGACTGCCCGCCTACCTCGCCAGCAACCAAATCCCGCTTGTCCCTGTGTGTGTGTATGTGTGGGTTTCCAGAACGCCTTCCCATGCCGAATGCCAACCGACAACATTCATGACGCGTCTTCCCATCCCGCTCCAGTCACGTCGCCACCGTAGTAGTATGGAATCTAATCCGTACATCCTAGCCCAAACCCCCGGCCCCCTTTCTCCAGGAACATATAGTTAAAGAGGCCATACCGGCGCCGAGAGCCCAAGAAAAAAAATCAATGTTACAGCTTCTATCATGAGCCATGAGTCTTTAATGCACCATCGAGTCGTCCAGGCCATCATCATCTTCCAGATTCTCGATTGCTTCCTTAATTTGCTGACTAGCCTAAAGCGGAGACTTTGTTAGCGGAGGAAATACTGGGGGATGAAGGATGGTCAGCTAGCATATCTCACCTTCGGGTCCAAGCTGAGGGCAATCGTGAAGTGGCGAACTGCCGACTTTTTATCACGGAGCGTCTTGGATAGCTTTCCAAGAAGGAAATGGACTCGAGCCTCGTCTGGAGCGAGGTCTTTCAAAATCATCAACTCTCTCTGCGCTGCCTCCAGTTGACCAATCGCCAGGAGCGCCCGAGCCTTTTTGAACCGTGTCTGCGCCGCCCTGGGTGCCAGGTCCGTGGCCTTGCTGAAGTACTGCAGAGCCTGCATGATCTGCTTCTGCTTCTCCAGGACGGTCCCGATGCAGCAAATCAGAACCGCGTTCGTTGGGTTGATGGCAGAGGCAGCGTTGTAGTGGCGGAGCGCCTTGTCGTAGTTGCCAAGCTTCTCGTAAACTTTGCCGATGCCGTAGTAGGCGTTGTAATGTCTTCGATCGGCCGAGATGGCATGTCTGTACGACCCGAGCGCCTTGTCGTACTCCTCGTTAAGGACATGCTCGTGGCCCTGGAGGGTATAGGCGTAGGCGAACTTTGGATCGAGCTGAGTTGCCCGTTGGAAGCACCGCACGGCCTGCTCGCGGTCAGAGGCCAAAGACCACGCATTGCCCAATGTGCACCAAGCTTGGGGAGAATGCCACTCCGACTCCACCAGCTCATGTGCGAGGAACGAGAGATCCGTTTCCCTCCTCAGGTGCCACAGGATCGTCGAGTAGACCTCCATATCCTCGAGACGGGTAGGCGCCAAGATGCGCAGCCGCCTGAAAAACTTCTCTGCCTCCGCGTAGTTCGCTTGTTGGTACTGTGCCCTGCCCATCTGTGCCAGAACCCAGGGTGTATCCTGATGGCTCCGGGGAAGACTAGCGTAGAAGGCCAGGGCTTCCTGGCATTGGAATCGGGACGAAAGCAGGTAGCCTGAGCCCAACTTCTTCAGCAAATCCAGGAGCCATCTCAGTGCTTCTTCGATCTTCACCGAGTCCGACTCGACTGACTTTGCAGCCGGGGGAGGCGGCGGTACCACATCCTTGCCACGTGGGATCTCGGCGTGATCAACGTCCATGCCGCTTTCCTCGAGAGGCTTCCGGTTCCCGCTTACTACCCGGCCGACGCTGGACCCACTAGAACCCGGCCGCATGATTCGGGAGATGGGGGGCCTAGCCTTTCTCAGCTCACGACCCGCTGTGGCACCGATAGTAGCAGCGCCAGAGTTCGTCTTGGATGCAGCCGACCTGGGGAACACATTCAACCTTGCGCTTCGCCTGGGTTCCTCGGCTTGAGCTTGCCGAGACTGTGCGGGGTGGCCCGAGACCGTACGCTTCCTCTCACCAGCAGATATCGACAGGTTGGACCCTCGAAACAACGGGGCACTTGTGCCCGTTAAAGGCTCCGCTGACTGGTCCTGACCCTTCTCCCTCTTCCTGGACCCTAACCGATAGCTCATTCTGGGCGGTGCGTCGAGAATGGCGTGTTCAGCGCCACCCCGGGGCCTCCTTGCCGGAGCCTGGGGCGGCTCGACGGCACTGGGATTACGGGGCGCTTGAGCATCCAGTGTCGAGGCGTGCCCTGTGGGAGTTTCCATCCCCTCAGGGCTGTTAACATTGCCTCCGGTTGCCGTCAGCCTCGTCCGAGCCGCGGCTATTTTAGATAAGAAGTCATTTTCGCCCGTCTCGGCAAAGAGAAAGTTGCCGTTCGGGATATCCTGAAACGCCGATGTGCGCTGCAAGTCGAACGGATCGTTCGAATCCTGCATAACCGATTGAAGAGCCGACTTCTTCGGGATACGTTCCAGGGGATTTGAACCCATCGTCTCTCGATGGTCTGTGTTGCTCGATTCTGGCTCAAAACTGCGCGCGAAGGAGTCATTTGATTTGAAGGCGTTCGGAACCCTCAAATCGACCCCCCCAATCTCGCAAAGAATAGTGAAGGCGTCCCACATGAAAGGGTTCAGCTTCAAGGCGTCCTCGAGGTAAGATATGGCTTTATTCTTGTCACCGTAGGCGCGATACAGCTTCCCAAGAAGGCAGCTCATGGCCGGCGCATCAGGATACGGTGTCCGACTCGACGAAGTATGCTTCCCAAGGTCACACCCACTGGACCACAGTCCCCTCGATTTCTCCAGCGCAGTGATGCCATCCTTGCACTTGTCTAGTGCCAAGCAAGCCTGAGCATAGACAAAGGCACACCCAAGATTTGTGCCGCGATATCCGGCCGGTTTGCTGATCTCATATGCTGACCGACAGTCGCCAAGCCTGAGGTGGCAGAGGGCTAAAATAAATGCAGAGTCGCCCGACCGAGGATCGTGGGCTTGTAGCCTCTCGGCAAAGAAGAGGGCGTTTTCGTAGGATAGGTTGTCGAGGTGATAATATACCGTCTGCTTCAGCAGAGCCGTGATCGTGGCGCTGTTGGGTGCCATGATTCAAGCTAATATGGACGCTCGAAACCTGGATAGCAAGGCTGACGACGTCGAACGCTACCGGTGTGAGCAATCCATGGATGGGATCATGGATAAGCGACTCAAGTTCGTGATCGTCTGCCGTAGTTGAATTCGAAAGGGGGTTGTCCCAGGCCCTTCGCGGGGTTCGCAGTAAACTCGACCGACGAGGGGCAAAATAAGGAGCGGCAGGCCGCAGCAAAAAAAGGTATGGGGTGTCCCCTTTGCTGGCTTTCGGGACCAGGAAGATGCTGAATTAAAAATTAAAAACGAGAATAACCTCGCAAGACTGGCGAAAGATATCCTGACAGGTGGAAAGGCTTCCAATGAGGCTGCTGTTGTGTGGATTGAGAATGGTCGCTGGAATATCCAGGGCCTCAAGCTTGAGCTGTTCTGTCCTCGCGCTCGTGGATCGAAACAATAGAGGGCTCAGTATTGAGATTCAGAATCTCTCGAAAGGGAAGGCATATCGCCAGGCCAAGGAAAGAACGTTTCTCTCGAGTCGGTGATGTCGATGGCAACTTCGTTGCTGTGTTGTGGTGGATGGAGGAAGCCGCAAAATGATTGGCTACACGTGGTTGGGACGTGCAGGGCGATTTAGCGGCTGGGTCTGCCGAGCAACAAGGCTCACCCGCCACCTGCCATATTTCCCAGCCACCGAACACGAGGCGCAACTGAGGCCATAAATCGGTGGCGCACGTGTAGGATCCTGCATGACAATCATCAATCAATATGAACCTATGATTACCTGACCCTATTCGTATACTGCGGTACACTGCCAGTACGGATATATAGAGAGTGGATGTACCGTTATTCTATACATACGATCTCCTACACATGAAACCCGCAGGAGAGTCGCCATTATTTATCTCTATCGTTCATGTACCGCACCACAGTTCCCTCATGGGCCTTCTCAAGTTCTCTTTGCTCGTACCGTTCCAATGCCCTCAGATAATTCTATACCGCCTCGCTATCGCCAGAGCGATGATGCTGAACACAAGCAGACCCGACAGGATGCAAAAGAAGGCGATGAGGTTATTCACCTCCTGGAAGGGGACCATAACGTTCATGCCGAACAAGCCAGTGACAACATTGAGCGGCACAATGACCGAGGCCAGCACTGTAATCTTGCTAAGCACGCGATTGGTGTTGGCGCCCTGCATGATGCCGTCGATGGAAATCTGGGCAAGGTAATTGCTGTGGGAGCGTGAGAGCATCTTTTCGAAGTGGGCGAGATTGGTCATCATCGTGACGACGTGGTCCTGGATGTCGCCCAGGTAAAGACCAATGTCCATGCGCGGGGTGACCTTGTAGTTCTCGTTGCACCGTTTGGTAAACCCCTTGAGGACATCCGCCTTACCTCCCAGCAGACGCATCAGGCCCGTGACGATCTTGCGGACATTGCCAATCTTGCGCAAGAACTGGTGCATGTCGTCGGTCCGCGCAATGAAAACCTCATCCTCGATCTGATCCGTATCATACTCAATCTTGCTGATGACTGGTGCGAACGAGTCCACGATATCGTCACTTCACCCC
Organism: Phialemonium atrogriseum; assembly: GCF_030411735.1. Classification (NCBI taxonomy): domain Eukaryota; kingdom Fungi; phylum Ascomycota; class Sordariomycetes; order Cephalothecales; family Cephalothecaceae; genus Phialemonium; species Phialemonium atrogriseum. Next base: position 597,215 of record NW_026848146.1, read on the forward strand.
CAAGAATCGTCAGTATTCCTAGTCCATGGCTGGCGGGCAGGGATTTTTTTTTCTTTTTCTTACATCAATGCGTAACAGATCCAATCGCTGCTCAGAGCAACATAATCCTTCAGCATGGTGATCCTCTTCCTGACGTGGGAAGCGTGCGAGTTGCTGGCATAGCTGAAGCTCAGCGTTCCCTCTCGAAACACGACGACGTACATGTTGAAGGGCACGTATTCCTGTTCCTGCGTCTCTTTGTCGTACTCGAGGTGGAAGGACCTGAAACAGGCGAAGTAGTAAGACGGAAACAGCTCAATCTTCTCCCGGGATTCCTGTGTGGTGATGTCCTCGATAGTCAAGGGGTGAATGCCGAAGGCGCGGCAAACAGCCCGAACCTCGTCTTCGCTCGGCTTGTTGATGTTCAGCCACCATACACCATCCGTTTCCTCCCTCGGGAAAGAAAAGAGGCCACGGATATCCTCCCCAGGTAGGATCAAGCCCTCCAGATCGGCGGCATGGATAGTCGACTCCCAGGCGGAAGAAAAGAAACTAACCCTGCTTGGATCCACAGATTGCGGCTGTGCGGGCTTGGCCTGGCTTCTGTCTTCTAAGACCTGGGTCTTCTTCTCTTGGCCGAGGGAAAGATCCGACGGGACCTCCAAGATGTCCCCGTCCGAAGTGGCCACTTGGAAATGAGTGCCGCTGGCAGGGCCAGATTCAGGACGAAGATCCGAGAATATCTTTGGTGCGGGAGATTTGCGCTGGCTCGATCGAACCTCGCGTTCCGCCTGAATGAAGCTGTCGAGATAGTCAAAATCAATGTCGAGATCGTTATCCCGGCGACGATCCTGAAGTGGAAAGCACACGTCCTCCACGGCAGACTTGCTGGACATGAGGCTTGCTGCATCGTCAGCTCCCGTATGCGGTCTGCTCAGATGGCTGCGGCGGCTCTCGACGGATGCAGTCCGGTGCAGGTCATAATCCTCCAGCTTCCTATCCGGCTTGGTCTCCGAGAAGGATAACTCGCGAGGCCGACGACGAGCTTCGGCGAATGCTTTGACCGAATTGGGGGGGGACGGGGCGCGCTGTCCCAACTCCATGATAGATTCCACCGTCGGCCGTCGGCTGCGGCGGGTTGGCGACAAGTCGGCGGCATCCTCGTCGTCGACAGCCTCCTCGAAGTCCCTAATCTGGGAGGCTTGCGCCTGGCCGTGCTCGAAAGGAGAGTCTTCCGCAGCGACGTGGCGGGCACCATACAGCGAGTCAAACGTTCCCCTGCGTGGCCGGTCTGGGCGCTGCACAGACGAAGATTGGTGACGATGGTCGTCCAGCTCGGGCACAGGGGTTGAATAACGCGTGTTGGTGATGGCTTCTTCTTGGTCGGACATTGTTGCGGTAGTCCGGCACGGTTCTAGAACTCGGTTTGGGAGGAATCAGGACGCTGGACATAAATAGGGGGGTCCGGGCTCGGGCTCGAAATACAAGTGGTGGGTTCAAGGATAACCCTCTCAACCCTCTCAACTTTGGGTTTAGCCGACTTGCATGCTGAACGGGATTGGGTCAAGGCCAAGCACCAGCGGATGGCAGCGAACGGCCATCAGCCGTCCGCAGAGAGTGCCTTGGTGTCGTGACAATCAGGGGCGCGCAAGGCGGAATCGAGAGGGTAGGTCCCACGTCTCGGATCGGAAGACGATGCGAAAACAGTCCAGTTACGGGGGTTTCTTGCTCACTCCGCTGTAGGCCCAGAATTTGGGGCCAAGGAGTGAAAGGGTGGAGGAGGAGTGTGTAAGTACGATTTCCGCCAACTTGATTATCTCTGCGTAAACTGGGTAGACGTCTGCGCAACTTGGTTGCGAAAGTGCCGGGCAGATCCGAAGCTCGAGAGGTCAAAAGGAATCAAATGATTCGTAGCGAGTGTTATAAAAGAATGAGTAGAGTCTCTGGTACCAGAGAAGGAGGCCCAACACAACAAAAGCGCAGGCGGTGTTATGGGAGTTGAAGCTTTTTCTGCTGTCTCCGGGAGAATGACGTCTTCAGCTTGTCTATCAACCGAGACTCGTTCGGGTCTGCGCTTGGGGCCAGCCGAAATGATAGTAGGTGGATGCGGCTGCGCTTTCAGCGTAGCAAGGGCCAAATCAGTAACAGTGGACTTGGTGCTGGAAAGCTCTTCGACGTGAGCTTGTATGTTTGTCGACTTCGGTAGTTTTTGAAGGGTAAGTAAATACCAAGGCAGGCCCCGGAGAGGAGGGATTTAATTTTTCAAGTATTTAATTTTCTCCCGTCCAATGTCCCGAGCGCCAAGGGGCTGCCGAGCTAGTGCCGTACCAATGGGGCCAACCAAGGCACCGTACTATGCATATTTTCGGTGCCAAGTCTAGATTGTCATATTCTGAAGCTGGGTGGCGAGAACATGTGGTGCGGTTTTTCATTGTGACAGGTTCCCTGCCAATGGCCTTGAAGTATTTCCAACTGGCATGGGTTTAATCCATGGGTGCAATCACATGTTTCTTCACTACACCTACTCTCTCGTATATACAGTACATACGGATCCGTACATACATAGGTAAATGCATAGGTATCTGAAATTGCAGGCAACCTACGTCTTGAAGCCATACACCAGCTTGTCGATGAAAGCCTCTATTTGGTAGGCTGTCGTGAAATCTCAAAATCTCACCACGACTGTCTCGTCACACAGGCTGTCTGGCGGAACATCTTTCAACGAGATTGACATCGATGTCCCACAAAGAAGGGAGCCGCAAGGACCGGGGTTTGTCGGTCTGCACATGTGGTTGGGTGGATCCCTTTCAATATGATTCGCCACAAAGCCCCGGCTCAGAACGACACTAGGGCGGAACAAGCGCAGAAGCCACGTTAGATGTCTTCACCAGCCTCAACTAAACCTACGCCGGTAGCTATCGAGAGCTCCATGTTACACCTTCTACCTAGAGGAGAACGACGATCTTGACCTGGACTCCAATTGGGGACTGCTGCTATCCCTCCATATCAACTAGATCCCTGAGAACTCCCTCACGGCCAGAGCCATGGCTGAGATATTAGACCAGGTCCGCGACGTGGCCGAGGGCCAGATTGTCAGTCTGCCATGTCTGCAGGGCACCCTCTGCGACATATCACATAAATGCCCAGGCTAACTCAGCATTATCAAAGGACTTTGAGGGTCAGAAGTTGTCAGAGCTGATCGTTCACGTCGCTTTATCAGCAGTCGGGGTAGGTGGCCGTTTCCCCTCTTGAGGTCTTCCCTCTGTTATGCGACCACCGTTGCTAACACACGGCTCCCCTCCAGGCACTGGCATTTATCGTTGGCTACGCTCTCCAGGACATCAAGCTCGCCTTATATATTGGCCTAGGTGGCACAGCTCTGGTTTTCGTCCTCGTCGTTCCGCCTTGGCCTTTCTTCAACCGGAATCCCGTCAAGTGGTTGCCCGTGGGTGGGGCAGCGACTATAAACACACCACAAAACCTAGTAATCGATGAGAAATCTATACGATGAGACACGTGGCTGAGCCGGCGAAGGATATCACGCGAGTTGTATTGTCTAGGCAGATGACCCAGAGCAGTGGGCAAGAGAGCAGGCACCCCAATACAACCAGGGACTCTGCAGAGGTTGCACTGATGAAGTCGTGCCCTGCAAATGTTAAGATGGAAAACGCACAGCTTTACTACTAGGCGACTGAATACGATCTATGGGTTTAATGGTAATACCCGAACTCCTAGAATGTCACGGTAAAGGTCTCCCGCCCTGCCTGACTGCAAGCCATCCCAGTCGAAAACACGTCAACGCCCGTATTTTTGGAATTCCCAGTCCCTATTATCAAGCGGACAGACCTGCCGAGCCTTCAACCATCTGGAAATGCAGTGGAAATGGAAGGCATGCTATATGTGGGTAGATGGTCAGTAAAGCTGGTCCCCATTTCCACATGCCGGGGTGGGCGCGACGTACGTTGCAGATGCCCCAGGCCACGGTACACTCTTCGCTCGTCGCAGAAGCTTGATTCGCCTGGCACTCGATGCCTAGAGGGGGTCCGGAATTAACCTTCAGTACGTCATTACGGGCAGGGCTGGATGAGCTCACAGAGATCCATGATGTGGTTCCGGCAGATGGCACAATTGTCTACGACAATATCCCAAGCCCACAGCGCAACCGCATTCCACTGGAAAAGGAGTCAGCCTCAATCGAATCTACCGTATGGTATTGGTGGGGAGATGTGCCTTCTTGACTTCAAAGCGCTTCTTAGCGTCGTCCTTGCTATCGCTGTTGGCAGCGGAGCCACTCTTCTTCTTGGGAACCAGGGCTGAACCGGGTGCATCTGTCATGTCGATATCGGCCATGGCGGGCTTAGAATATTGTCGCCTTGCCAGCTGAATGATAGTAGGAGGAGTCGGGGATATGATGGATGGGTGCGGTTCTCTCGGGAAAAGCTGTATTGCCTGCTAGCAGTTCAGTTAGCTTGATCCAGGAAAGAGCAAAGGCAGCACAAACCAGAAGAGGGTATGGTCCTTGCTTAGTCGTGAATAAGCGTTGATGGGAGCAGCGGAGGGCAACTATGATGAACCTGCCCCGCCGGATTGCGATGGAAGCTCTTAAGGTAAGCAGGTACCTACATGGACAGCCTGGGCCGGCCCCCAGTTGCTCGCTTGGCGGGAAAGTATCTCAGCCACAGTCTCCGCCACAGCTCCAGCCACAATCCTTTTGCCAGCCGCTTGCTAAGGGCGGCAACTTCCTGGAAGACTTGGGCGGAACCACCTCACCCCTCGCGGTTTCGGCTGCAAACAACAGCAACTCGAACAACATGCGCCAAGCAAGCTCACTCAAACATTTCAGTATCTTGCATTCCAGTAATATTATCTCACCTCCAACTGCCTCGTCCGATTATTCTAGCATCGACCAGCCTGCAGGTGACAGCTCTGCAGCAGAACGAGTCAGACCCCGCAATATCCGGTGGCATTGTCAACTCCGTCATCAAGATCAAGGCTCCCAGCCCGTCACCCCAAATTACTCTGTCGCGTGGCATCGGCCTTAACTTCCGGCTCAATCGGTCTTTCCTTCCTCTATAGGACTCTTCACCCCACCCCCTGCTACGAGACAAGCAAGCAAGCTACAGTCTTCGACAAGAAAGATTAATGCATCAACAAGCCCCAAAAAACACGGCGACACCGCCCAGGCGGCGACAAACCCGACACTCGACCAACTCGCCTGCAAACAAGACGTATGCTTCGGAAAGCGACATGCCAACAGAACTCCAGTTTCCCCTCGACTTCGCCTATGGCACACCCTTCACACCCCTCAAGTCCGCCTCAAACAGCCCAGCGCCCGCCTCGCAGGCGGCGAACTCGAAGTCCAAAGCTCGCAATGGAAACAAGGCGCGACCGAAGAATGTCTCTACCTCCCCTAGGCCTGTAAGGCAAGGGCACAACACTCCCCCCAACACTGCAGTTCCAAAAGCTACCTCGGCCACTGCATTCGCCGGCGCGACTTTCCACGCCTCGCCGGCGCCGTCCTCGCTTCCCATCCCAAGCTTCCTTGCGAAGGCCATGGACTCCCCCGGAATCAAACATTCTGATCGAGCCGGCCAGGAACCCTCTCCGCCTCCAACGGATTCAGAAGCCCCCACTCCGCATCATCTGCCATCAACATCCCAGCCAGCAAGGGAGGAGTCTCCCCTGGATATCTTCTTCCGTGCTCATCGGGCAGAGACGGAACGGGCGAATCGCGCGACGTGCGCCGATACTTTAGCAGCCGCCCGTGGACCATTCTCTCCTCCTATACAAACCCGGTCTCCACGAGGGCCTGAACCCGCGCCTAACGGTCCTGGCACCCTCCCCCGGCGTGGTCCGGTACACCGGAGTTCACCTGTTGGCATCTCGACGGCGGAGCTGGACGGTACCCCGGGCAGGCCGATAGGCCCTGCTTTCTCGACACCGTTTCAGGAGCGGATCAAGGCTGCCCGTTCCAACGAGAAGCAAGGCGGACGATCCTCGATTGGGGTGCAGCAGCAGCAGCAAGGAACGCCCGCAGAGCGGAGCGAGGCATTAAAGAGGTTCCTCGCCTTGAGTTCAACATCGCCCTCCGCGCCAGCCAAGCCCAACGGCCAGTCGGACTTGACGTCCCCCACTTCGCAAAATCCATTCAGCGGCGGCGCAGTTCTCCCACGAGTTCAGCAAACGACCGCTACCTCATCTGGCAGGCAGGATGGGGGGAGGCCCCAGGATCTCTTGCAGATGGAGGCCAGTCTGCGCCGAATTCTGAAGCTCGACTCAGGCCCCAGTTTCGGACAAGCACCGACTATCGCAAACTCGCAGAGCTCCTAGATGATTCGCCTTATATCCGAGAATTACGTTTCCGTATTCGCGAGGCACCGAATATACCGTACAATATTCGCCGTTTCCTTTTGTATCTTGCTCAATCTCTTCATTGTGTGGGTCCATGGGCGTTTGAGGTTTCTGGTTTTCCACGAGGGCGGCGAGGGCGGGCGACGACGAGCATGAAAGGCGGGGCATCGACACATCTTGTATCAATCGCCCCAGGGCCAGGGCCGAATTTCATCCATCTTGGCGTTCCGGGCAGCGTCGACGCACTCTGCGTTGGCCGGTTGGTCTGGACATGGTTAGACCAAGGGCGCAGACACAACTTTGTGATGACGGGGCATAAATATGCATGTGCTCATTCATGCATTGCGTTGGGGCGAGGTCTCTTGGGTCTGTCATTTCGACATTTGGTATGAGTATGCCTGGTAGGCTGCTGCGTTGAGGCACTGCTTTGTTTGGTGATACCCTCCATGCCTTTCGTTGGAGTTGGGCCTGGGAGACAAACCTATTTGGACCGAGGGCTTCTCTCATTCACCGCCTCTTTTCTTCTTCTATTCTCTTCTTCGGCTCCTCTCGACGGTGGATAGATGGCACTGAATGATGGTGGCCAACCGGACTTTAACTCTGGTCTCATTCTCTACATCCAATATTTTTTTTTTTTTTGGGGGGGGGGGTGGGGGGTTGGGGGGGGGGGGGATGCCGACTACCTACATTCAAGAAAACAACAATCATTTTTTGGGGGATATATTGTGGATTCGTCATAGATAATCAGCAAGGCATAGTTTCGGAATGTCACGAACCACATTATACCACAACATTGGTCTTCTACTTGTGAGGTGCAAAGCATTTGTGCGCTTAGCTACACCAACCAGCCGGACAGACAATGCCCTTAAGTGTGTTGATAGTTGTGGATATGTCTCGAGATGTGCTTCACACAGTTGTTTGGCAATTGTTTCGCCACAGCTTCCCTTAGCTCCTTACTTACGGCACAGCTTTCTCTTGTGGGAAAACGAGGGTATGTGGTATAGAACCAACCGGTCAAGCTGGAAAAGAAGCAACAGCTACAACAGCAACAAAAACCAGCTTGTGGAGATGGGTTTCACGATCACAAAACAGTTCAGGCAGTTCTGACGTGGGTATAATCTGTGCTAACAGGATACCCCTTCCCCAGAATAAGTAACGCAACCTGTCCTATCATTCTACCAGCAGTTCCCACCCTGAGCTCTCCATCAGCATCCCGTGATTCGTGGCAAATCTACGAAGTACATACCTATTCTGCCTGGGATGGGCATCGCCAATCGGTGATGGCCTCGGTTTCGGTCGTGTCCATCCAAGAGACCGCGTGCGTAGGTACCCCTTCGCCGAAAATCACCCATGAACACTGTTCTCGGTCGAGTTCGGCACCATCATCTCCCCAACCCGCTCAGCCTCAGTTCCCCGAGCTTGGAGAATTCGGCCCATGGCCTTTTAGACTATCTAAGCTTTCCAAACTTTACGGGATTTCAATATCGCCAGCTCGGAATACCTAGGTGGCAATGGGAAGTCGGAAATAGGTACCTAGGTACTTGTCAGTTTGCTAGGTGGTCTTTGACGGTAATAGCCGGCAGCTGGGGGAGTCATGTACGGTGGGCCATAAGGGGAACTGTCTCAAAAGCAACTACCGTATATGGTTTTCGAAAATTGAACAAAGCACCTTTGTAGTAATCGAGGCATCAGGGCAAGACCTCCTTAAAATTCCGACTAACCGTACAGATTTGTACACCAAAGTAAAAGGCTGCATTAGATTAAGAAAAGGACTTGCCTGTTTTTTCTTCTTATTTATTTTAGTCCTTTTTTTCCTATAGGAAAAAGTGATACGCAGTATTAAGCATTTATACAACGCATATATAGTTATATAAGCAAGATCATATTAGGCCTAGTAGGATAGAAAGGTAGATAGATTTTATTGGCCGAAATATGTAGTGGATTGACTTGAAGTGGCATCACATGATAAGTCACATGATGAATCACATGGCCACCTATTTTCTATTCTCTTGCTTAGTAATTGATTATATAAGGTAAATCCACTGTAATTACGCTTTATGCACAAATGGTAGTCAAATTGGTTTAACCTGTATACGCCTTGACCTACGTGGGGTAAGTGTAATTACCAAAAAGTGTTTGAGACAGTTCCCCTTGTGGCCCACCGTAGTCATGAACACCGGCGCCACACTTGCAATTGGTAAAGCTTCTTTTTTGTCCAGGGGAAGAGTCTCATGAAGTAATTCCGAATGTCTCCAAGGGATGCTACTCAAGGCTCAAGGGTCTGTACCTATGTAGAAATTCGAAGTAGTTACGGAAGTGGACCTCAAAAGTTTCTTTCCACTTGCTAACAGCTTATTATTTAAATAAATCCATATATTTATTTAAGCCAGACAACGCCTTCTTTATATTCATTTCCACCCTTTAGAAGAATAATCTCCTCCACATCCCTTACAATCTAGTCTTGAGTCAACTCCTCATTCCAACAACACTCCCAACGCTGAATTGCATCTGCCTGGCTTTAAGGAGGCCCCTTTCAAGTAGTCATCCGTTTGATCCAAAACCAAGTAGCTTGATTGCGCTAATTAGGAGGATTAGGACACCAAAGAAGCTTCCGAATGCCATGTGAAGGGGAAGAAATTAAGGGGTTGTATGTATGTAAAAAAGATATTTAGATAACGGGCTGTTAGTAAGTGGAAAGAAACTTTTGAGGTCTACTTCCGTACCTCTACTCCGTAACTGCAGAACTTCGGTATATACATATTTCTAGTACTTTAGCCAATCAAACGACTGGGTTCCGGGCACAGTCCCAGAGTAGGTACCTAGGTACCTAGGCACACAGTACCTCATCAAACAATCAACGACAACTGTAGCTGACTGCTCAACACGACGAATCAAGTTGATAACATCGAGCAATGCAATACTCTTATACCTCGTATTGCAGAAGGGTGTGTACACACTCGAATGCGGGGAAATAAATGCCTCAAAATCGAGCATCGGAAATGAACGGCGGTGATGACGAGGAGGAAGCCCTCCGTATCGCCATTGCCATGTCTCTTGGCCAAGACCATTCGGCGAAGAAAACCACACAGGGACATCCCGTGGTTGACCTTACTGAGGGTGATGACGAGGCAAATTTGGATATTGCTTCGAGTCATCGCCACACCTCGTCGGGCCAGAAAGAGGTAGCACCCCAGCCGTCGACTCAGCCTGCCGCCCTCGGCGGTCTTGCTGCACTAGGCCTTGACAGGAAGAAGATGGAAGAGGAACGGCTAGCAAGACTCAAGAAGCGCAAAGCCCCGGAATCTCTCGACGTGGACCAACCACGACCCACGCAGCGAACCAAAGTTAAATCGCCGAAGGCTCGAGCTGCGGAAAGTTCGGGGGAATATCACCCGACGAAAAATTCTAGCCCCTCGACGACCCCTGTTTTCCCTAAAGGGGTAGTCAAGAAGACGTGGGTAAGGGGATATCCTCGATCCGGCGATGATATCACCATCGACGAGGTCCTACAAAAGGACCAGCTGGAGCTAGCCGTGCTTAGCTCCTTCCAGTGGGAAGACGACTGGCTTCTGTCGAAATTCAACCTTACCAGGACCAAGTTGGTTCTGGTCGCTTTCGCGGCCGACGAGGCTCAGGTATGGACCACCATTGGATGCTAGCATCTCGGCTTGTTGGTGACATCGCCACCTCGATTCTACTGGTTCCGCGGGTCACGGGGTGAGGATAGCCTGTGAGAGGCCATTGGCTGACGGCGTTGTTTAGAAGGAAGAGATGAGGCGAAATGTGCCTAGAGACAAGATCCGCTTCTGCTTCCCCCCCATGAATGGGCCTGGTTCCATGCATTCCAAACTGCAACTGCTCAAGTACGCAACCTATCTCCGAATAGTTATCCCCACAGGGAACCTTGTGCCTTACGACTGGGGAGAAACCGGATCCCTGGAGAATGTAGGCCGACACTCTCCATCAGTTTTTTTTAGTGTGGCTGAACTGACAGTTGGCTTATCCTAGATGGTGTTTATCATCGACCTTCCCCGGCTCAGCGATGCAGAAACCGGGTTGGCCAACAACTTCACTGCCTTCGGCGAGGAGCTGTCCTACTTTCTCACCGCCCAGGGCATGGATGAGAGGCTTATCAAGAGCCTCGGGAAATACGATTTCTCCGAAACGGCTGGCTATGGTTTTGTCCATTCAATGTGAGCATTTGACTTTGCCTCCCTTTTTTTTTACTCGCTCTAATTAACTTTGCCTCGCAGTGCAGGGTCGCATATAGGCGAATCTTGGGGTCGAACTGGTGAGTTGCCCAAGGTTCGGACTGCTATGTATACTAGGTAGCTGACATGTCGCGAAGGTTATTGTGGCCTAGGGCGTGCCGTCTGCAGTCTTGGGCTGGGTTCTGTCGATTCAGTCAGGATAGACTTTGTGGTATTGGCCTCTCATCGATGAGTCAAGAGCTTCTCAACCAGCCTCTCGTACTAACCGCCTTGACCAGACCGCGTCGCTCGGAGCCGTCACCTATGACTTGCTGCAAGCGATTTACAACGCCTGCCAAGGTGGGATTTATCACGTACCTAAGATTGGTCACTGGTGCGCTTACACGTTTTGCAGGAGATTCCGGTTTGAAGGAGTACGACGCCAGGACGACAATTTCCAAGAAGAGCAAGGATGTGACCTCGGCAGAAGATCCGAACGCGCCTCTGAAGACTCAGGTTCGCGTATACTTCCCTTCACAGAGCACAGTCAGACAGAGCCGCGGCGGCAGGAATGTTAGTGACTACCCTAGCCCTCTTCCCTAGGCCTACTTATCAATGATAAGATACATATATACAAGAAAGTTTTCTGATGATTACAGTCGGCCGGGACGATCTGTTTCCAGTCACGGTGGTGGAATCAGCCAACTTTTCCACGAGACGTGTTGCGGGACTGCAAATCGAGGAGGCAGGGCTTGCTAATGCACAGCAAAGTTCTCTATGTTAGGCGGCATGACGCAGGGGCCGGAGCTCCAGATTCCCCAGGAGGGTTTGCCTACGTCGGTAGCGCCAATCTCTCAGAGAGCGCTTGGTAAGTTTGGACCAGCGTTTCGTTTTCCTCTCATGTCTAACCCATCATTATCGGCATTAACCCTGATTCTCCATGCATAGGGGTCGTCTAGTCAAAGATCGCGCGACAAAGCAGCCTAAACTAACGTGTCGAAACTGGGAGTGTGGAGTAGTAATTCCAGCAAGAAAGTCCCTGCAACCAAGCTCGGCGTTTGGGGATAATCTCGGGGGCGGCGATTCACCCGGTGAGTCCGAGGGCTGGGGCGTATTTGAAGGGCGTGTCCCTATCCCAATGGAGTTGCCAGGAACGCCATATAGCTCGGGCTCAGGGCAGCCGTGGTTTCATCAGGATGAGTGATTGGCGGGCCCTCGGTAATTCTTCCCCTATTATGTCGGTGACTACCAGTTGTTACATGCAGGTGTAAACTCAACGGTTGACTGCGCCACCAATTTGAGGGAACTTCAAAGGGATGAAAGAGCTGACCCCCGCCAGCCAATTGTCATGGGGTTTGCAGGGTGCTTGATTGGAAGCTCCGCTTTACCTACCGGTGCTGGGCTTCGGCATACTCGGTGGGTTGACGATGTTGGCAGGATGTAATGGGCCCCGGGTTTCCAACAGAAACATGGATGCTGGTCAGGATTGTGATGGGCTGTCACTCAACCCCGTAGCCTCACCTACTAGATACCTAAGGTACCTACTGTACCTACGTTGTATTCACAACAACTAATGTATGTACCTCCCTCCTTAGGTACCTACCTAAGGTACCTAACTAGGTAGGTCCTCACCACGTATTCAGGTTTGCGAAGAGCTGTGCCTTGCTTGACGTCCGGATTGCTTACCTAATGTAACTATTTACCAGGTTACATCTCGACACTTGGCAGCATTAGTGACCAGTAAACTTTATTCTCTAGTGCCGGGTAGGTAGATCCAAATTCCAATCAAGGGGTGTAGTCTGTAGTTTATTGGCTGAAATGACTACCGCAGTACTGTGGTGGTGTAGTTCGAGCAGCGCATTCGCACTCGGTGACAACAAAAACGGCCGTTGAGTAACACGCGGCGTCTCTACGTGGAATTTGGAAGAGTCCTGCGGGGTCGGGGTGCCATGGGCGCGCGACAGACGGCAGTAACAATTACAGGGATGTCTCGGAATGGTCTAATTGAGAAATGCGTTTACGAGGAGCAGATTGACAATCATCGGGTGCTATTCTTGACCAACAAGGACCCTGATCTTCGGCGCAGCGCCGTATCACATGCTATATTTTATTCGTGATTTGGTCGCTAGGTAGGTAGGTAACCATGAGGCTCTCTCTTGTGTTGTATGTGGGTCCTTTCATAGGGCCATGCATGACACCCCCACCACCCCCCTGCTCATGCAGGATATGGCGCTAATTAGCGCAAGGCCAAGCTGTTGTGTGAGAGCACCTACATGGCCTTGTGGGCACGTGAGTGAAAATGGTTCAAGTTCACAGTCGTCCCGTCAGGGAATCTCATCTCATTCTCGGTGCTAGGGGCCAAGTTTTTCCATCTCTATGTCCCTCTGAGTTTTGTGGCCGTTCGTGATGACTCCTCTCTGCAGGAAGGAGCCTGTGTCGGCATATCTCTGTCGGTGCATGGGAATAGGGCAAGCTTTCAATATTCCTGTACGATGCAGAAAACGGAAACCGGGAGCACGAGCCACATGGGTGGAGAGAACCTGGCAATCTAACATCGTTGATGAATTTTAGAGTTTCTTCCCGAAATGGGAACATTCTGCTACCACGAATGGGTACCTCTTCACCTAGCAGCGGGCTCTGCAATCCCTCGCATTGTGGGCATTGTGGGCATTGTCGTTGCCAGGATATGGCTCCGGGCTGAGGGTCGAGGAATAACTTGAGAGGCCCGGTTCGAAATCAAAGATGGACGGATGGAAATAACTTCCACAGACGCGTGTACCTAGAGAAGAGAGGTACGCAGAATGTCCGCTATCTCCCCCCTCTTTCAGTTGTCACGTCACCCCAGGTTGCAGTTGCCCGAGGTTCCCGCCGATCACTCCAAGTCGCCCCCACTCATTTAGCTAATGTAGCGTAACAGCATTCTGACGCAGTGTGGCTCATGTTCAACCTCCCCAATACGGATTTGAAGTGTATCAAGGGTCTCTCCTCCTCGAAGTGCTTATCCTAGACCGACCAGCCAGTCAATAATCCCGCGTTGGAGCTGGGAAGAGAATTCCTTTTTTTGTTGGGGTTTGAGGTCCTAAGCCACTGGGACCGCCCGAGTAATGCAGTCTCGGAGAGTGACTACGAGATAGGTACCTATCATTGAGGGACCGGACGTGCTTGTGGAGCTGGCCCGTGCGTTCCAGGACATTGAATCCATAGGTATCTACCTACCTCTGCCTACTTGGTATCTCGCCTTCCATTGTAAGGCCGGACGGTACTGGCAAAAACCCTGGGTACCTGGGTAGTAATTACCTTGGGTATCTTGCCGCAGAGGCGACTTGGGCTGAGTGTCTGAATTACCAAATGCTGAGGCGTCGCTTGCAAGATTCTGTCATTAACACTCGACACCATTCTAGCTAGACTCGTCTCGAACTCCTAGCACCGTAACGGAGATGGAGCGCTAAAATAGCTCGGTCGCGGCTAGTAGCTCGAGCCGGACCCCAAGAGAGTTGTGGAGCCCTAGGGAGGAGCGACGGGTCAAACTACCTCGTCGAGGGTACTTGCTCTCCATGAGTGAGTAGGTTGACTCCAGGTATGTAAGTAGGTAGGTACCTATCTAGGTAAGGTAACCTCCACTACTTCCCTTCGCGGCAGCCAATTCACCCCACAGCTCCGCGACGATTGACACAAGGATCTCCTGTCAGAACCGCCAGCGAACTCCGAGCCCTAGAGGCACATAGGCATGATTGAACTATATTTTCCTCTACCCTTCCCTCGCCACTTGGTCCCTCGGTTTTACGACACTTACTATGCGGTCACAAGGGCCAATTGAGTTAACTTTCAGGAACAACTTTTTATAGCTATGCAGATTTCGGTCTGGCAGCCTACAAAGTGCGTCTTCCCAAGTGCGTCTTCCCAAGTGCGTCGTCTTCCCAAACTCAACTCGGCCCTCTGTACATGCCCTGTCTCTGCATGCACAACGTACCCCGAGCTGTATCTTTTACGAGGACCTCCTTTGCCACCCTTCATATATAAGGAGCTGGATTATCCTCCAGAGAGCCCATGACCCAAAGACTCCAAAACTCAGCACCCAAGAATTCGACTATTAAGAACCGTGTTCCCGTGATCTCAGCTCCCAAGGCCTTACCAACTATCCGTCTTTCAGCTCTCTCGAGTTCGACCTTGCTTGCGACTGGCAATTAGGCGGCGCTCTCTGGGACACAACAGTCCAGCCATCATAGCAAATTCGAAGTAGGAGTTCACGGCCCAAGACCCACGCTCCTCATAATCCACACCTGACCCGTCTGCTAGGCACGATGGCAAGTGCGTCACAGAACCTGCAGCCGTCATGGCACGGCCACGTTGGCAGCACCATGGAAGCTATGATTCTCTTCGAGGGCTGGATCACCGGGAGGGTGGGGCGCATATCCCGGCGACCTCACGACCGAGAACGGGAGGAGCTCATTCGCAGCGGGAATATCTTCATATATGAAGAGAATGCTTCTGGTATCAAGAGATGGACCGACGGTGTTACCTGGAGCCCGAGCCGCATCCTTGGTAACTTCCTAGTCTACCGCGAATTGTCGGCCGCCTTCCCCCCGGGCGAGAAGAAAAAGGCCCAGAAGAAGACGAAGGCTAAGGCCGGGTCTGCCACCAGGACCGAACCTCGAGGTTCACACCCAACAGTTCCCGCCAATCCGGCCGCCTTTGTCATGCCTAGCGAATTAGACGTGTCCGAGGGAGAAGGTGACGCCCATCGAAACTTGGTCGGGTCCTTGGTCGACTCGTATTCATTTAAGTCGGGCGGCTTAGTCAAAAAGACCATCAGCATCAGCTGGAACGGCATCCCGCATCACCTGGTTTCCTACTACGCGATCGACGATGTCTTGGCCGGGAAACTTACGAGTGTTGCAGACGATCTCAGGTTCAGCGGGGTTGTCCCGCGCATGGACCTCCTGAAGTGCCAAAGCTTCCGGGTGCCCGTTGAACACGAGGAGTACTACTTCAATATGGGAGGAGACCGGTCGTTCACGTTTTACGACCCCCATCGTATTCCGTCTGTGGAATACAACCCCCAGTTCCCCAGCGAACGGTCCATGTCCGACCCGACTAACTCCGTGCCGATCTATCGGTCTACTACCTACCCAATACCTCCATCTTTGCCAGCACCGGCGCCCAACCCCCTTCACCACTGTACTCATCCCGCATATTCTCCTCATGACTATCCGCCTAACGACTATCCGCCTAACGACTATCCGCCTAACGACTATCCGCCTAACGACTATCCGCCTAACGACTATCCGCCTTACGACTATGCGCCTCGCACCACGAAAGGCTACACCTATAATCCCCAACGCCCAAGCTCATCGGGCCACGGGTCAATGACCACGCTACCTGGCGAGTTTCCGCCGCATTTTTCAGGGACCTCCGTTAAACCGGATCAGGTTTTCGCACCTTCGCCGGCAGGACCTTACACCGGGGAACCTTCAACGGTGGCACCAGAGGACATGTTCAGGGCTCAGCTGACCATGAATGGACCAGGCAACTATCTCAGCGAGCCGGCCAATCAGTTCTTCACAACGCAGCAAATTCAGCCTCCGACGGTCACCCCAGGCCATAACTGCGAGTTTGGGCTCGAGACCACCCCCAGGATTATGCCATCGAGCATGGCCAGGAATGGGACATCGAGCATCATGTTTTCGTCATCAATGGCCCAGACACACATGGGGGATGAAGATGCCAATTTGGATTCCAAATACGAGCTGAGCAGGGTTTCTTAATCCAGTTCTCTATTTCCGTTCAACGCGCTTGCTTTGTTTTGTTTACGGAGTTGGGTTTTGTTTACGCAGACATGATTTCTAGCCAGCCTACTATGGAGTAGGAGCCCTGGAAGCGTTCGACAATTATTCTTCTATGGAGGGGTGGGGGGAGGCTTTTGACTGATTGTACATGGCGATGTAATGGGGAAAGGGAGAAAATAACCCCCAAAAAAGGCCCTTTATATCTTTATATAATCGAATAAAAAAAGTATTATTATTACTCTGGTCGCCGGAATACATCACGTGGAAAAAGCCTTGCGCTAGTGAGTTGCGAAACCACCAACCCTTGCTCGGCGTCTCGCGCTTCTCGCGTCAAGGGGGAGCGGATTTTCTTCCAGTTTCATTCAGTCCTGTCATTGTTCTTCAAGGCCCCGAGACGGTAACGTCGGCCGGCAACTCGCTCTGGGCCGATTTCCGCAAACCCCCCTCCGTCCGCATTTGCTATTCGCCGCAGGAGGTACTAAGGCAATACCGAATTCGTACTCGGCCCAGAAGATCACCTCGCCAAAACTTCCGTGCTCGTGCATACGCCCTGCCCATCCCGTCCCTCCCGAGGCAGGTCTAGCCGATCCCTAACGGCGTCGCCATTGCGCCTGGGAACTAGCCAAGGGCAAGAATGCCACCAAGTCTCGACCCATTATGACTATGCTGCTCCCATTGAATGCCTCCGGCTTAAGAGTTATGCACTCCCAGATGCGATTGTGCCTGAGAGCCGCCCACTCATCTCGGTCCCTATGCGGCTCGAGAAGTTCTCTTGCCGCCAAAGGCGATAGAGGCCTGTGGCACTATCAAGAAAGAGGCTTGCAGTCTCCCGTCTTCCCACGAAAGCGGCCGGGGAGAACCGCACTAGATCACTCACCCCGACTCTCTGACCGGGCAAGGTGCCTTTCGCTCACCCGACGATGCTGTGCACGAGATCCGGAGTATGCAGCTCCCCCCCGAATCACCCGTCTCCCACTCACGTGACCTGTATCTATCGAGACCATGACGAAGGCATTGCGGCGGGCCTACCTTTTGTCTCGATGCCATGCTTATGATGCAACTACTAAATGGCTGCGATGGCGTACTGACTCGGGCGTGAATTTCAGGAGCCCCGAACCACCCCGTAAAGCGTCACGTCTACGCAAGGTCCTGCCAGCGCTCCCCTCACTCCCCTCGCTCCCGACTGCGCGAGAGAACATCTACACCATCCCCAACATCCTCACCTTCTCTCGGCTCGTTGCCGCGCCTTTCGTCGGCTACACCATCCTCCATGACCACCATGCATGGGCCTTCGGCCTCTTCGCCTACGCTGGCATTACCGACCTGCTCGACGGCTGGATTGCCCGAAGGTGGAACCAGAAGACGGTTGTCGGCACCGTCATCGACCCGATGGCCGACAAGACGTTGGTGACCGTCCTCGTCGTTGCGTTGGCGACCAAGGGTGCTCTGCCAGGTAAGATGCTGTTCTTGCCTTTCGTCCCGCATGGGCCTGTAGGCTGTGTGCCCAGCCCCCGGTTGACTTTCATCTCCTAATGATATCTCGCCGTGCTTCCCTGTGTACTAATGTGCAAATCCTCTAAACGTTAGTGTGGCTCGCAGCCATCATTCTTGGCCGTGATGTCGGCCTGGGGATTGCCGCCATCTACTACCGGTGGATCTCCCTTCCCCCGCCAAAGACCTTCGCCAGGTACTGGGACTTCTCTCTTCCGTCTGCCGAGGTCCGTCCCACCACCATCAGCAAGTACAACACGGCGTTGCAACTTGCCCTGTTGGGTCTGACCACCGTTGCCCCCGTGGTCTCGGTGGATCTGACCACGGCCCTGACCGCCATGCAGTGAGTAACCCGCGTGTTTTTTTTCCTTTTCACCTCCGATCCCCCCATCCCAAACCCCCCCCCCCCCCGGTCTTATCGGCAAGTGATTCTTGATCTTTGCTGACGATGAGCTAGGTATGTCGTCGCAACGACAACTGTTTGGAGTGGCGCTAGCTATGTGTATAGTAAAGATGCGGTCAGGATCTTGTCGAACCCGAACAAGGACGCCAAGGAGCCGGAGCAGAAATGACGGGGTAATGGAATTCTGAAAGCTATTCCGTGCTGTTAACCCGTTACCAAATGTTCCCCTGTCTAACTGTATGGGTATATTTGGCAGGCCTACATACATAAGGGGGGATGATGACCCTCCCACTGTTGTTTTATATAATGGTTGGTGTTGTATATGTAAAAAAGAATAAACCCAATTTCCACCGAAGCTGGAACCCCATCCTGGCCAGGATCATTCAATAGTCACTGACAAGCCCCCTATTCATACAGCATGATACATGTGTTCTCCCGCTCCTATCGCTTCTTATGCATGATGTTTGATAATAACAATAATAATCAAGCCTCCCCTCTCCCCAGACACACCTTGGCCCGGCCAGAAGAACGCTCAAAAGTCGGCAGCCCTCGCCTTCGCATCCAGCGTCTCCATGTCCTCGCCGTCCACCACCTCCCCGAGACCAGCCACCTCCGCCTCCGCCTCCGCCTCGGGCGCCCCCTCGCTGCCCCGCGCCCTCTGCACGTACCTCAGCAGCCTGACGCACCCGGCGGGCGTGACGCCCTCGACCCTCCTCGCCTGGCCCAGGTTCTCGGGCCGCGTGGCCGCGAGCGCCGCCCGCTCGGCCATGCTGAGCCCCGGGACGGCGGCGTAGTCGAGCGCCGGGTCGAGCGCCAGGCCCTCGTCGCGGGCGACGCGGGCGCGCTCGGCCCCCTGCATGGCGACGTAGGGTGCGTAGAGGGCCTCGACGCCGACGCGGGCGCGCACGCGGGCCGGGAAGGACGCTGCGACGGCGTCGGGGAGGTGCGGGAGGAGGTCGTCGACGCCCGAGACGCCGCGTAGGCGGAGGAGGTCGAGGCCCGAGCGCGGATGCGGGTCGCTGCGGACGGCGAAGCCGGCGGCGCGCCAGGCCGAGGCCGGGCGGGTCGCGCCGAGGAGGAGGGCCGTCAGCTCGGCGACCTGGGCGCGCTCGTCGGAGAAGGCGCGCCAACGCCGGTCCGAGACGACGCCCCAGGCGCGGCCGAGGCCCGTCAGGCGGGCGTCGGCGTTGTCGGAGCGGGCCGACATGCGGAACTCGGAGCGCGACGTGAACATGCGGTAGGGCTCCGACACGCCCTTGGTCACGAGGTCGTCGATCATGACGCCGATGTAGCCGTCGCCGCGGGAGACGGTCACGGGGGCCAGGCCGCGCGACGCGCGCCCGGCGTTGATCCCCGCCACGATGCCCTGCCCCGCCGCCTCCTCGTAGCCCGTCGTGCCGTTGATCTGCCCCGCCAGGAAGAGGCCGCGGATCGCCTTGGTCTCGAGCGTCGCACGCAGCCCCCGCGGGTCCACGTAGTCGTACTCGACCCCGTACCCCGGCTGCAGCATCGTCACGTCCTCCAGGCCGGGGATCGTGCGGAGCAGCTGCTGCTGGGCGTCGGCGGGGATCGTCATGGACAGGCCGTTGGGGTAGATGACGTCAGTGTCGAAGCCCTCGGGCTCGAGCCACACGATGTGCCGCTCGCGGTGGCCGAAGCGGATGATCTTGGACTCGAGCGATGGGCAGTACCGCGGGCCTTTGACCGTCTCGCGGATGTGGATCGTCTTGTCAAGGTTGGCGCGCACGACGTCGTGCGTAGCGGCGTTGGTATACGTAGCATGGCAGAGCAGCTGGTCCTGCACCGCGACGCTGTCGTTGAGGTAGCTGAAGGGCGCCGGCGGGTCGTCGCCGGGCTGCACCTCGAGCGCCCTGAAATCGATGCTCCTCCTTGCCAGCCGCGGCGGCGTGCCCGTCTTCAACCTGCCGAGCTGGAAGCCCGCGTCCTTGAGGGATTTGCTGAGGCCGAACGTGGCCGCCTCGCCCATCCGCCCCGACGGGTATGCCTCCAGGCCGATGTGTATCTCGCCGCCCAGGAACGTCCCCGTCGTGATGACGACCTGGGTCGTCGGCAGCACCTCGCCCGACTCCAGCCGGACCCCTGTGATCTTGCTCTTCGCCCCAGCGGTCCCGTCATCGTTCTCGGCCACCACGATATCTGACACGCTCCCCATTATGATGGAGAGGTTCTTGTACCCCTCCAGCTCCTCGCGCATGTACTTCTTGTACAGCGCGCGGTCGATCTGCGCCCTAGGACCCCACACGGCCGCGCCCTTCTTCCGGTTCAGCACCTTGAACTGCACGCCGGCCTTGTCGATGACGCGGGCCGCGAGGCCGTCGAGTGCGTCGATCTCGCGTATGATGGTTCCCTTGCCGATGCCGCCGAAGCTCGGGTTGCACGAGCAGGTGCCAAGGTTGTCGATCTTGGGCGTGATGAGGGCGGTGCGAGCGCCGGACCGCGCCGCTGCCGCACATGCTTCTGAGCCGGCGTGCCCGCCGCCGATGACTACTACATCAAAAGGTCTGGGGCCGCGGGAGGTTAGTTTGTCTGGTTAGACTTCTTGGAGGCGCATTCGTTGTCGCGTACCTGGAGTCTGAAGCTACTGTTGCGAATGCCCTCCTTCTAATAGATCGTGGTGTTTGTGGCGCGATTGGCCGTCTGGCAAGCCTTAGGATTCTTGGAATCACTATCTTCGTCATGATTGCCGTAGGATCTATCCCATGGCAAGGAGAGTGAGCTGATCAGTTTCCTGTGTTGCGCATGTCAAGTCCGTCGAGGTGTTATCGCCGCCAGGTAAAAAAAGATCTCGATAAGACGAGTATTCTCTTTATCGCCACACCCCACCGTAACCCTAGCTTACATAGGTACTGTACGACGTATATATAGTACACTTGATTGTGATCGCAACGGGCTTCAGATGAGGAGACTTATTGAAGTGCACAGCATGCTTTAGAAATTCAATTGATCCAATGCCAATCTATGCATTACCATTTCACACCCCTTGCCTGAGAATCCCGTCACCTCCGCCCTATCTCCTTCCTGAGCCTCCCAGCTGCTGTGGTTGGCGGTGGTTCTGGCCATGTGGAAACTGCATCGTCAACTTCTTCTAGGAAAGTTGTAGCGTTGTGCACCGTTGTACCTCCCAGAACAACCCTCACACCGGGTGTGGATGCGTTGATTCCGGCGACCATCTTCGCCTCTTCGTAAGTCGCACCTCCGATGATGAAGACAACAATGTCCTGCGGCTTGTCCCTAGTTGTCCCGCCACCCTCGACGAAAGGATATTGTTGGTCCCGCAACTTCCCCTTGATGAGGTTCTGTAGCGTCGTCTCCAACAGAGCTGAGTGCTGCGTGTAGACGTTCTCGACACCCTTCAGACCCTTGAAACGACTGGTGGCACCGCCAAATATGCCGGTAGACTCGAAAATATCCGTGATGCCGCTTCCGCCTTGTGTTTGCTGTAGAGATGAGTGGTATATGAGCAGTTTCGCCACTAGATCAGTGTGACGAGCTGGCACCCCCCCGGCAGCGTTGAGTAGATCGACGAGCATTGGCAGCGAGTTGGATGGATTCTTCTCGTGTCGCAAGGCATACAGCGCGACCAAGCCGACCTTGTTGTCGATGGTCACTGACGGCGACTGTATCAGTTTTTGAACGTTCTGATTCCAATGTCAGCTGGTGTCCGATCGGCATTCACGACTTGGTCTTCACCTTCAAATCCGCATTGTGGTTATCATTGCATGCTAGGCTCTGTTCCACTTCGCTAACCTCGAGTAGGCTCTCTGCTCCAACCCTCCTACTGAGCTCGGAGACCAGGGTGACGTGTTTGCTGACGTTTCCGGATAGCTTCCGAAACTCGGGATACTCCTCGATGAAGCGCTTCATGTCCGATATCGACTCGATGTTGGCGTTGTTCTTGGTCTGTGACTGGTATTGCTCCACATAGTCCTTGATGTTCCCTCCCAGTTCGCCAAAATTCAGATACATGTTCTTCTTGAAGAATGGATCTTGGTCCTGCGACAAGACGATCTCTTTGAGTTCCTCCCGAATATCCGGTACGTCGCTGAGATCAACTCTCCCGTTTTGGATTCCGAGGAGATGGTGGACCATGGCCTGGTAGGTCCACTGCGCGAGTAAGGGCGTAATAGGATCGTCCCTCCGGTCTAACACGAGTAAAATCGGAGGAGTGTCCACTTTCCGAAAATCGAAGAGTTGTTCCTCCTGGGTAATGTTGTATCTGACCTCTGAGGCTAGTTTCTTAGCCAAGAAGCTATTCTTCTGATACCTGATCAGCGGCTTCTTCTTCAGAGACAGGAGGACGGCCATGATGCCCTCTGTTGCCCTCTGAAGGGAATCGGTATTCCACATGTCCGGACCGCCACTCCAGATGCGATACTGGGGAGCAGACATGTTGAGAGAGAAAAGGTCAGGGTTGATGACAACGTAATCCGCAAAGTGCTCCTGGACGACTTTGACAATTTCGTGGTCATCGGCCTCGGCGAGGCGCTCCAGAGATGACTTCTTCACCACGTTGCTAAAATACAGGTGGTATTCGCCGTATTTGGGCTCCCTCAACTCGTCGATGAGAAGACCAATGGAGTCCGGGTGGGGCCTCACAAAACAGAGACACCGTAGATGCCTCATCTTTTCTCTATTGGGGTTGTCCAGACGGTCAATAAGGTACACTTCGTGGTTGAGAAGCGAGGACTGTGTGATGGCGGTTGAGACGATTGGGACAGTTTCTCGGTCAAGCAGGAGGATCTTCATCTTGGCAGAAGCTGCCCCAGACGTGCTGTCCCCAGCCGACACCATCTTCGAGATGTAGCCGGACACTGCTTGAACTACATCCATCTTGCCGGTAGAACGCGTCACAGCGACACAGTCGACTAAGAAGGGCTCGTAGTGAAAGGGCCCTCGCTCATAGCGAGTCCGATAATCGTTGATCTAGAGCATGGAACGAGGATGGAGCGAATCGTGGTTAATGGCTTGGCTGTCGGGCATATATTCCCCCTCTTTATACGAGTTCCCAATCCACACAATAGTGGTGTATTGTTAACATCCGAGTGGCAGCCTTGAGTGGTGGAGGTCTGATGCGGCTCCGCTAGCCCTGGGTGCCTGCATCATCGCTTCCGTTACTAGGCCTTGGCGGGTTGAGTCCGTGCGTTATCCTAGCTGATAAGATAAGACTAACATTAGCGCTCCATAGGTATGTATGTACTGTAGGTTACTCCCACACAGAAGAACGACGCATCACACCTGCTTGGAGCATCGTTTCTACAGACATGGCACAAGACGTTTGTCCAGCAAGGCCTGAGCCGACGTAAGTATATGTGCTTGGTGTTTTAGAAGAAGAAACTAATATGGCGGTTTGACAGACTCTCATTTACCCAAGGCCTGATCCTCGGCCAGGTCTCGGTGGTCCTCTTAATCGCCGCGTTCATCAAGTACTTCATATTCGGCGAACCCCCTTCGGCCGACGTGCGAGCTTCATTACGAGCGACTGACCGGCGATCGAGGACTCTGTCACACAAAAAATCCCTTCTAAGCCTGGGGTCACCTAGTGCGCGCAATGCCAACCATCAACACCCCCACCACCCGACGTTAAACAAGAAGTCTAGCATACTAAGACCGAGTCCACCAAACCTAACTATTGACTCGATCCTAAATAAGACATACTACAAGGTGGACAGTCACCAGCCAGAGAGCCTGGACTGGTTCAACGTTCTTGTGGCCCAGACAATCGCACAATTCCGCAGCGATGCCCAGCACGACGATGCCATCTTATCGTCCTTGACCAAGGCGCTTAACGGCGCCTCGCGGCCGGATTTCTTGGACGAGATTCGAGTTACAGATTTGAGCCTGGGAGAGGACTTCCCCATCTTCAGCAACTGTCGCATTATCCCCGTCGACGAGGATGGCCTCAGTTTGGGCCATGGGAGAGCCTTTGATGCCAACATGGGGGCCAGGGAAGGGGCTCGATTGCAGGCGCGGATGGACGTCGATCTGAGCGACATGATTACGCTCGCAATTGAGACGAAGCTACTGCTAAACTACCCGAAAAAGCTCAGCGCAGTCTTGCCCGTTGCGTTGGCCGTGTCGGTTGTCAGGTTTAGTGGTACCTTATCGATATCGTTCGTCCCGAGCAACCCGTCGCAATCGACACCGACAAAGATGACTTTCACCTTCTTGGATGACTACCGGCTCGACTTTTCCATCCGAAGCCTCCTTGGCAGCCGGTCGAGGTTGCAAGACATTCCAAAGATTGCGCAGCTGATCGAGTCGCTTCTCCACCGCTGGTTCGACGAGCGCTGCGTCGAGCCTAGGTTCCAGGAGATCGCGCTCCCCAGCATGTGGCCGCGCAAGAAGAACACTCGAGGTGGGGACGATGCGATTGCCGAGGCGGAGCGCTCAATGAGCAAAGCCAAGGGCGCTGAGATTGCGCGAGATCTGCGCGAGGAAGCCCGGAGAGACGGCGGCCCAGAAGCAGACGGTCGGGCGGATGTAGCTCAGGGCTCTTTGAGGCATAGGAGACGCTCCCGGGCGGGGGAAACGTTCAACATGCCTGGCGCGATGCCAGGCACGAGTATGGACATGGCGACTTGAGGGGACCGAAGCCTCCTGGTCTAGAATTTGCTAAGGCGGTCTGACCCGTCACCTTCACCCGCGTGTCGTCACTCGCACAGCCACCTAATCCCAGCACTGAATTGTCAGAAGAGCGGGTGGAAGCTGTTCGCTTTTTGTCCTACGCTTCTCCACTCAAATGATTGGCAGTAGGGCTAGCCAATGAGCCGAGCTGACCCGTGGTCCTCATAGAGACTCACAACTCAATTATTATGTCGGTAGCTATGAGAAATGCTGGTATAGAAACCGTATATCTGGCTTTTATATACTTTACCATATCATGCAGCGATTGAGCGCTGGGGAGAACATTCTATAGTTGCTGCTGCGCAGCTAACATGCAAGGAATCAGCCCACACAGGAAGGTTATCACTTTACCATGTTTCAATGTCTTAAGTCGCTGTAAAGAGCCTGTCTCAAACCTGGTAGGTGGTTTCAAGACAACGTGAAAAGACCCGTCATTATTATGTTCACTCCAACCTGAAACCGCCATTCCTCGGAACACCCCGGTCGCTCGTCCTCGCCCATGCTAGGCACCCCTAAACGCTGAAGTAGGCACCAACGCATTCGCGCTCTCCGTCCACGCCCACAGGTTCTTCCACCACAAGACGGCCCCCGAGACGAGGAGCAGGTAGTAGGCCACGGTCCAGCCCGTGCTGCGCTCTTCGTCGCGGCGGGCGGCCGTCGGGGCGGGCGCGACGCGGCCCCACACGCGGGGCGGGCCCATGCAGTTGCAGAAGGAGTGGACTGCGCAGACGGCGAGGAGGGAGCCGGTGCGCAGGTAGGCGAAGGTGGCGTAGGCGCCGAAGAGGGTGGTGAAGGCGAGCTGGAAGAGGGAGCGCAGCAGGGCGGCGGCGAGGGGCACGGCCGGGTTGGTGAGGCGGAACTCGTAGAAGTGGTGGAAGTGCGCCAGGCCGAAGACGACGGGCGACAGGAAGATGGTCTGCCGGATCGGGGTGCGGGCGATGAGCATCAGCGGGACGGAGGCGGTGCGGAAGAGGACCTCCTCTGTGATGGGGCCCTAGATGGTGGGGGTGTCTAGTTAGCATTGTCGGAATGGGTAGGGGGGAGGGGGGTTGGGGTAGGCAAGCTTTTAACATACGGCGATGATGTTGCGCCATGTGGTCCACTCTTCCCAGAGGTCTTTCAGTGGTTCCAGTTTCAACCACTCGCTCGTCCCGCCATCTACAAGGAAGTAGCTAAACAAGGGCCCGGCGAAGAGGACTACAGTGAGGAAAATGGCTCTGGCGGAGTCGACTAGAGCAACGGGCCAGACACCCATCAGGTGGAGGGCATCCGATATGGCCACATGGGCCTCCTGGATGAGAATGACGTAGGTGCATAAACAGCAGAGGATGCATGAGATGGCCACGGACCGGATGCGACCCTTGATGACAGAGGGAGCATCGCGAGAGAGATTTGCCGACGGCCGAGTCAACTTAGAGGCGTAGAAGGGCACAACATAGATCAGCGCATAGAGGCCGAGTAACAGCACGGCCGTCCCGGTCGTGATTGGCGGCGGCGGGGGTGATTCGACTATGAGGAAAAAAAGGATCAGCTCAAAATGGTCGACTTGATGATGCAAGGACTGACTTACTCTCCTCGTGCCACGGGTTGATCTTCTCAATGAAACCCCTGACTGAAGGCATCTTGCGACCCGAACACTGGTCTACCTACATGTGTAGGTACCTTAGGTAGGTAGGTAGGCAGATGGATGGAGAGCTGCTTATATCCGTGTGAGAGCTTGAGGAGGCCCTTTGGATTCTGACGGCGGGGCTTTGTTGCTACGGCGGGCGGGAGCTACCTTGCCACCTTCCGCCATCCTTATTCTCAATCACTCTCCCTCCGGTTCGTATACATATGCAATGGAATGGAATCTATATTGGGAATGTATGGGTTACATACGAATGGCCGACCAAGCTCGCTAGGTTGGTTCTTGCCGTAGTTCCTCACGCACTTCATTCACATTCACATTCTCGAGGCCAAACAGTAATTTGGCTTGAATGCCTTCTGGCACTTTCGAGTTCCAATTCTCAGCATTGGAATGAGTGAGCTTGGTCACAAAGGACTCTCTGACGAGTACTATGTACAGTACAATAGGAGTACATTCCGTACCCGACAGTACCTATTGTTGTTGGCTGTCTCGCCCTTCAAAATCGACAGGCCCTACCTACCACGGATGACAACCCAGGGAAGATGTCTCGAGCAAATTTCAATTGAGCCATCTGGCGCCTTCACTCCAAAAATGGAAAGGGAGATAACTCTATAGCTTGGAGGATTTCATCATTGCCCATGTGACTCGTAATTTGCTGGTCTATGCGGTTTGTGCCCTCTCTGTTTTACCCTAACCAATCCAGCCGAACAAACCGACGCGAATGAGACGCGCGTGGGAAACACGTCTTTTGGGTCGGGCAATTAGTCAGGTACCAAGGTCCCACCGTCAGACTAGCGCCGCCCGTTACTTGCTGATCTTTGTTTCTGGCTTTCTCTCAGTGCCATCGAAACGCGGGGTGGCTGCCATTGGCCAGGTGCCAAATTGAATTTTTGATAAAACAGATCTGACCCGAACATGACAGAGCTCTGGGACCGGATTCTCAATAGTATGTAGTGTACTATACATGGTCGGCTATCTCTCTCGGATGCAGTTTCGTTTCTCAGGGGTGCGAAGCAAGGCCCTTGGCTGTGGGCTGTCGCCCAACTCGACCGGCGCCTTTTGAGACTGGGATCGTTTGTGGAGTTCCCAACGTTCACGAATCCCGGCTGCAGTAACGACCCTGGCCCTATGCAGCTTAAGACACACCAAGACCTGCAGAAGCGACTTTTAAGCCACCCACAGCTACCACACGTAGCGGTGTACCGGATCACCATGTCCGCTGTGGAAGTCTACCTATCATGGCTACCAGCCAGTGTCAAAATATGGGACTCAAATTAAACTGGCCAGCCTTGAGGTGGCGGGCATGCAGCAAGCGACACCATTCGCACTGCAAATGGCTGCACTGGCTGCGCCTGCTGCTGCACTCCTGACTGCCTGCTGCACCGGTTCTGCACTCTCCTTTTTTTTCTTATCTTTTTTCTTTTGCCAACACATGCCTCCTGGCCTACATAGACCGGCCGTTGTGTCCTTTTCCCGCTACCAGTGCCTTGAGCTCTAGCTGCGAGCTGTCCGATCGTTACTTTTCTCCTTCTTGTTTCGTCTCGTTGGGAAGACCGCGGGAGAGCTTAATTCGTCACTGAGAACCGTGGGTGTAGCATTGCCGCCTATTAGGTCCTGCGACACAAAAGAGTCTCCCCTGGCCGGTTAACCATCAGATGTGCCGTCTGGGTTGCTATACCTCTGGCCAACTAATATCCAATCCACAACTCATCGCCCTCGTCGTCTGCGATCTTTAATCTCTCTTGTCCCTGTCTTGTTCCGTTTCTCTCGTCCCTCACTGCTCTCTTTTTCTTTTTCTTTTTTTGAATCCTTGACGTTGTTTAATACTTTTGTTTCCCTGCGAAATAAGCCTGCCCCCCCATCAAACGGCCGGCCCCCTGCTCCGCAATACCTACCTACCCTAATCCTAATTCATATCGCCGGCTTTTAACGATACGAACGACTGTCTCGAGCGTCGACATCCCACCATCCCACCGAGCTGCTGGTTCCTCTTGGCCTGCCACTTACAGGGAGTTGGGGGGAGAGAGAGAGACAACTACTCATCGCAGCGACTGCTCGGTCTTTTTAACTCTGTATCTGCCTATCTCATACTCGACACGCCCGGTCCTTGCATGAAGCCGATATGGCCCGGTTTTGATCGCCCTTTGTGACGGTGGAGCTGGACCGTGCTCCGACAGATTCGCATCCCGAGGCCCGACAGTCTGTCAGCCTTTCGAGGCAGAGAATGTCGGCGCAACCAAATCGCAACCGACCAGCACCCCTCAATCAACGGTCGCAGTCCCAGAACAACACTCTCGCCATTCGAGTCGTCCCCTACACGCCTCCCCGGATCCAGCCCGATGGACTGGCCGCCGGCCAGCAGCCGTCGCCGCTCCGACATGCGACTGGAGGCTCTTATGGTGTTTGCGACGATGACCAGCCCAGCAACGGAGAGAATGCTAGCCGGGCGAGGGAGGGTGGTGGAGGCAAGGAGCGCCATGCTAACCCTCCAGGGTTCGCATTGTCCTCAGCTTCGTCTCCTGCGCTGCCATTGGTGGGGCCCGATGATGAAGGAGTTTCAGGCTCCTCAGACGATGCCCTGAGACCGCTCCCCTCCCCTGTTCTGGTGTCACCGTCCGAACTAGGCCGCCGCACCACAACAGATCCAGCCCTGCATAACCCTCTCCCCCATCCACGACCCCTGTCACGGAACCGCAATTTTGTCGCTATCCATTCAGACAAGACTTTCTCGCTTGTCCCTCGCGGCACGCAATCAAACTCGCCGAGGAGGAGCGTCATATCCCCTCCGCTATCATACTCCTCCAGGGGATCAAGCTCGAATGACCGTCCTTCGATCGGTACATGGAGCGAGGGACGACCCAGCTCACCCCTGACCAGCACAAGTGCCACCATCCCGGATCGGAGCCTGTCTCCGTCATCCCCGTCCCCCAGCTCCTCCACTACACAATTAGCTGAGGATCCTATTACTTCGTCGCCCTGGAACTACCGAATGCTTGGTGGCCTTCGGAAAGTCCCAAAGACACCAGACCTGAAACAGAAAACCAAGCGGCGCCCAACATCGCCAACCTCGGACAGCCCACTCTCCCCATTGCCCGAGATACCAACCTCCTCCCAGGAGATCGATACAGCCTCGCGATCCGTGGTGCCCAGACCTTCATTCGCCTCGACACAGACAAGATCCACCACATCCGAGACCACCAACTACAAGGTCTACGGCCACTCTCCAGCCCCGATATCGTCCGACAGCCTCGACCCGCCGTCGTCCAACAACTCGAATTACGAGATTCTTGGAGAGTCTTCACCGCCTGCTCCGCTCAGCAGCAGTCCCCCGGGCAGCTCGGACAGCAGCAACGAGAATTACGTTTTGCACGGCGACCCGTCCCCATCGCCGTCCCAGTCCCTCGTGGCGGTTACACGAAAGCCGCGCCCGACATATTCGCAAGAAAGCCTAATCGTTCCCCCACTTCGCCCCGCCAAGAAGATCTCATATGAAGATTTTGGGTACTACAAACAACGGTCGAGAGCGAAGCTCCGTGCTCGCGCAGGGTCGGTAAAGACAATCACGTCTATCAAATCGATCTCATCCGTTATCAGCCAGGAAGCGGCGCAATCATTTCTCGCAGCGCCGATTCTGCTCAATTTGCAGGGCGCCTCGTCCTCTCATTCCACTCCGGGAGACTCTATCACCCAGCTGCAGACGAAGGATTCATGGGAAGCTTTACCGCCAGCAGTAGGATCGTCCGACGGCCAGTCCTCCTCCCCCTCCCCCAGCATCAGCCCACCGCAGCGGATCCAGATGATACAGTCTCATCCGCACCTATGGAGCTCCCAGCTGTCGACGGTCATGTCGGAGAGCGACCCCGAGAGCTCTCATGGCCATTCTCGCTCCGCATCGTACAATTCAACAGGCCACGTTGCGGGACATAGACGGCGGAGCAGTGCCGGCTGGGGAGGTTCAATGCACAGCCGACAGCCGCAGAGCATGTCCTCGGCATCTCCCACACCTCTCGATGAAGGGCCGGAAGATGCAGGGTCCATCTCGCAGAGTGGTTCGATCGAAAGACCGCACCCCGCTTATGCTCGAGCCGGACCTTCGGGTTTACGAATGGTGCGTGATCAAGATGAGCATGGCGATGGATTGGCGGACCTGCGCGAGATGTCGCAACACCCTTCGAGGTTTGGACTCTCGGGCTTCTTCGGCAGCAGCGACAGCTCGGGTCGAAATATTCATTCAAGTGGTAGCTCGAGGGCTAACAGTCTGAATTCGGGCTTAATTCCCGCATGGGCCAGGTAACTACTTTTCCCTCTCACCCCTCCTACGTCTTAGGGATGATGTGGGAGATTTCTAACACACGAGTTAGAGTTTACTATGGGTCTGGCGAGCGGCGTTTTCTCGGGCCGTCGTCTGCTTCAGCGTCCGATGCCGGTGACAGCCGACCCGGAAGCTCGGGATTCCACACTGGTGGGTCACCAAATACGGACCACTTCCCGTTACCAATCTACACCTCCCGCCGGCGGGCTAATCACGTCGTGCCTCCGGCTGACCACCGACCCTTTTCGGACTCGGCCGAGATGGACATCACTACCGTACCACATGAGGACTACGGCATCTTTCGGACCCTGAAGAGGAAAACATCAAGTATCTGGTCCCCTCATCTGCGGGCCGACCGAAGGGCGGGCGGGTACAGCGTCTGGGACCCCCCCAGCGTCAGCTGGTCGGCAGACAACGGGCTTCTTGGGAAGCGGAATGTTCAGGTTGTGTTGTTCATTATAGGATTTATCTTCCCTTTCGGTAAGTGATTCGTCTCGGGCCAACCCCCCCCTGCCGTTGCCAGATCACAACTAACAGGTGCCCGTAGCATGGATAATTGCCGCTTTCCTACCACTACCGCCTAACCCGAAACACCAGATGCTAGAGGCGTCTCAGACCCAGAGTCGATTTGGCCCCGTCGACTACACACACCAACTGCGGCTTATGGGCGAGACAAGATACGAAAGTGCCCGATGGTGGAGGAACCTCAATCGCGTCATGTCCGTCATGGGTCTCGTCATCATCGGTGCCATCGCGGCTCTTGTCGTCCTCGGGCTCCAACAAGGCTGGGCTCTACGCACAAGCACATGAACAGTCTTTCTCCTCACCTTATTTTCATACCTATCTCTTCAGACACTACATCGTCTCCCACTTGTCTCCTCCGGCTTAGCAACGACGGCATGACGACCTCAACAATTTCCTACCATATATCACCACGATTTGTACGACACACGACGATAATTGTGCCATGACAGCTATCTCATCCACCGAGTAGAGACTTACCGACGCCATCGACATTTCTTACTTCATCATTACGCTTCGCATTCCTTCACCACCAAGCCATTTCAACCCTTCTTACCTTTCAGCTCAACCTGGAGCAGTCAGACTGTTTTATTTATTACCCATCTTGTCGTCAAACGGACGTCACCGCCTTGTAAAACCATTCATGTATCACCAGAAGCTACCTTCGATTTGCAAGGATAGAGAGGGGAGACTGCGGGACGTGCAACGACGGATCCGAGCAAAGATACCCTATTATTACCATTGGAGTTTTTTTTTTGGACATATTTTTATATATTTGGGGGGGAAGACGTTGGGAAGAGAGCGGACCAGCTCCCACAGCAGGAACACGACAATTTGCAAGCAAAAGCGGCGGCTGGTCCCATTTTGGCTCTGATTACGATATACTTACACCCTTTCTTGTCCGCCGCATATTTACGGCGTCTCTAGAGTTGTCGGGCACCAATATGCCTACAGATAGTAGCGAGACTTACGACTTCATCCAGCGATTATTTACGCTGACGATAGATACTTAACGTTAATGCCAAACGATAAAGAAGTTATCAGAACATATGTGCGACCCCTGCAAATGCGATGCTCTAGATGAAAATGGCTGATGTCAATAATACCACATCGTCGCCACTCTACTTAACTAGCTCTCTAATCTAACTCCCGCCCACGATTCGGGGGACAGCACATCCAACGCAATCCAACACCACGACCGACCGATCGCCCACTCGTCCGAGTAGGTGCACTTCATCCTCAGGACAAAAAACGGCACCCCGCAGGCACCACCCAGAACTCAGCCAGCCTTCTTCTTGGCGCGTGCGGCCTTGACCTCGGCCCTCAGCTCGGCCATGGCCTCGTCAAACTCCCTCTCCGGGTCCGTCGGCACGCCATAGACGGTCCCGCGAACGCTCTCAGCCGAAGCGGACCGATGCAGGGCCTCCCTCTCCTTGCCCTTATCCGCTTCTCCTGCTCCCCCCACCACCTTGGGCGCGACGCCGGCGCGGGCGGCCCTGTCGTCGAGGGCGGCGCGGAGGCGGGCCTTGGCGGGGGAGGCGAAGAAGGCGACGCTGGCGGCGACGCCGGCGGCGGCGTAGAAGTAGACGCGCGACCAGACGAGGAGGGAGTCGCCGAGGTCGAGGACGAGGAAGGGCGCCGTGGCGAAGGAGAAGGCCAGCTGCGTGGCGAGGAGGGAGAAGAGGTCGTAGTAGCGCTTGCGCGGGAGCGGGGCCTGCGTGGCTGGTTCGAGGAAGAAGGGGCGGAGGTATCGGCGGAAGTCTGGGCGAGGCGCTGGTTAGCCGTGGGTCATCCCGAGGTGGAGGTGGGGGATGATGGAGGTGGAGACTGCTCTGGCTTGAGGTGGTGGGACACACAAGATAGGGGCAATATACAAGGGAAAGGAGAAGAAAACCAAAACAGAAGCAAGGTGAGGAAAGGGGGGGTGGAACTTACTCTTCGCCACAGTCTGAATGAAGCTCCCCATCATGAACGATAAGTAGTATCCCGGGTAGAAACCATGCCAGAAGGCGCTAGTTGCAAACGTAGCCAGGCTAGCTCTAAAGCCGGGCTTCTTGCCGCGAGGGGTGACTCGCAGGTAGATGTAGTTGCGCAGCCACTTGTTCGTGTTGATGTTCCAGTTCCCGAGGTATGCCCGCGAGTTCTGTGCCGTCTCCACGCCCCAGGGCGAGATGTTCTGCAGCCTGTCCCAGGACACCTTCCCCGTGATGGGATCTACGCCGTTGTAGCCCAGCCCGGCCAGGATGCACGAGCCCTCCGTCATCGTCCACACGCCATAGTACTTGCAGCGTGCCGTAAACCCCACCATGTGCAGGATGAAGAGGCGGTGGAGGAGGCCGTGGTCCATGTATGTCGGCCCCGTTACGGCATCCGTGCCGTACATGCCCGACAGGTTGAGGAAGAGCACAATCCAGGCCAGGCCGCCGGCCAACTTCCACATGGCGGGCGTCGCGCTACGAGGGATCTTGCGCTTCCGCCGCGTCGGCGGCTTCTTGGTCGGGTCTACTTGTGCAGGGACTGTGAACATTGTCGTGTCCAGCCATCTCCGGTAGTCGACATAGTCAAAGGCCGGTCCGACGAGCAAGCTAGGGAAGAAGAAGACGTAGCCGGCGTAGTCGAGCAGGCCCGGCAGCTCAGCCAGCCTGCGGTCTCTCTGGTAATCGGAGAGCTGGTCCTCGGGCAGTACGCCGTCGGCCACGTTCCAGCAGAAGGCGCTGAGTTTCATAACCATCACCATCTGCGCGCCCGTGATGTCAACCACGCTAGGATTGTCGGCGGCCTGGCGTGCGATGTGGTTGACGCTCATGTGGCCCATCAGGAAGACGAAGCCAACCCATGGCATGTATGGCGAGCCACGGAGGGACTTGGCGATGGTGTAGGCCCCGCCCGCCGAGATGGCGATGGTGCGCAGCCCGCCCCATAGGTCGAAGAGGCCGACGAGGTAGAATAGGGCAACGCTGGAGGGGCGGAATCGTCAGCAGGTCTCCGGTCATGCATTTTGGCGGTCCACCTGAAAACCTTCCAACTGTCTTGGATGTTGCGTACCTGATTATGAAAATGTTTTTCTGCTGGGGACTTCTATCGGGGATCCGTTTCAGGACTCCGGCTAACGGGTAGGAGAGAATGAATGAGAAGACAAGCTTGACTAGATGGTATAAGTGTCAGCGGCTGAAATCGGCATCCCATTCGAAATTCATGGGGGCATTTCCTCACGCTCGTCTGGGCCCGCGCCGAGCTTGCTCCCGGCATATTCAAACGCTGTGTACAATCTAAGGTCAGCCGGCGATACTATTCAGAGCTCTAGCTGTGATGGGATGTGGCATACGGGCATTGATAAAGGGAAGCATGGTCGTCGGCGACGTGTCGCGGTTGGTTGGGAAGGTGCTGGTATTTTGTTGAGCTACTCCATCCCACGCAGAAGAGAGTGTCACAGACCGCAGCAGACCCGGGAGAGGGCTCTTTAAAAAGAGAGAGACCAATGTTGAGTCGAAGTTTCAGGGACGACGGGGTTAGCCGAGCGAGGTCGGCACTGGAAGTTGCCAATAGTCAATAGTTCGACCTCGAGCCCTTCAACTTCTCACGAAGCATGTGGGCCATGATGTCACGCCAAAGCAAATAAAGTAATCTCGTGGCTCGAGCGGGACCGGCAGGTGGTAAGACCCTTGATCTGTGCTCAACCTAAGCTCTTCTGAGCAGAACTTTTTTTTAGTGTAGACGAGGGGCAGTGTATTACTGTTACCTAAATAATGTGGTTATTTATAAATTTAAAAGAAGAAGTGGGCTGTTGAGACATTTACGTCAGGAGGGGTGGTAAAATCGCACCCCGACTCAATTTAGTGTATGTCGCCACGTTTTCGCATGCTCTGCTCTTATAATGGTACAGAAAATTGGCCCACCAACGCCAGGATTCATTTATCTGCGTCAATTAGGTACACAGCAATCTTGTTGAGCGGAAGACAACGTATTGATTTGACCGACAAGGACTGGAAAATCAGATATTTTGTGACATCGACTCTTCACTTGCGGAACCGCCCACCGGAAATCATTGACGCCCGTTTGCCCTATCCGCTCTCTACTTCTCGTACTTCCATCACAGATATCTTTTCTCAGCACTGCATCGTAACTCTATCATCATGGTCAACGCCCTCGATCACCTCGCCATGAGGGGCAGAGTCGAATGGCTCTCCAACCTGGATACCTCCTTCACTCCGGCCAAGACATATCGGCGAACCTCCATCATCTGCACCATCGGGCCCAAGACGAACTCTGTCGAGGCCATCAATCAGCTCCGCGAGGCTGGGATGAACATCGTGAGAATGAACTTCTCTCATGGTAGCTATGAGTATCATCAATCCGTCATAGATAACACTCGTGCCGCCGAGAAGGCCAAGCCTGGCCGTCACCTCGCTATTGCCCTTGATACCAAGGGCCCCGAGATTAGGACCGGCAACACCAAGGACGATCAAGATATCCCCATTGCTGCTGGGACTGTCATGACCATTACTACTGACGAAGCATACGCAACCTCTTGTGATGCTGGAACCATGTAAGCCTGTCTAGCACTAGCCAGTAGTCTCTCATCCGAGTTTGGAGTCTGAAAACTTACTATCATTGTTAGGTACGTCGACTACAAGAATATAACCAAGGTTATCAAGCCAGGTCGGATCGTCTATGTCGACGATGGGGTTCTTGCCTTTGATGTTCTTCAGATCAAGGATGATAAGAACATCGAGGTTCGCGCCAGGAACAATGGCTTCATCTCGTCCAGGAAGGGGGTGAATCTGCCCAATACAGACATTGACCTCCCGGCCTGTACGTTCCCACCCATCTCATGCCAGTCCTTGCGAAGTGAACCCCCCGTAACTAATCAATTTGGCAGTGTCGGAGAAGGACAAGAAGGATCTCGTGTTCGGCGTGAAGAACAAAGTGGACATGGTCTTTGCGGTGAGTTATACAGAACTAGGCTACCCCAAGTCTCAAGACCCTACCTATTTTTCTAGTTGAAAATATTAATGCCAAAGATAGAGCTTTATTCGAAGCGGCAAGGATATCAGGGACATCCGTGATGTGCTGGGTCCTGAGGGCGCGCATATCAAAATCATCGCGAAGATTGAGAACCGTCAGGGGTATGTTAGAATACACTCACAGCCCTCAAAATGCCTTGTTCGATGAAGGCCCGATACATCCGCAGAAACCTACTCCTGGAGCGCATTCATCCCTGCTAACATAAATGTTTCTAGACTCAACAACTTTGCTGATATTCTCCAAGAGACAGACGGTGTCGTAAGTATTCCTAATCCAGGTGAAATGGCACACACTAACTCAATCACACAGATGGTTGCTCGAGGAGATCTTGGCATCGAAATCCCCGCTGCTGGTATGGATATCTATGAAAACTTGTTGTGCTTGGTAGCTGACCTCTTGTCTCAGAGGTGTTTGGCGCCCAAAAGAAAGTAAGTGAGAGGCGACCGTATCGCGGTCCTTCATGACAGTGACAATTCCACTAGTACCACATGCTGACTTAGGGAAACAGTTGATCGCCATGTGCAACATAGCCGGAAAGCCAGTGATCTGTGCAACCCGTATGTGGGAGCCCTATGGTTTTAAACAGAGTAAACGCTAAACCGCAATTCTGAACAGAAATGCTTGAGAGCATGATCAAGAACCCACGGCCTACTCGTGCTGAGATCGCAGATGTTGGCAACGCCGTCACTGATGGAGCAGACTGCGTTATGCTCAGCGGCGAGACTGCGAAAGGACTTTATCCAGAACTGGCCGTTTACGAGATGAGTGAGACCTGTCTGCGAGCAGAGTCCATCATCTCCTATGTCAGCCATTACGAAGAGATGGTCTCACTGACAAGGCGTCCGGTCTCCACCGTCGAATCCTGCGCGTAAGACAAGAATGGACTCCCGAAACTCTTTAGGATGAAGAGGGCTTACAAGATTATATAGCATGGCTGCTGTACGGACATCCCTCGACCTGAACGCCGGCGCCATCGTCGTCCTCTCGACCTCGGGAGACTCGGCGCGCCTCATCTCCAAGTATCGGCCGGTATGCCCGATTCTCATGGTCACGCGGGAGGCGACAACCTCGCGGTTCAGCCACCTATACCGCGGCGTCTACCCCTTCCTGTTCCCGCAGGCGAAGCCCGACTTCTCCAAGGTCAACTGGCAGGAGAACGTCGACAAGCGTATCAAGTGGGGCATCACGAAGGCGATGGAGCTGGACCTCCTCAACAAGGATGACACGGTCGTTGTCGTCCAGGGCTGGTGCGGCGGCATGGGACACACGAACACCCTGCGGATCGTGAAGGCTGACCCCGAGCACTTGGGCTTCGTTGAGTAGGCATTAGACAGGCAGGGCCGTTTCTGACCGGGAACAAACGAGGGCAAATATAAAAGCGATATAGAGTTTTGGATACCAAGATTGGCCAGGGACGTGCACTCTCTAGATTGGTTTGGGAAGTGGCTAGGTACTCATGCCTGGTATTCTGGGTCTGGCTTTGTGAATCTGGTCAAGTTAGATTTGAGCGTCGGTGAGAAATACAGTCGAACTCGCTGATTTCACAGATCTGGTTGGTGTCTCTACTTCATTTGCAGTGCTAGGTACCCCAGGCAGCTTCGCCTGTCATGATTTGCCATCCAGCATGTTCAATGTTCAAGGCCTGTCGCTTGGTCTAGTATGACAACCCTCAAGTTCCCAGCAAGGGTGGAGCAGAAACAAAACCAAAGACTCCTATTAGGAAAGCAGGAGGACTTGACAGTTGCTCTTCCAGACTTCCAAACCGAGACATTGAGGGTCGTGAGGGCCAGAGAGCAAGGAATCGGACCAAAACAGTCACCAGGCTTGTTAGTACCGAATAGTACTTCAAAAATACGATCGATAGTCTAGAACTGGTGAATTCTGAACGCTATCGATAACAGCACACAAATATATTATGTGTTGGCATAATATCCCAAAACCCGGTAAGTCCTTACCCAACTCCCCCTGGATCGCCCGGCTCTACCCAATGCCGCAAGATCGAGTATATGGCCTCAGCGGCGAAGGTAAATAAAACAAGTTGATGGCCGTTGACAAGGCTCACATAACAATACAGCAAGCCTTCAGCTCGCGCACTATCTTGGGCAAGAACTTCTTCGCTAGTTCTTCGACCCCGTCGCCTTGCTGCTGCTGCTGCTGCTGTTGTTGGTAATGCTGCTGCTGCTGCTGTTGGTGTGGTTGTTGATATGGTTGTTGATGCTGCTGAGGCTGATAACCACCACCATGCTGCGCGCCGGGGTATCCCGCCGCGGTGCCTGCGTAGCCGCCTTGGTGACCGGCCGGTTGCTGCGGCAGCGGGGGGGGGACGGCGCCGACCTGTCCGCCGGTGAGGTCGACGTAGAGGCGGCCCTCGTTCTCCTCGACGGCGTAGTGGATGCCCATGTCGCGGCACATGGCCTCGACGGCCGGGCCGATCTTGCGCACATGGCCGACGCTGTGGTTGCCCTTGCCGACAATGACGTGCAGGTGGGGCTGGCCGCGGGCGCGGGCGTCGCGGATGCGCGCGCCTAGGATCGCCTCGGCTTCGTCGACGAACTGGCCGTGCAGGTCGATCGTGTCGTCCGCCACGCGGCCCGGCGCGTTGTTCTCGCGGAAGATGAGCTCCGAGGCCTGCTTGTTGTACGCGTCCTGCTGCGCCGCGTGCCGCTTGCCCTCGTTGGACAGCGACTTGGCCCCGGCGCCGTCGCCGCGCTCGTAGGCTTGGTGTGACTGCGGAGAGGGTGGTGGAAGAGATTAATGGCCATTCTGTATGTATGTGTTTCTCTCTCTCTCTCTCTCACTCTCTCTCTCTCTTTCCCCATCTTTGTGTATAACAATTATCCCCCTCAATCGCTTTTTGCGCGGAGGTTGAGAAGGACTGGAAGGATGCGAAAGGCCGAGGGAGGGGGGCGTTGGGCATACCCGATCAAAGCACGAGCTCTTCTTGGCCGCCTCTTGCCGCGCCAGATCCCGGAGGCGGTCGTACTCGGCCTCAACATCGTTGCCCGGGCTGTGGTTGAAGGCTGAAATGCCGCATGGGGTACTTGTCAGTGCATTGGGTTCAGTAGGGAGGGGCTACAATCTGAGGTGTCCCGACAAGCGGAGGCAGGGGTTGTCATGCACATACCGCGGTCGCCCAGCCGTGTCATGGGGATGGCCATTTTGTGGAAGAACAAGGCTATCTGTCTCGGGCGGTAAAATGGCCGGAAAGGGACAGTGAGCCTCTCGCTGTCTAATAGGCGCGTGTGTTCATCAATTGGGTGCGAATGCCAATGGTAGTTGATACTTGATTATTTTTATTATTTTATTTTGGGATTAGTGAACAATTCCAGCCGCCAGCCTCATGCCGCTAACGAGGCTGAAGGATCCCGGCCAGTGCAGGAGACGGGGGCCGTGGCCCTGGAAGTCAGCGAGTCAGGTGAGATAATACACTGGTTGACCTCGCATTTTAAGGTTCGGCTGCCTGCCGCTTTATTGCATGCTCTGCAGCAGATGCATGCATCAGAGTTGCCTCTTTTTACGGCCATGTACGTATAGACATACGAATAGGTGCCTTTGGCGCCTCTCCTTGCTTGTGGAGCCAATATTGATAGGAACGCGATGTCGTGTAGAGGTCCCACATCGAAAGTGGAAAAAGGGGGGGAATTGGACAATTAGGGGTAACTGTGGGAAGTTGGAAGGCTTCACAAGGATCTGACTCTCCTGAACCACACCCAGCAATGTTCTCATGATACCCTACCTATAAGTAGGTACGTAGAAATAACCGCGCAAGATCTACGGTAATTAATTCCGTAATTATCACTGGCATTCCAAAATCCAAAGCCATGCTTTTTTCTTCTTTTTTTTACGCGGTTAGGGGAGATGAAGCCGTTTAGGTCATCCTACCCCTGAGAAGCCACAGTGAATTCGGGAAATGATTCGTCGCAACCATGGCTTCTAGAAGAACAGGGTCCCACTGCAAACTGTGGAGTCAGGAAATTCTCCACTGGCAATTACAGGGGTTAGTGCTCATATGATGTGATTAATGACCCCGCCGTCCGTTGAACAGTCGTCTGTCTCATGCGAGCGAGATTCGCCAATCCGCAGGAATTGGGGATTGGTAACATCGGCCAGCAGTTGGAATTCATCCTATCTAGGTACAGTACCTTAGCTCGTTCACCCGCCAACGCGGCCGGCGGATGGGTCGCAAGGCGACGATCGCTGGCGCTGGCCTGGGGACCGGAACATATTTTGCGGAGTACTCCGTAAAGGGAGTGCAGATCTCGCTCATCCGTCCCCAGCCTAGACCCGCAGTTGTTCGAGATGCATTCAGGCATCGAGCGGATACATCAACCACAGCGCATCTCACCGTCAGATCTGTAGGTGTGTACCATAGCATACGTGTATGCCACGGCAGTCCATGACACACCTTGCAATCAGCCCTAATGATACCAGCCTCGGACTCCGGTTTTGCGTCTCCGCGTCTCTACCATAGTAAATGATGCATAGCAAATTGATGCCGGCTAATCATAGCACTGTTTCAAGCCTGCATGGATAACTGCCTTTATTCCCAGAGAGATCTCCAGAAAGCACACAACAGGCAAAGTTGTGACGAGAGCGCCAGTATGACATCCATGAGCACAGACTATTGCTGTGTTTCTGGCCATGAGGTCTTCGTTGTGTCCGGCTTGGGAGGGCTACGGCAAGCCAACGATGGCTTTCCCCTGTATTTGGGGCCGTCGTTGGAAGGCAAGCTGCGATGAACTGTCTAGCTACCTAGATGAGCCATGCAGTCTGCTCGTCTGGAGTGGACATGGACTTGAAGCAAGACGCTGCGTAAAAGATATGTCTCGCTCACACCTTACTGCGTAGTAGGTGGCACTTGCCGGCCACCGTCCCAACCAAGGCGCATTTTGGGCGCCGACGGGACTGAATTCATCAGCCGTCCGAAACAGACGGCAGTCAACAGCCGGCAAAAAGCCGGGGTCGTTGCCCATGGTCTGCTCCGGCAAAAGAACAAAGTATGAGCTCCAAGAGCTGGAGTTTTTCTGGCACTTGCAGTTCTTTTATTTTTCATTCCCCTTTCCTGTAATCCGTACTTGCTGGACATTGCCCCGTACCTGTCTTGGACACTTCTCTGATTGGCCCGGAGATTTCAATGTTCAATTTTAGCTTTCCGCCATTCAACCCAGATATTCCTCGGCGAGGCCGTGGTGGGAGGTGTAGGGACCAGCCTTACGGTGAAGTAAAGCCTACCTACCTACCTAGGCCGGTACTCAGCAGAGAGCACCAAATTGAAGAATTGCGAATCGATCTGGACCAAATAGCAAGGGCAAGGCAGATCGGTCGCGCCATACTACCCGCTGCGATTCCGTAATGGTTGCCAGCAATGCAAGCTCCTTCGACCCCTGTCTTGTGACGCCCGTTATCATTGTCCGAGCAAACAGTGCGGTAAGACGGCGGTGATCCTCCATGCCTCACCTCTTCCAAAATTCAAAATTCAAAGAACAAGACGACAAGCCGAAGAAGATACTGAAACACCAAGAGGAAGGGTGGTGGGTGGCTACATACTGACAGAGAAGGTTTTCGTTGACCATGCTCAGCCTTCTCGGCCCTCCCCGCCTGTCAGAAATCCACACTATGAAAGGAATCCATTGTTCCTTCATCTTGAGGGTCCACTTGCGCTTGATGATATGACCAGAAACGGACAGTGGTTTCTGTTTCTGTTCGCTTCCCCTTTGACAGTGAGGGCGGGCCCGTCATTTCACTGGAAACCCAGGCTGGGTGGGCAGTGTAGTGTAGGTAGGTACAGAAACATTGTGAAACCCCAAGTACTCAGCTGGCTCTTTGTGCTGGACCCAACCTGCACTAGCCAGGCACGCGGTACTCCCGGCACAAGGCACTCAAGGTAGTTAGTAACGATCAAACAATTCTGGGAGACATGGGTCCCTGGGGTCTTCCCAAAAATTGCATGGCCCTTTCCCCACTGACTGCTGCTGTTGCTCCTTTGCCAAGCATTCGTTGCCAGTACCCACCCTAATTTGGTGTGTACAAAGGTACTGTACATACATGGTAGGGGCTTGGTGTGCACTACAACAGAGGTACTTGCGCCCCCCAAAAGATTTCAGGTAAACTAAAGTGCCTTATTGGTTACCTAGTGTCTTCGCATTGTGCCTGCCCGTGCTTCTTCTTTTTCCTCCCGTCCCCCCTTCCTCATCTCTCGCCAACCTCGTCTGCACCTCACACCGTCAATAAACTCGGGAATTTCCCGGGTTCCTCCAACACCTGCTGTTGTAGTGCATTCGCTCCCTTCCATCAACCTCGACGGCTTTTCCTTATTTTTCTATCGTCGCCTTGTCCATAGCCTCAATTGACGGTCATCATACAGCTAGGTCGGTGGCAAGGTAAGCTTTCAAACCCAAACCTCCCCGTCTTTCACCTTCTCTCCCATGCCATCTCCTCCCATGCAGAGGGCAACATGGCTGTCAGGCTTCTTGCTTCACCATCAATGGCTTGAACGCCTCTCCATCGTTTGCCATTTGATACAACATTCCGACAACCTCAAACTGCTCGCTCGGTTACATCTCGGCAATCTAGCAACTACGGCAACCTAAAGCCATTGCCAGAGCTTGGATCTTGGCTAACAGAAAATCCTAGATCCTCGCGATACTTTACACCAACTATATCTTTTCGCCCTCTAGTGGCGCGTGCAGAAAGATAGACAGCCAAAATGGGTTGCGGAATGAGCACAGAAGAGAAGGAGGGCAAGGCCCGGAACGAGGAGATTGAGAACCAGCTGAAGCGGGATCGCATGCAGCAGCGCAATGAGATCAAGATGCTCCTTCTGGGTACGTGTTTTCTATTATTATCTCTCCCTCCATCGATGTCCGCGCCTTTCGGCCACCCGATGACAGCAAACTTTGATGCTCTGTTAGTACTTGGATAACGGACTAACGCAGCATTCTCCCAGGTGCTGGTGAATCCGGAAAGTCGACTATTTTGAAGCAGATGAAGCTTATCCACGAGGGCGGATACTCGCGTGACGAACGGGAGTCGTTCAAGGAGATTATTTTCAGCAACACGGTCCAGTCAATGCGAGTTATCCTCGAGGCGATGGAGTCGCTCGAGCTCCCCCTGGAGGACCAACGCATGGAATATCACGTCCAGACCATCTTCATGCAGCCCGCCCAAATCGAAGGAGATGTTCTGCCTCCAGAGGTGGGCAACGCTATCGAAACATTATGGAAGGACCGTGGAGTACAGGAGTGCTTCAAGCGCTCGAGGGAATACCAACTGAACGACTCTGCAAGATAGTAAGTAACTGCAATCTTGGTCGCCCGACAACCATAACTAACCATGGCGGTCCGTAGTTACTTCGACAATATCGCCCGCATCGCCGCCCCCGATTACATGCCGAATGACCAGGATGTGCTGCGGTCCCGTGTGAAGACGACTGGAATAACCGAGACGACGTTCATCATCGGAGACCTGACATACAGGATGTTCGACGTGGGTGGTCAACGATCTGAGCGCAAGAAGTGGATTCACTGCTTCGAGAACGTCACAACAATTCTCTTCTTGGTTGCCATCTCGGAATACGACCAGCTGCTGTTTGAGGACGAGACTGTCAACCGTATGCAAGAGGCTCTGACCCTGTTCGATTCGATCTGCAACTCGAGGTGGTTTATCAAGACCTCCATCATCCTATTCCTCAACAAGATCGACCGCTTCAAGGAGAAGCTGCCAGTCAGCCCCATGAAGAACTACTTCCCAGACTACGAGGGTGGCGACGACTACTCAGCGGCATGCGAGTACATTCTGAACCGTTTCGTCAGCTTGAACCAGCACGAGACAAAACAGATCTATACCCATTTCACATGTGCCACCGACACTACCCAGATCCGCTTCGTCATGGCCGCGGTCAACGGTAAGGTGCCCTGCCAAGAACTGATTCGTAGAACCAGGACGCTAAGAAGTCACAGATATCATCATCCAGGAGAACCTTCGTTTGTGCGGTCTAATCTAAGTCGGATCTACAAAGTCACCACTCCAGCTATACCCACACGCAACGTAATCGACTGGTCGAAGCCACATCGCCCATGTGGCGGCCGAAATGTTTGCACCTTCCTCCCTCCCCACAGCAATAATCGATTCCACGGATCACTTCCGTGAGTTCCGTCTCAACCCACTCATTCCGCCCCGCTCATTCCGGCTTTCGGTCGCTGCCACGGTATCATGGGCTGCTCGGTTCTGCTGCCAGGGTAGGAGGCTTGTAACAGATATGAGAGAGAGAGAGGGAGGCAGGCATTCATTAGGACTGTGCGTCTCAAAAGAAGTACGGACTATTGGGGTACACTATCTTGTTTAATTATGATTTTCAGTGGATTGTGTTTTGATTTTTTCTTTCTTTCTCTCTCTTCGTTTTC
The DNA here is from genome assembly GCF_030411735.1 of Phialemonium atrogriseum. Lineage (NCBI taxonomy): Eukaryota > Fungi > Ascomycota > Sordariomycetes > Cephalothecales > Cephalothecaceae > Phialemonium > Phialemonium atrogriseum. Next base: position 641,948 of record NW_026848146.1, read on the forward strand.
TTCCCACTATGACATCAATAACGGCCTCCCCGTCCTGGACGAAAATGGCGCGAGCACTGCGATTTTTATGAGCCAGGGAATGGGGCTGGAGGCGAGAGTTAGCAGCGCCTGCCTGTCCTGCGATGCATTCCATATACCAAGAAAGGTTGCTTCTGGAGGGGGCTGGTTGAATGGTTGGATTTGTCCATGACACAAACAAAGTTGCTATGAAACTTGGTGCCCGTGAAATGTTTTGTAGGATCGTCACCCAGCTCCAAAACCGCCGATTTCCTTGTTCTATTTGTTGCCTTGGGCCCCGATTTGCGAAACAGATCTACACTTCCCAGTTATATGAAATCTCTAATTCAGGACATGGACTGCCCTGCACGGTCATCTTGAATATGATCCGACTTAAGCTTCAGTGGCACGAGTGGGTAGATGAGGAGATACTGGAACCAAGTTCACTAACAGTGGCGCAACTTCCTGCAGTAGCTGGAGGTCATGCTTGTGATATGCGTGTTACAGCGTCGAAACTTCAGCTTCCTATTTGCTCCAGCGGCAAGGGTCTTACTAGGGCACAGTAACACAACCAGCACGCCTGGGACTCCTCTCGTGTGATCCTGAGGTCGTACCTAACTAACTGCCTACTCCCCGCACCCAGGCGAAACAAGTTGGTGGTTGGATGGGAGATTTGAGTAGCCTTCTCTTTTTACGATTTCCCCCGTCCTCCTCTTCCTTGTCCTCCTCTCCGGCACTTTTGCCTCCGAGACATACGCCCAGATAGTGGATGGTCTTCCAAGTTGTGACGTATACAAAGACTTTTATGGCTGGTATCGAGTTGATTACGAGACGAACCTTTGGCGTTTCTCTGGTCGTTTCGAGGAGAGGGTTAAAACATGGTCCCGGGGGTGTGGATATTGGGGAGGGTAGAGAGGGGTGTTATCCCGGTTCTTTGTGTAAGAGAAGGGTGGGGAAGCATTGTAAGGAGGTAACAAGTCAAGGATAACTTTTTATTTTCCTGATGAGTAAAGTGTGAGATGCACAGATGCAGAAAATGAAATACTCTGCTTTCGCATCATCGAGCCTGCACATGGCAAGGCTGACCATCCTATCCTTAGCGATACCCTTTTCTGTCCCATCCCTATCGTGTCCCTCCTACACGCCCGACTGTATCTAGGTACTTAACAAAGATTACAGAGCAGAGAGCTCATTTTGAGCTGCAAAACCCTCGCATGCATGATCCTCATGATTACCGAAACGCTTGCCCAAAAACTCAGGGAGCCGCAGGAAACAACATGGGCGAAACTGTGATACCCTCTAACCACATCTTGCAAAGTCCTGCGCGCTCCCGGGGGGTAGTGTCTCCCGGCCACGGCGGCAAGCAAAAAAAAAGGAAAAGGAGAGGGGTGTCGATAGGCTGCTATTACGCAAACCTTCGCGGAATAGACTGCAGGTGGTGGAACTGTAACAAGCATAAAAAGAAACCACCCCCCCCCACCCCCCCACCCCCCCTCCCTTTTCCCCCACAGCCCCGATGTTCGCCGGGACGTCGGAATAAAGCCCAGAACTCCTTGTGAGCGGGGAGTGACACGAGAAGCGGAGAGGTGGGTTCTGTGGCATGGATATTGATCCGCAGTGAGAGGTTCGGCGCGATATAGCTTCTCGACCGCGAGGATCTGATGTGGCGCCTCTACCAAGATGGCAAGCCTGAATTCGTAGACTCAGAGAGCAGGCGGAAAACATAGATCGTCGGCGTTCAATAGATGCCGGCGATGTGCGAGAGAGCTCAAATGTCTTCTTCTATACTGGGTACCCGATGAGATCCTAGACACCGTCACCTCCTAGGTCCTGCTGGCCCTGGGGAGGGCCGGGCTGCTGCTGCTGCTGCTGCTGCTGCTGTTCGGCTGCAACCGACTCTTCGTACTCCAATATTTGCAGGGCTAGCTGCTTGGCGGCGATCTCGATCATCATGATCTGGCGTGTCTTGCGGTCGGCAGCGCGTAAGTCGGCAATCGCCCTGTCAATGGTGTATCGCACGACCGGGTCGTTGCTCATGGGCCCGCCGAGATTCAGAGAGGCGGCAAGTGAGTTGTGAGCCGGGGCGGAGGGCAGAGGCAGTTGCTGTGACATGGCAAAGCTAGCCGAGTGGTCCTGGGGGGAACCACCGCTGCCGCCAGCTAGAAGCGAGGAAGGGTGATGCACAGCCTGGGGGTTGCGCGTCTCTATCGCAGAGTACAGATCGAAGGTCAGTGACTGTCTCCCTGCGTGGACGGGAGAGAAGGGGGAGGGGTTCATCGGGAGGACCGCACCATGGAAGCTACAACGGGCGCCGCTGGCATTGAACCAACAATTGGCGCAACTCCCGCACATTTGGCCATCCACTACAACACAGGTATTCCAAGGTCCGTGGCCCTTGTGGCAGTTCTTGCAGGGGGTAGGCGCCAAGTCGCCGGCGATGTGGGCAAACAGAGCCTCGACGTTGCTCCTGCGGGCAAGGTTGAGCTGCTGCTCAGGCCGCCGCTGCTGGGCGATCCTCAGCCCCGGTTCGCGCGCGAGACGCTTGGCAAGTCCGCTGTCGATGTTGAGGGATTCGTAGCCAGATTCGCGGGACAGCTCCTCTGTAGTCTTGACAAAACTCGGGTCCATGTTATGGGCATGACCGTGATCGCCAGGTCCGAGGTGTTGCGGGCCACCCATTGGTGCCGGTGGTTGGTGGGCGTGGACGCCGTGCTGCTCTTGGAGAGCCATGACGCCGGAGGATGAGCCGACGCTGCCATTCGTGAGGATGTTGGCGGCGGTGTTGAGGTCGACGTTTTCCGTGTGCGCGAGGCCGGCCGAGGCGGCGGCGACGGCGTCGTCATCCCCGCCATCCTCCTCCATCTGGCCATCGGCCTCGCCGTCATCCATCTCGGCGGCGACGGCGACGGCAGCAGCGGCCGCGGCGGCCGCGGCGGCGTTCATCTCGTCGACCATGCCGCTCTCGTCGAACTGGCCGGCCTTACCGGGTGACACGACATGGCCGCGGCCAGGGCGGCGTGTGGGTGCGCTAATTTTGGCCACCTTGCTCGGTCGGCCGCGCGGAGGCCGCATGACGCCTTTCATGCTTGCAGTCGAGACTCGGCGAAATGCCCGGTGCAGTCGATCAGCCAAGGCGGGCCGGCGACTTATTGATTTGGGATAGATGAGGAATGATCAACAGCTGTCGTCAGCTGTAAGTTGTGATAATTTTTGGCGGGTGGGAATGGGTGGTTTGGAGGAAATTTTCGACCCGACTCCATCCAGTCTGGCGAGGTCTGGATGCTCGCCCAGGCCGTATCACATGTTATTGGACCCAATTTCCGATTGGCCAGTTTAATAGCGCACGAGCCAGCATTCCTTGGCTAAATGCGCGACTACCCACCAATCGTGCTAGGTACTTGCCTGCTCTGAGCTCGCACATACACAGTATCGCTTCCTCGGGAGTGCGTCACAGTGATCTCAGATCGATCCATCTCGATGCAAGTCTTGTCAAATAGTCTGTTGCCAAGCTCGAGCTATATGGTCCGTCCTTGAACAAGTGCTGTCTTCCCAAAGCTTGGGGGATATTGGGTGCGGCCAATAAAGCTGTACAAGTACTGAAGCCGATCTCAGGATGTGCTGGATGTCGTGGAACTGCACCTCGTCAACTATTACTGTAATGGGCAATCAGTGGCTGCCAGTTGGGGGAAGTGCTAGTTTGTGAGATATAAGTGAAATGAACCATTCACATCACTTTCCTCTCCACATTGAGACTGGCACGTATTCGGCGCTGGAATAGCGAAACTGTGGGTTCCAAAATGCCTAGTGGCCTACTACCAATATTGAGATGCAAGTGAGATATCGTTCTATTGACACTTGGCGAGACTTAGGCTGGCTGGTAACGTTGGCCTTGATCCCGTTCCGCCACCGATGTGAAATCCCCCTTTAAAGTAAACGATGGCAATTCGAGTTATGACGGACGCTCTAACCTGCGAGGGCGATCGTTTCCCACTCCGGCGCAGCCCGGTGGTGATGTGACTGGCAGGCCGGAAAATGTCAAGAGCAACCGGCCCGTGACCGCGATCCGGAAGTGCACAGATCCCCGTGCGTAGTGCCAATTTTGGTGATCCTCGGTCAGCGATAGGGCTTAGCGGCTTGGGCAAGTCTCCAGTCCTCTAACTGTACCTACCTTCTGTATTGCAAAAGCCTACGTGAACAAGTACCCAGGTAACATATAATGACCGGCTATGTGGTCAAAGAGGATTTAAAAATTTGCTGCCCTGGCGGTAATCCCTCACAGCAGGCTCTAGGATCGGACCGCTACGATTCTGTATGATCCTGACCAGGCTTGGCGGAGATGGACCAACCGATGTTCGAATCGACGCCCTTTGGATGTCAACTCCACTGATCATCTCGCATTGTCTACTAAAAAAGAGGTACTTTTGTCCGGGCATCCCCCCTGACTACCTCCCGCCAAGTCGGCCTGACCTGAGAGGAGAAGCACGATGCCAGTCACCATCAAACCGTCGAGCTGCACCGCCGTAGCTTGGGATAATCGGGAGAAGTCTCACAGATTCACGCACGCGACATCGCCGGAACAGCTATTGTCGTTGACTACAAGCGATGATAGCTATGTCCGAGGCAAGAGCGACGGTGCAGCGGAGAAAAGGCGCACCCTGGTCCAGAACTCCTTCGCCCAACCAGACCAGAAATCGGCCCTCTTCGCAGCCAAGAACGGGCTGGTCTTCGCCTGCCTCGAGGCCTACAACGACCATCACAACCTTGTCATACGCCCGGACGACGTCTGGCTGGCCATCCTCACGCAGCTGAGCGCGTACGTCAACGCCAACGCGGAGGACCTGCGCGACCTGTTCGTCGACCACTCCGGGCAGAAGGGCCTGCATATCGAGGCCGAGCTGAAGGGCATCGACCACGGCCGCATGGCGTTCCTCATGTCCGGGCTGATGGCCGACGGCATGAAGGACCCGAGCCTGCGCGGCTGGGTGCTGCCGGCCTTCTCGACGACCGACAAGAACGACGAGGCCGTCGCGAGCATCGTCTTCATGGGCACGATGCAGAAGTACTTCACCTACAGCTGGGGCACGCGCTGCGGCATCCCCGCCGTCACCCTGCTCGGCGAGGCGGACGACTGGGTCGAGATCGCCCAACGGTGCGCGGACCGCCTCGGCTCCGGCGGGTTCGGCGAGGGCGCGAGGCGGTGGTACCGGGCGCTGCAGCCGGTGCTGGACGGGTTCCTCGAGACGTTCCGCGATCCCGACGGCGAGGCGGCCCTGGCGTTCTGGCAGGGCATCGTCAACAAGCACGACCCAAACGGCAGCGGCACCGTTGCATACTCTGGGTGGATCACCGCGTTCTGCTACTGGAACGAGAAGGGGGAATGCCTGCACGAGCAGAAACACGGAGCCGGCAGCCGCGGCCCCAGGTTGACGAGGAGCCAGATCCCCATGGGGTTCTCGAAGGTGCCGGTCACTTTGATGAACGACGGGATAACCATTCCCACGGAAATGGTCGCTGGGTCGGTGGCGATCAAGGCGGTACAGTCTCGGGGCGAGCCGCCACCGAGTGAGGGAGGTGTAAGGAAGTCGCGGCGGGGTGTTTTCGACACGATCCAGCCGGAGTCCGGCTGGTTTATGTATTTGACTTGAGCCCCTTGGCGGGTAGCGATCTGTCCCAAGAGCGAGAGAGTCCTCGCCAGCGTATCGGGTTACTCGAGTCCTCCTCATGGCTTGCAAGACTGTTCAGCCGTGAATTTTCGTTTAGATGATATACCCCTAGTTTGAGTCTTAATAATCATTGGTTGTTATGGCATCGAGGCCTCTTCCCTATAGCTTGAAGATCTTGCCATTTTCAAGCCAGGTGATATACAATGTCATACAAGCTCCTTTTGAACAATGAACTAATATAGTTGTCCTTCGAGTTCTCCTTAAAGCTCCCAAGGTTCCATAACCCATGCCCTGTCGACTCCCCCTACAAAATGAATAAATAAATTAAAGGGTATCAATGAGTATGATATTAATTTCATCCGCCCCGAACCTCAAGGTGAGGGCAAAGTAATAAAGCGATGAAAATATCGTGGCAAGCTTATGGCAGGCTTGTGGGCCTCACTTCACGCCTTCTTCCCATACGTGCTTGGATGGCCATGCTTCCTCGCCCATCCGCCCACCTGCCCGTTCATCGCCCTGAGCACGAAGAAGTAGATGATGGGGATGAACCAGCCCACAACCGTGTCCACCAACCAGTTGTTGCGCGGCGACCCGCCCATGACGCCGCACCGCATCAGCTCGCCGAGCAACGACACGGTGACGAAGCACTTCCCGGCCTGCAGGCCGGCGATGGACTTCTCGGCGACCTCATCCGGCGTCTGGGGCGGCTCGTCCTTCTCCATCTCGACGGTGATCTCGGGCTTGGTCTTGTTCTCCCGCTCCAGCCCGGGGCTGGTGATGGTCCCGGGGTAGACAACGTGGACCTTGACGGGGTTGTCGGGGTACAGCAGCAGCTCCTGGGCCAGGGTGTCGGCCAGGCCCCTTATCGCCCACTTGCTCGGGGTGTAGGGAGCGTAACCGACGATGGCGAACAGGGCGAGCACCGAGGCCGTGAAGACGATGTGCTTGGGCTCGGGCCTTTTCTCGCCTGGCCCGACGGCGTTCTCGGGGGCAAGCCACTCGCGCAGGATGGCGCGCGCCATCTCGGCTGCGCCGAAGTAGTTGACGTCCATGTTGCGCCGCGCCGCGTCCATGGACCCGTCGTCGGCCCAAAGCATTGGCGTCGACATGCCGGCAACGCACCACACGATGTCGGGCGCCGCGCCGCCGTTCCAGCGGATCGCCTCCGCGAGCACCTCGCCGGCGTAGTTGGGCTCGGAAACATCGGCACTGATGTGGTGGAAGCGCTGCTGCTGCGGCGACTTGGCGGCGGACTGAAGTAATATGGTTAGCGGACACGATGTTGGCCTGTCTGAGAGGGCAGCTCCTCTTTCCGGGACAGGCTGGGAGCTGGGGTGCCTACCCGTATTTCAGCAATTGCTTCCTCGAGCCTCCCAACGTTACGGGAGACAATGATGATGTTCGCTCCCTGGGCCGAAAGTTGGCGGGCAGCACTGCGGCCGAGCCCTTCTGTGGCGCCGGTGAGGAGAACCGTCTGGTGTCCGGTCAGTATCACTGCTCCCCTTATTCGATCAACCCAAACCAGAGTTCATACCCGGCCCTCCACTGGCATGTGGTTCTTCCTACCAAACATCCCCATTATCACAGCTAGAGTCGTGAATACTATGCCTGTAGCAACTGTCACGATCAACGTCTGGCTGGAGTTATGGAGGTAATCCATCCAAAGCTGGTTGAAGAGGTGCTAGTGGAACAAAGGGGCTTGACATGCACTCCGACACGTCAATTGCCTCCTCCTTTCTAAAGGAATTGGGTAATCCACCACAAGACCTGCCACGACGCCCTGTATGATTGGAGCTCGTTTCTAATAGCTAGTCAGTATCATACTAAGAGAAATAGGGAGTCTCATGAGCCACCTGACTGAAGGATGACGCTTAATGGATTGCTCTGCTCACCAGTTCCCAAAGCGATTCTCAAAGTCCACACCCGGCTTCTGACATTGAATTCAAAGTGACACTCAGCAGCTAATTTTAGCTTTGAAGTGTAGGTACTTAAGTGGAAGCACTGACCTCCAGCTTGGCGCCGGCTACAGCCGCTAGTGGTGGGGCCCACCGAAATTTGCAAAGGAAAAAAAAACCGAAGTTTTGCTTGCCAGCTTATTGGCGACCCAACTGCCACCAACTTTGTGACATCTTACATCGAGAAAGTCGGCCTACTTTGTTAGTTTATTCGGGTAGGTCACGGCCTTACAAACAAACAAGAAAAATGGCCAAGAAGAGAAAGGCGCCCCGGCAGGCGGCATCAAGCGGCCCAAAAGATGTCGACCCCGCCGATGCTCGACTCCGAATCAACACCTTCGAGGACATCGCCGACTCGGAGGAAGAGTACTTTATGAACAAGGACAGGATTGATTTCGATGAAGAGCCCCGATCGAAGCGTCAGAGGAGACTCGAGGACGAAGAGGCCTTCCTCGAATTGTCGGACGAAGAAGTCCTGGCGGATTCCGACGAGAGCGACGACGACGAGGGCGGCAAAGGCGAGCCATTGAAAAAGGCAAAGTCCGCTGCTACGAATAGAAAAGATCCAGAAGTGTCGGACGAGGAGCAGGGAGGCGAACAGGAAGACGACTCCGGCTGGTGGGGTTCCTCCAAGAAGGAGTACTACGATGCCGACCAGATTGAGACCGAGGCCGATGCCTTGGAGGAGGAGGCCGAGGCCCGAAGACTGCAGCAGAAGAAGCTTGCAAAGATGTCCGAGGCAGACTTCATGTTCGATGAACAGGACTGGCTAGCCCCAACGACCGACGCCACCGAAGGCGGGGACGTTGTGACGGAGACACTGAAGGATGCAAAAATCACCGAGGACATGACTCCCGAAGACAGGTACAAACTATTGCAGGCGCGGTATCCCGAATTCGACTACCTGGTCGACGAATTCCAGACTCTACAGCCCCTTCTGGCCGAGTGCCAGAAAGAGGCCGTGGGCAAGCCAAGCAAGTCGCTGGAAGTGGTAAAGGTCTGGGTTCTCGGATCTTATATCGCGTCTCTGGCGAGCTATTTTGCCATTCTTACCTCACCGGCAAGAGATAGCGATGGTGCGCCAACGACAATGGACCCTGCTGAGTTGAGGGACCACGACATTATGGAAACCTTGATGAACTGCCGTGAGATGTGGCTGAAGGTCAAGAAGCTCCAGCCTTCGAAGGGCCCAGTATCAGACACCGGCATGCTATCTCCTCCCGAGGACGATGAGATGGCGGATCAAGCGGAAGCGCCAGCCGACAAGGCACCCAAGGACAAGGCCGCCCTCAAGCAAATCAAGGCCTTGAAGAAGAAGGCGGCAGCGAAGGCCAAACAGGCACAGGCCATTGAGGACTCTCTCGCCGACCTGTCGGACCTCCTTAGAAAGCCCAAGAAGGCGGCCAAGGCCTCGAAGGCAGGGACTGCGTCTCGGGAACCCCAATCTGATGCCGACGCCGATGCCGCTGCCGACCTGACCGACGACGACAAGCGCTCCGACTTTGGCGAGGAGGACACAATCGACGCCCGCACCGCCGCCGACAAGGCGCAGCGGAAGAAGAGCCTGCGCTTCTACACGTCGCAGATCGTGCAGAAGGCCAACCGCCGGGCCGGCGCCGGCCGGGATGCCGGCGGCGACGTGGACATACCCTACCGCGAGCGCCTGAGGGACCGGCAGGCGCGCCTGCTCGCCGACGCGGAGCGCCGGGGCCAGAAGGGCAGCAAGCACGGCGTCGACCTAGGCGACGACGACGGTGACGGCGGCGGCAGCGACGATGGTGGCGAGGGCGGGGAGGCGCTGAAGGACCAGGACGACGAGTACTACGACATGGTTGCCTCGGCGTCGCGCAAGAAGAAGGACGAGAAGGCGGCCAGGCAGGAGGCTCTCAAGGCGGCGGAGAAGGGCGAGAGGGTGGTCGAGCAGGAGGTGGTCGGCGAGGACGGCAAGCGGAAGATCACGTACGCGGTCCTGAAGAACAAGGGCCTCACGCCGAGGAGGAAGAAGGAGGTGCGGAACCCGAGGGTCAAGAAGAGGATGATGTACGCCGACAAGCAGAAGAAGCTGAGGAGCATGCGGTCCACCTACAAGGGCGGCGAGGGCCCAGGGGGCTACCAGGGAGAGCTGTCGGGTATCAAGACGGGATTGGTCAAGAGTGTCAAGTTCTGAGAGCTGTCATAGCTGTTCGTATAGAAGAAATAGATGGCGTTTTCCCCACATGCTTGCGAGACTGTGTACGTGGGGTGTTCTGAAGACGCTCTTCATATCTTTTGACCACGTCGCCTGCCTCCCACGGCGTATCCTGTCATCGGACGGGGGAGAGCGCAAGTCAAGAAAGAGCTGTATATATATACTTGGTAAGTTCTAAAGAAACAATAAGACTAATAGGTTTCTCAAGCTCAAGTAAGGGGTATGTATGATCCGGTTCCACCCATGCACCCAAAATCGAATTCAGCACCAATATCATCATCCAGCCGGAGCAAAAAGCCGCTCCAGTTAACCCCACCCATCTATCCTCCCCACACCTCCCCCCGTTCAGTGAAACCCGTTCATAAGGCCCACCTGCTTCGTAGGGCTCATGCTCCGGCCGCGCCCGTCCGGCCTGTCCTGTGATAGCGGGGCTACCCCCCTCTCGGCGGCGGCGCGGTCCTCGGACTCTTCCCTGATGAGCTTGTCCATAAAGGCGATGTAGTCGTACTGCGGGGCGCCGCGGTCGGCGGCCATGTCGGGGCCGTGGTGCGGCGGGATGATGTCGACGAGCTTCTCGATGACCTCGTCGGGCACGAGGGAGTGGCGGAGGTCCATCTCGGTCACGTACGGCTTCCCGTCGGCGACCTCGCGGAAGGACTGGAAGACCTGCTCGGCCGTGTTCTGGTCCTCGGTCACCTCGACCATGAAGCGGATGAACTGCTCAAAGGTGACGCGGTCGCGGCCGTTGGACGTGGCCACAAAGTAGTCGTGCATCTCGTCCTCGCTGAAGACCAGGCCCAGCGACGCTAGCGCGGCCGAGAACTCGAGCTCCTGCAGGCTGTTGGTGTCGTCGCGGTCGAAGTGGCGGAACACGGACTCGAACTCTTCGAGCTGGATCGGCGTCAGGTTGGTCATGTTGCGCGCCACCATCTGGTTCTCCAGGAAGGCGAGCTTCTTTGAGACGGACGACTTCACGAGCGACAGCTCGTAGCACAGCTCATCGTACGTGTAGGTCGTGAAGTCGTTCTCCTCAATGTTGGCCTCCTGGCACTTGGCGTCTACGGCCGCGATGGTTTCCAGATAGGCATCCAGGGGCGACAGGTTGTCTGACAGCTTCCGCACGTGGTGGAGCTGGTCCTCGACGTCGCCCTCTAGCCCCGAGATGGCCAGCTGCATCGTGTTCAGGGCCAGCGCGAAGTCATTGGCCTTATCTGCGAACGACTTCCGGAGGCCATTTTTGATACTAAGACGAGCGGTTAGTCTCGCCGCTCTCCCGTGGGGATCGTCCATCCCGTAACCAAGATCGCCAGTAACTTACTCTCGGATCGTCTCGTTAATTAGCTGCCCCCGGGTCATCTCCGACTTCGACAAATTGGCCCATTCCGTGTCCAAGATTTCCAACCTTAGCTCCGCCGGCGGCTCATACGGCCTTAACCGGTATGTCCCCAGTTTCGTCTTGATATTACCTAGCAGCGTAGCCAGCTCACTCTTCTCCGCCACCCAATCCCTCTTCCTGCCCCGTTTATACGAGGCAAACTCGGTAGCTTGTGCCTTGGCATCGACGTACGTCCCTTCGAACTTTGCCAGCTGCCAGCTCTCCACTTGTGTCTGTATGTTCTTCAAGAGCTCCGCCATCCTCCGCTCGTACGCGTGCTGCATCTCCCACGCTCCCTGCATGTTATTAACAAACTTTTCCACTCTCCGCCCGGCGTTCTCGACCTTCTCCATCTGGGAGAAGGCGTGGAACCAGTAGGCGATGTAGGTCATCAGACTCCGCTCGTCCGGCTTCGCCACGTCGCAGACGTCCTCCACGTCCAGCAGCTTCGGGATGCCGATCTCCTTGTGGGCGATGTCGAACGCCATCTGCATGTTGCCGCGGCGGTCCGACTTGTCGAGGGCATCGTAGTCGATCAGGTCGGGCCTGTGGATGTCGAGGAGCGCGCAGAAGGCTAGGCCGTCGTTCCAGCTCGCGCTGAAGTCGCGGACGTCGACCTCGTCGTAGCAGGCCGTCTTGCGCTGGCACCACAGCAGCAGGCCCTCCTTCGCCGTCATGCCCTCCTCGTTGATGTCGTTGATGGTGAACCGCAGGATGAGGGTCCAGATGAGGCCGAGTATGATCTTGCGGTTGCCGTCGACGACGTCCTCGGCGCCAATGTTGGTCATCTGGATGCCCCGGGACTTGATGAAGTTCAGGGCCATGTTGGCGTTCTCGAACCGCTGCACCCGCAGCTTGGGCTTCGCGGCATACCTGCCGAGTGACTCGCTCGAGAGGCATTCTAGCAGATGAATTAGGATTACCTGCGTTGGGGGGGAAGAGAGGCAGTTAGTGGTCTGTCTTGCTGGCTGGCTGACTGGCTACAAAAAGCAGTGGTGGAGTCGGTCACTAATCGGAGGTATGGGCAGGTAGTACTTACACCGTCGCTCAAGTCCGTCACCAAGTCCTTAACCTCGAGTTCCCTCGATTCTAGCTTTGTATTCAGCCATTTCGTAAAGGTCTTCTGCTGGACGGTGATCCAGCGTTGCTGCTCGGCAAAGGCCATCCTGGTCAGTCCCTGCTCGTGTGCGGGTTCTTTGGCGGCAAAGGCGTCGGCCGGGGAGCCGGTCCTCTGGAATCTCTTCGACTTTGAGCGGATTGGCGAGGTGTCCTGCTTGGTACCGATGCTTAGGCTGGTCGAGCCAGAGCGCTGTAGGCGGGCGGCATGCAACTGCTTGGCGTCTCGACGGCTCCGAGTCAGAGATTGCTGCGGATCGTTGGTCTGGTGGCCCTGGTGACCCTGGGAGATGTAGCTGTACGAGGATACACTGCTGATGATGGAGGAGCGGCGCGAATCGAAGGTGGTGTCTTTGTCCGAGTGGGACGAGTATTCGGAAGAGGTAACAGATTGAATAGAAAGAGATGGTGGCCGGCCCTGTGGTATCTGTGGTATATTCGCTAAATGTAATGGCAACGATAGTCCTGCCGCTCCTGCGTTGCTGGTCCCGATAATGTGGTTTTGTAAACAATAGTCTGGGAACTTCTCGACCGTCTCCACGTTGCCGGGCAGCAATTGGTGGGGCTCATTCGGCAGCTGGCCGTCAGTGCCCCGGAACACACCGCTTTCGAGCTCCACCGACATGGTTCCTGAATGCTCTGAGTGGCTCGATCAGTCAGGCGCTACCTCTCCACTAGCCGCATGTGTTATCGATAAGCAGGGTGCCTTGTTCTGCCCTACGGGATACGATTGGATGGCTTGGCGGAATGGGAATTCGAGGTCCCTTCGAAGCAGAGAAAGGGAAGGCAAATTAGCTTCACTTCCACAGAGCTAGGTTGAGGGGAGGAGATGACAGGAAAAGGAGTTCAGGTACCGCGGCAGGAGGATCTCTCTCGGGTTTATACCTCCCACACTGCCTCCTGTTGGGAAAAGGGAAGTACTTCGCTCTCTGGGTGACGCCAGGCGGGAGCAGAAGTATCGCTGCAGGGCGAGATCTGAAACAGAACTAGGCCATCGTCTCACCGTCGTCCACGACACACGCAACCAAGGATCGCCTCCGCAGACGAGCTTGGGGTTGGCCGGCAAATGAGACCACTTCCATGGCTCCTCCCCCTGCACCGACCGTCCCAAAAGTGGGCGCTTCCAAACAATCAGCCACTTTATCTTCAATGCATGCCATCGCCGCCCCCAGTTCCTCCATTCACGGCGATCAGCCCTGATCCTAGATGGGGGGTCGGCTTCTCTCGATATAAAATTCCAGAAATCCAGAACCCTGTTCTGTGTGCTGAATGGACACACCAAACCTCCAGCCAAGATCGCAGACCCCTTCTTGTGCGTTTAGGAACTTGGGCGCCGGGCCAAGGGGGCTGCTCCCTATCGCCATTCGTCGAGCCAGCTTGTTTTTTTTAATAGGCAGTCTCATCCCAATTCAAGTCCACTGGGATTCTCGCCTCCCTCCAGTGTGTATACCGGTCGTGAGATGAAGCGAGTGTCTAGGTAATGCCCTAATACCATGCATGGCAAGAAGGAAGAGCAAATCACAGGCGCAAGGGCAGGCTTTTTGGGTGCAGACGCATGAATTTGGGACCCGCTGTGAAGAATGCACTCCGACAGCGTCTGCGTCAACCAGTCGGCTGGCACTTTAGCCCTCTCGATTTTTTCTCTCTCGTTTCCACTTCTTCGATCCTCTTCCTCCATTTTCCCTTTTTGCCGTGGAATAGGCCATCTCACGCCTCGTCTGATGTCCCCGTGCCAAGCTTAAACGACGGGTAAGTCGAGAGGATCTGCGCGAGCCGGTGTTGCCAGACGCTCGATGATATGATCGGGTATCCATCACCTGTGGGGGCGCGTCTTCTAGATCATGTTCTTCATCCCGGCCTTATGCCTTGCTACCCGAACATTTCTTCAAGTTCTAGATTTACACACGCTTTCCTGAAAGGCAACAGCTGCGATGACTACATCTGGCTCGTAACCCACCCTGATACTCGCAATGTAACTTGGCGGCCATTCAGGAAGACCCAGCTGTTGGTCCAGTCATGTTCAATCCCGGGTCATGCTTTAAAATGACCTTCCCCCATGAGAACAGCCATCCCGCCACTCAGGCGTCGTGGTCAACCCTTGCTTGGCTGTATCGGCCCAGAAACGGGTCCCGGAAGCCCACAGCTGTCGCATATGCACCTGATCCTCCTAGCAGCCCGGCTGGGATGACGGCCGCGTGTTTCGTCGTCCGGGTCAAGCAAGGTTGTCAAGACTTGTCAGCGCTTGCCCGGCGGGGGATGGAGGTGAGGCAGCTATAGCAAAGCCCCTCGGAGGGTGTGGCCAGAACCGGGGTTAAGGTCCGCAAGGTTGTCGAATTTCATAGTTGTACGTTATGTTATGTATGACTGAGGATATGGCGGTCTTAAGACTGAGGGTTTCGGGATGGGTGAAATCTGCATCTTTAGAGCTCACCTGATTGTTTTGGGGAAGTAATGGCAATGATGTACGAAAAGGGTAGATTTGACACTTAGATTTATTTGTTCCTATCTTTTCTACCGTTGAAGTAACCCACCCGTCCATGAACTGTCTGTCTTCTTGAGCTGCAGATATGCTTCCTTGCGGCCCAGCCGAAACTTCACACGCCCGGTACTCCTTCTCACGATGGTCAATAAGTTGAAACCTCCTGCCACGTCTTGGCCTCGATGACGTCCGCGATGTCCTGCCCCTTGGTGGCCAGCCTCGCGCCGAACCCGTCGCACCACATCAGCTCGAGCTGGCCGTCGCCCTCCGACTCGTTGATCACCCTGTAGAACTCGCGCACCACGAACAGCGGCACGACGAGCATGTCGGGCTGCACCGTGGCATTGAGCGCAAAGTCCAGGCTGCGGCACACGCTGGCGGCGAGGTCGCGGACCTCCTTGGGGCCGTACTTCAGGGGCTCGATCTGGAGGTGTTGCGGGAGGGTCGGCGCCACCTGGGGGAAGGCGTCCACGACGGGCTGGAAGATGGTCTGGTGCAGGCGCTCGACGCACGGGTAGAACAGGATGAGCGAGGTCCAGTAGTAGATGAACATGATGGCGGTGACGGCGTCGGGGAAGGCGAACGTGTCGGCGAACGGGATCTGGGCCTCGCAATGGTCCGGGCCATCAACCCAGCAGACGCTGGACTGGGACGTGCTGTCGTCGGGGCTCACGGAGTTGTACCACTCGTCCAGTTGCTTCTCGAGGCTGAGGCAGTTGGATAGGAGATCCTGCGCCATCAACCGCCTCTGCAGCGTAGGGTCGTGGAGGAAGATTCGGTCGGCTCGTGCAAAGATCGCGGGCAACATGACAACCACGTCGAAGAGCATGTCAAAGAATGACTTGGGATGCAACTCCCACGGAGTGGTTACCCATTCTGGGCCTGCTAGGAAACTCGCCTTCCGATTCAGGAGCGCAGCACAAATCTTCCATCGCGTGACGACTGGTCAGTCTTGTCCAGGGAAAAGCACTGTGGCTGATCGAGTACTTACTGCACTGTGGCGATATATCCGGACGAAGAAGTGATGGTTGGGGAACATTCGAAAATTCTCGGGGCCGCGCTGCCTCACGGCATTGGCCTGAACCAAGGGATCTTTCCACGGAGGCTGATTGCTGAGCATGACAGAATTGTTGTGCTGCTGCTGGTCAGTCGCCTGCTACAAACTTCCTGGCAACAGTGATAACCTACCTCGTATAGAAAGAGGCAGATGCTATCCGTCCCCTCAGTCTCCATGGTCTCCGCGTCTCCCATCCCCCCAACGAGGTGGATCGTGCACTGTGATCTTAACTGGAAATCGCCATTGCTAAGCAAAGGCTGCACATCGGAGGGCTCGTATGCGGGAAACGAAAGGATGGTGAACTTTGACGGGTCGGCCTGGTCCTTTTCTCGGACGACCATTTGGAGTGTCGTATGGAGAGCAGCTATCTGAACCTTGTAGCTCTTGTCGAAGTTCGAGACCGAGATCAAGTCGTCCCATGCGGGCTGTAGCGGCTCGATGGGAACCAGTTTCAGCCCAGCTGGCTCCTCGCCCTTTGCCTCTGGAAGCTTCCCCTGGGCCTTCTTCTTCGGGGGGAGGACTCGAGGAGGATGGGACGAGCAGCGGCCAAAATCATGGACGGTTCCAACGATGAAGACCGTCTCCCGCTCATACCCAGCACATTTCCGGTCGCTGTTGATGCACTTCTTGCAGAATGGTCGCTGGTTGTCACACTATTGTTGAGTGTCAGCCCCGGAGTCATCAGAAAAAGGTGCCAGACAGTTGCAGTTATCTTTCTACTAACCTTTACTCTCCTTGCCCTGCATGTCTCACACCCCTTGTACTTGCCCGGAACACCCACCATGGCTGTAGGATAAACACTGGAACGCCGAGTCCAAGGAAGACATGGAATGGCCGGGACATTGCCGAGCCGATTTTTGGCCCTATATACCGAGGGGGAAAGAGTTTCGACGTCGCACAAGGCCGATGGCCCAAGTGTTGAGCCACCCGGATGTCTGACGGGGAAGTATGGATTCCAGGACTGAAGGATGCGGGAAGGGGGAGGTAGACAAGTGTAAGGAAGCTGGTGGACACGGGAGGAGTATTCCGCGATGCGGGATAATGGCAGACCTTGGCGACAGAAATATACGCGGGATGTATGACCGAAGGAGGAAGGACGCTGCTCACCGGTTTGCCTACTTGCAGATCACCTCGTGTCAAGCTGGCGATGTTTGGACATTGCAGCTGCCTCCGAGGAGAATCTCGTAAGATATGATGGCTTTGTAACTACGGCCTCACCATGACGGTGGATATGCCACTTGGTTCAAACCGAGATTCAGGGGCTTTGAAACGAACAGCCATCTGCATGCCATCTGCATCAACGCGACGACTCCCCTTTGAAAAGGGGGCTAGATGGAGTCTAGAGGTAAATCGATGTGAGTATGAGTGGGCTCCATGTATATGAAGCGTTTTGTCCTACCCTATCACAGCATGGATATCGACCTTGATCTGGAGGATTGCGTAGAAACCCTGCCAGACTTGGCTTGATGGTGGACACCTTCCTAGCAAAATAGGGTGCCCTATAGGGCTGCAGGTCGGAAGGGGGGCCCATCCCGCATAGGGCTGGTTTTAGTCGCTTACGCCACACAGCGGTGGGCTCGTGTTGGCGTGCTCTGATTGGCCGACTGGCCTCGTCATACATATATGGAGAAGGGTGCGGAAAAGGTACAAGACTGTGAAGCCACTCGACAGGCCCGCTAAATCTTACATGAGGGGTCGGGGAGTCAAGACTCTGGGGCTCGAATCAAATTGCTGGCTGACAGGTCGGCTCCCCCAAGCTCCTCGGGAAACTGTCGTATTGTAGCGAATGAGATGCCCAAGCAGGGATCTGCGCCTTGGCCGCTGTAACTAGATCAATTGTCGCTGCAGCTGGTCTGGGCACAGCTAACCCGCGAGACAGCTGGTTTGGAATCTAGTTTGTAGCCTCTCTTTGCTCATTCTCTGTGTTTCCAGAACATTGCTCCTAAGTCGCAGACACGCTCTTCCTTCTTGTGGACTCCACAGCGGAATGTTGGGCGAGGCGAAGACTACTACACAGTATGCTCGACAAATATGTACAGAAACGGAAAGGCGGACATCCTGGAGGTGGCCGCAATCCCCCTTGACTTGGCTTATATATACTTGTAAGGGTTCATGATGCCGTTCTAAATCATTTGTCAGCGGCAGCGTGGGGGGGGGGGGAAGGGGTGCAAGGACAAATGGTGAGGAGCAAACGTACCGGATCATACAAGTTCTTGATCTGCTTCATCAAGCCGACCATGGTCTCGTTCCGGCTATAGCCAATGAACTTCTTCTTTGCCAGACCCAGTCCATGCTCGGCACTTATGCTTCCCTGTCGCTTGGCGATCCATTCATAAACAAAGGGCTCCAGGACCTTCTCTACCCGCTCGTCGAAATAGCGGGTAGACACATTCAGATGGAGGTTGGAATCTCCCATGTGGCCGTAACCAACAACGCTAACGACGGGGTGCTCTTCTGTGTCTCCCAGAAGCCCGGCCGCCTCGATTCGAGCCCTCGTATCGTCCACGAGTTGATACATCTCTTCCAACGGTATCGAGACGTCGTATTTGTAGACACCTCCCAGATGACCTAAGGCCTCGGCAATGCCCTCCCGCCAGGCCCATAGAGCTTTGATCTGGGTTTCGTCCTGCGCCAGTGTTCCGTCTGTGACAATGCCCTTCTCCATTACGTCCTCCAGGAATGCCTGCAATTTCTCACTGTCATGGTCGGAATTGGACCCGCTGGTTTCGACCAAGCAGTAGAAGGGGTAGCTGTCTTCGAGCGGCCGTTTGTTTTTGGTGACGCGGTGTACCAGGGCTTGGCTGTGTTCGTCCATAAGCTCAAAAGCGGACAATATCTCTGATAGGTGGGATTTTGCCTCGCGGAATGCCAGTTGGGCCTTCTCGAACGACTCGAGCCCAAAGAAGGCGACATTGACGGCCTTTGGTCGCTGCGGACACTGGACAGAAACGCCGGTAATGATGCCGATGGTGCCCTCGCCGCCGATGAACAGCTGCTTCAGGTCGTAGCCGGTGTTGTTCTTGCGCAATTTGCCCAGATCGTCGACAATGGTTCCGTCAGGCAGAACAGCCTCGATTCCCAGCACGCTTCCGTGTAGGCTGCCATATCGGAGAAGACGCAGACCTCCTGCATTGGTAGCAACATTGCCTCCGATTTGGCAGGAGCCTTTCGCCCCCAGATCCAGAGGGAAGATGTGACCCTTCTCTGCCAAAAACTGGTCTGCGACCTCCAGTATGCAGCCGGCGTCGACGACGAGGATCCCACTGACCTCATCAAAGTGGCGGACCTTGTTCATACGGCTCATGTTGACCACAATCTCGTCAAACACTGGAACGGAGCCCCCTACTAGTCCCGTGTTTCCGCCTTGCGGAACAACTGCAAGCATGTTGTCGTTGCAATATTTGAGAATCTTGCTAACTTCCTCTGTCGAGCCGGGCTTCAGAACCAACTTGCAGTGGCCGCGGTACTTCCGCATCCAGTCTCCATTGAAGGGCTCGATATCATCAGCGGCAGCATCATTTGTGACGCCGTCGATGACAGCGGAGCCACTGCCCAGAAGATCCTTGAAATACTTGACATGCTCTCCTGTGACCGAGGAAAACCGAGCATCTCTCTGAATATCAGGGTATTTTTCGGACGTGAACTTGATGCTGCATGGCCATGACTGTGTGAAAGCCCTCGAGCTCGAGACGTTCAAACATCGTCGCGCTAAAGGCCTTCTCAAGGTAGGACCAGACCTTGCCAATTGCCTGAAGGCCGGCAACAAGGCAGATCGAGAAGCCATTCCGTGGATCTTGCTGGCAATTAACAATCTGGATTATTCTGACCAGCGACATCGGATGAAATCTACAGCTACAGGTAATTGCCTCGGAAGTGAGGCACTTCAGAGTGCCAGCTGGTTTGGAGCTGCTGGAGATGTTGACGGGCCGGCCAACCCACCCACCCCTGCCAGGTACCTAGGTACCCAAGCACATACCGCGTCAACCAATTGAAGCCTGTGGCTCGAGCTTCGTTCAGCCTTCCTAAGCTTCGTCAGAGGTGCAGCCTGCCGCCTCAACCAACCTCAACCTCGCCCGCATCAACCCTCAAATCCACGGCGCCTCTCCTAACGCGTTCACCTTTTGAGTCTCACCAAACTTCTTTTCGAGAGTCAAGGTGGACATATTATTTGCGACAAGATGGCATCAGGTTACGACAGGGCTCTTTCAGGTGAGTTGGTGCTACAGAAACAGAAGCAGACCAAGACTAGGGAGCTCCAGCTAACCTGAGCATACGCATAGTCTTCAGGTTCGTTGCCAACAAATATCACACTAGTACCCCATCTAGGCTCTAACACGTTGCAGTCCTGATGGACATGTGTTCCAGGTTGAATACGCAGGCGAAGCCGTCAAGCGAGGTAGGGATAGCTCGCAAAATATACACCCAAGGAAGTCATACGGTCTCAAGCTGACCTTCTCCAGGGACATGTGCGGTTGGAGTGAAGGGACAGGATGTCGTGGTCCTCGGATGCGAGAAGAGATCGGCTATGAAGCTTCAAGACACGAGAATCACTCCCTCGAAGATCGGCCTCGTCGACACCCACGTTTGCCTCGCGTTTGCGGGCTTGAACGCCGACGCCAGGATCTTGGTTGACAAGGCGCGGTTAGAGGCACAGTCGCATCGATTGACGGTTGAGGATCCCGTTACCATAGAATACATCACCAAGTATGTCGCCGGCGTCCAGCAACGGTACACACAGAGTGGAGGTGTGAGGCCCTTCGGCATCAGCACTCTCATTGTTGGGTTCGACAAAGGCAGCAAGACACCCCGGCTCTACCAGACGGAGCCATCTGGTATCTACTCGGCATGGTACGGTTCTCCCGTTATCCCCTCAAAAAGCGGCGAACCATCCCCATGTTGCTAACACATCGCAGGAAAGCCAATGCCATCGGTCGGTCCAGCAAGACAGTGAGGGAGTTTTTGGAGCGAAACTACAAGGAGGACATGGATCGCGAGGCCACCATCCGCCTGGCGATCAAGTCCCTGCTGGAGGTTGTCCAGACTGGCGCCAAGAATATCGAGATTGCCATCATGGCTCCGGGGAAGACGATCGAGATGCTACCGGTCGAGGACATTGAGAACCACGTCAAGAACATTGAGCAGGAAAAGCAAGAGGAGGCTGCGAAGAAGAAGACTGGCCGAACCACCGGTTCCGGAAGCACATCCCTGCCAACTAGGAGCCAGGACGAGGCCGGAGACCACTAAGAGAGGGTAATTCAGCCATGCCCGGGTATCGCGCTCTCGTCCCTAGGTAGACCGCCACCACCAGTGTACAGTAATAGTATCGGGCGAATCCCTTTTCGGTGGGCTCTGTGGCAGCCGAACACCTAGATTTTGCGCGGCCGCCCCCTCTGACCCATATTCACAGTCCTTGATTTGGTATCTGGCGGGGATAGAACTGTTTTTCCATTATGGTATTTCCGTCAACCAAGCTTATCTGCCTCGGATTCTGGATCGAATATTGTCCTCATCTCTTGACCCTTGACTCTGTCATCCTTGAGCATCCTGTTGTCCACCCTTGCATCACCCCCTTCGACCGAGATCGCCGCCTTTGGTGTGAGGGCGTCGATGACGAAGTGGTTATCACAATGCGGGCAGAATTCGTCGGCCTCCTCGAACTCCTGGGCGTCCTTGCGGAAACACTTCTTGCACTTCTTGCAGGCAAAGATCATCTCGAACCGCTGGAGGAGTGGGTGGCTTTCTTGCTCTGCATGGCACTCGGCGCAGTCAAACCACTTCTTGCCTAGTAGTCGGGTCCGCGTTTCTGTCAGCAGCTGCGACGAGCCATGGCCATCGGCCCTCGGGAGGGTGTGCGCCGGGAGCTAAGACTTACAGCATGGTGACCTGACGGAGACCTGGGCGTTGAGAACGTGTTTACTTGGGGTCTCGTTAGGAATAGCACTCATTTCACGCGATCTCTGGTCTTACCACATAGTGACAAGATCTGTAACTTCCTTGAACGCAGTAGCTTTGAGGTCAGGAGTGTCGCGCTTCTTGACTTGGGAGGCTTTATGGGTGTATCGCGAACATGCGGGTTAAGGTAGTTCCCACTAGAGGAGCTTGTTATAAATACCTACCTAGTCGTAGTGGATAAATTTTGGCGGGGGTGATATGGAACCTTCTGCGTGGTAAGCTTATCTAAGCCTTTCGCTATATTTCGCCCCACCACCTCGAACGCCTTCTGTCGCAGGCATCCATCCAGACTATCCCTTCTTCATTCCGATATTCAACCTTTGGCACCTACTTATTCAGTCTCGACTATCACAGATGAGCTCTTGAGGGTCATTCTCGAACTGTTCACTTGAACAGCCGGAACCACTCCAGCCCTCATTCTGACTGCCGCAACAATGCCGCCAAAGAGAAAGGCAGCAGCCGCGACTCAAGGCCCGTCCAAGGCAGGCAGAGCCTCCCAGCTCTCGACTCCCGGCCCTGCAACTCCCCGTAGCCTGGCGAGTTCTGACCGAATTTCGGATGCCGACGATGATTTCGACGAAGACATCACAGAGGCCCAGCAGGAACGGGAGAATGAGCTGGATAGGGAGGCTGATAAGTTCGTGAGCTCGTGGGCTGTCTCGAGTAGTCGGTTTCAAAACCGAGCGAAAGGTAGCCATCAGGATGCAGCAACGCGGTACTTCGGGAAGAGGGACTTCTCCTACCTACACCTGAAGCCAGATCATCATAATCGGCCCCTGTGGATCGATCCCGAGAAAGGAATCATTGTTCTGGAACGGTTTAGTCCGCTGGCGGAGCAGGCCACGGATTTCCTGATCACCATAGCGGAACCAAACTCTCGGCCGACATTCCTACACGAATATGCCTTGACAACTCACAGTCTCTACGCCGCCGTCTCCGTCGGGCTGCATCCTCAAGACATCATCAACACGCTCGACCGTTTCCTCAAGACGCCTCTTCCAGACAGCATTCGGGGGTTTATCGAGTCCTGTACTCGAAGCTACGGGAAGGTGAAGCTGGTGTTGAAGAACAACAAATACTTCGTCGAGAGTGTGGACGCGGACCTTCTGCAGAAATTGTTGAAAGACGAGGTGATTGGGAAGCTCCGCGTCCACGGGGCGGATGAGATCACCACCACATACGCTCCAACGATGGGTGGCCTTGTTATTCCCGGCACGAAGAATGCGGCGGGTGTCCAGCAGGCCAACGGCCTCCAGGCAGCAGAGAAGAAGTCAGGAGAGGAGGGCGAGAATGGCAAAGAGGCCGATCTCTACGTCTCTCTCAACGAGGAGGATGACGATGATGATAAGGAAGCCGTCCATGCCTTCGAAATCCCCGACAGCGCTGTCGAGAAAGTACAGAAGCGTTGTCTTGACCTAGCTTATCCCATTCTCGAAGAATATGACTTCCGAAATGATGACGCAAATGCGAATCTGGAAATCGACTTGCGGCCCAATACGCAAATCCGACCGTACCAAGAAAAGAGCCTGAGCAAGATGTTTGGCAATGGTAGGGCAAAGAGTGGCATTATCGTCTTGCCTTGTGGTGCTGGGAAAACGTTGGTGGGCATCACAGCTGCCTGCACAATCAAGAAGGGCATTATCGTTCTTTGCACAAGCTCCATGTCTGTGGTCCAATGGCGACAAGAGTTCCTGAAATGGTCGAACATCAACCCTGATGATATCGCAATCTTCACGGCTGAGAGCAAGAGCAAGTTCTCAGGTAATACCGGCATCATTGTCACGACATACTCCATGGTTACCAATAACCGTGAGAGATCCCATGACTCGAAGAAGATGATGAACTTTCTTCAAGGCCGAGAATGGGGCCTAATGCTTCTGGATGAGGTTCACGTTGTGCCGGCCGAAGTTTTCAGGAGAGTCATCTCGTCAATCAAATCGCACTCAAAATTAGGCCTTACAGCCACACTACTTCGAGAGGACGACAAGATCTCCCATCTCAACTTCCTCATTGGCCCGAAGCTCTATGAGGCAAACTGGATGGAGTTATCACAGCAGGGTCATATCGCCAGAGTTCAATGTGCGGAAGTTTGGTGCCCTATGCCAACCGAATTCTATGACGAGTACCTGCGAGCACCGGCTCGATTGAGGCGGACCCTGTACGCCATGAATCCTCGCAAGTTCCAGGCTTGCCAGTACCTTATCAACTATCACGAAGCACGTGGCGACAAGATCATTGTCTTCTCCGATGAGCTTTACTCGCTCAAGCAGTATGCGCTCAAGCTTGGAAAGGTGTTTATCTACGGTAGTACCGGGCAGGCGGAGAGGATGAAGGTGTTGGAGAATTTCCAACACAATCCTAATGTCAACACCCTGTTCCTCTCCAAGATCGGTGACACGTCGCTTGACCTACCAGAAGCGACCTGTCTTATCCAGATCTCCTCCCACTTCGGTTCACGTCGTCAAGAGGCTCAGAGGCTGGGTCGTATCCTTCGGGCGAAGCGGAGGAATGACGAAGGATTTAACGCATTCTTTTACTCGCTCGTCTCAAAAGACACCCAGGAGATGTACTATTCGTCCAAGCGCCAGGCGTTCCTGGTGGACCAAGGATATGCATTCAAGGTCATCACAAAGTTGGCCAATATCGATCAGACGCCAAACCTTGCCTTTGCCTCGGCGGCCGAGCGACGAGAGCTCCTTCAGAGGACGCTGATCGATAACGAGAAGGGGGCCGAAGAGGACGTCGAGAACGACGACCTCTTCGGCGCGAAGCAGGGCCGCGGCAAGAAGAAGGGCGGCGTTAGACGAACCGCTGGCACCCTCGGAGAGCTGAGCGGCGGCCAGGACATGGCTTACATTGAGCAGAACAAGGCCGCCAACAAGAATTTGAAGAACAAGAAGGCCGAGCAGAGCACGTTCTTCAAAAAGATTGCAAGGGAGAAGGAGAGACGAAGGCAGGCAAATTAGTGGCGTTAACTTTCGGTTCGCATTCTTTTCTTTGGTCTTGGTGATAGATGGGCGTTTCCCGGGGGGGGGGGGGGGGGGGGGGGCCCAAAAGTTTGAAAAAAATGCAAAAAGTTTTAAAAAAAAAAGTTTTTTTAAAATAAAAAAAAATTTTTACCAATGAAAAAAAAAAAAAAT